>NC_135964.1:28880049-29208496 GCF_053455715.1 Rhinoraja longicauda | reverse complement strand
ACAGCAAGGTGCTGTAACTTCACAACCATTCCTTTTCACATTCTATTTTGAGATATTAAGAATATTTCCTTTAAAATTGAATGCCATCCACTGTACATAATATAGAGAATGTTAGTGGGAAGGATTTTTGGATATCACAGAACACTTTGGACAACTTTCATACTTGAGAAGAATGTAAATATAAATATACCTATCTCATCAACAAGTGCCGTCACAATTGAAAAAGGACTTCGTGGAGAATTTGTTTTGGCATGTGTATAACTAATTAAAACTGCAAGACAAGAAAGAGAATGTTAATCACACCATATTGATATTCAATAAATTCTCTACATTAATGACTTGGATGAAGGGATTAAAAGTACCATTAGCAAATTTGCAGATGATACAAAGCTGGGTGGCAGTGTGAACTGTGAGGAAGATGCTATGAGGTTGCAGGGTGACTTGGACAGGTTGTGTGAGTGGGTAGATGCATGGCAGATGCAGTTTAATGTGGATAAGTGTGAGGTTATCCACTTTGGTGGTAAGAATAGGAAGGCAGAGTATTATCTGAATGGTGTCAAGTTAGGAAAAGGGGACGTACAACGAGATCTGGGTGTCCTAGTGCATCAGTCACTGAAAGGAAGCATGCAGGTACAGCAGGCAGTGAAGAAAGCCAATGGAATGTTGGCCTTCATAACAAGAGGAGTTGAGTATAGGAGCAAAGAGGTCCTTGTGCAGTTGTACAGGGCCCTAGTGAGACCTCACCTGGAGTACTGTGTGCAGTTTTGGTCTCCAAATTTGAGGAAGGATATTCTTGCTATTGAGGGCGTGCAGCATAGGTTTACTAGGTTAATTCCCGGAATGGCGGGACTGTCATATGTTGAAAGACTGGAGCGACTAGGCTTGTATACACTGGAATTTAGAACGATGAGAGGGGATCTTGTCGAAACGTATAAGATTATTAAGGGGTTGGACACATTAGAGGCAGGAAACATGTTCCCAATGTTAGGGGAGTCCAGAACAAGGGGCCACAGTTTAAGAATAAGGGGTAGGCCATTTAGAACGGAGATGAGGAAAAACTTTTTCAGTCAGAGAGTTGTGAATCTGTGGAATTCTCTGCCTCAGAAGGCAGTGGAGGCCAGTTTTCTGAATGCATACAAGAGAGAGCTAGATAGAGTTCTTAAGGATAGCGGAGTCAGGGGGTATGGGGAAAAGGCAGGAACGGGGTACTGATTGAGAATAATCAGCCAGGATCACATTAAATGACGGTGCTGGCTCGAAGGGCCGAATGGTCTACTCCTGCACCTATTGTTTATTGTCTAAATCATTAACTTAATTGAATTAGGGACTGTTAGTCATATGTAAAGTTCCACTGAGGGTGTAGCTCATAGCATGGCTCTCCCTCTGGATCAAAGATAGACACAAAATGCTGGAGTAACTCAGCGGGACAAGCAGCATCTCTGGAGAGAAGGAATGGGTGAGGTTTTGGGTCGAGACCCTTCTCTCTCTGGATCTCTACTCTTCCCTGAGCTGCTTTCTCAGCCCATTGCTGCATCTCCTACCAATTTATTTTCCATGTTCTAAACTATATTCTGGCAAAAATATTTTGTGCGTCACCAAACCCTCTATCCAATGAGGTTTGATAACGCACAAAGCAAGAACTTCGCAATCAAAGATTCAAGTAGAGTGACATCCAAACTGCTGCAATCCTTTTCCTAGCAGTGTTAGGCCTTTGATGCCCATTGATTTCAGTTTACAAATACAGTTCAAGAACTTTGATTTGAGAAGTTCCAGTTATATATCTGCACTTATCAATTGGTCTCAACTGATCATAATGTCAACAGTCCATCTTAAAACTGATTGTATCTCACTAATCTCAGTTCTGAAACTTTACAAATATTGTACATGAAGATACAGTCTGATAACTCTCCAACCAACAACTTGTTTCATCATAGCTCTTTTCCCTCTGTCAAATATCCAATTGACTTTGCTCAAAGGACAAGGAGGTTATGGCTAAACTTCAAAAAATGTATACTCTTTTCTACTCAATGCTATCCCAGGATCACAAAACTTTCTTTTTTAGTCTTTCTTTCCTTCTACTATGACAATCCCAGACTTTGTCATCACCCATTTATTTGTTTCTCAGTTTAACACATCATGTATGGTTATCATCCCAATAAGTGCCACAATATGTCTGAAATGACCAGATTATAGTACTTATTTCCAATCAGCATTCCTCATATTGCTCTGTCCATTTCTAAGTTTGCCAGTTTTGAAAATGACTTTAATGGACCAGGAAAGCAAGCTAATAGTTGGAGAATGGGATTTAGAGATGGAAAGAGATGAACACTTAACTCCTGTATTATCTTCTTCATAAATCACATTATCAATGTACTTGCTTGAAAATGCCATCACTTCCATACAAAACCTTATGGATTCCAGCAATAGTCAAGAGTCAGCTGCAATTCTATACATTGACTGCTCAGGTTAGGAATCACAAACGCAAGGGTAAATATTTACATTTCTCTTAAATGTTGGTTTTGTTTTTAAATGTTCAAAAGTGTCCAAGTGTTCGATTTTAATTACTTATTTTAAATTGCGTTTTTTACTTTGAATAATCTTTATTTGTTTTTGACAGTTTCTGAATGAGGGTGATGTTCAGAAGCATTCAATGCGTTTACAGCTGGCATAACATTGGAAGGCTGTGGGGAGGTGGGTGCTTACTGACTTGTCAATGTCTTTTCCTGAGTTTTACTGTTTTGGTTTTACACTGTGTGAAGACCATGTCATTTTGCATCCATATAGTTTTGGACAGCAAGTCAACTCTACTTCAACATATATCAGCTTGTTCTGCCCCAGCAGATTTGCCACTTTTTTTTTAGTTTACCTCTTGGTTAAGCCAAACAATCTTGCAAAACTGTCAAAGAGCCCGAGTTTTACCTCCAAACGAGTCAAGGTCTTCAAGGATCCTGCCAAACCTGTTAAGGGGAAAATGGATGCAAAATGAAATTCTATGTAATTTCCCAAGTTTGATCTCAAAATTGAAAGGTAAATTTAAACTAAATACATCATTAGTGGACTGCTGTACCTTACTAAGTTATGTACATTCAAGTATTTTTCTCTTGTGAGGGGTTGACTTCCCAATGGCAGGAAAACCTCCAGATAACTGTCCTTCATGGAGCGTAATGGCAAGCTGTCTTGGCTATCCACCAGTGGAGAACTTAATGAAGCTCTTTCCTCGGCAGATTTGACATGATCCCTGGAAGAGAGAACTACGACTGTTAACAATGCAGAATACGAAGGAAGGATCTGCAGATACTGGTTTAACTCCCACTTTTTTCACCCCTCCCATTCCCAATCTGACCTTTTTGTCCTGGCCCATCTCCATTGTCAGAGTTAGGCCAAGCGCAAATTGGAGAAACAGCACCTCATATTTCACTCGGGTAGCTTACACCCCAGCGGTATGACCATTGACCTCTAACTTCAAATAGCCCTTGTTTTCCCTCTCTCTCCATCCCCTTCCCCCTTCTCAGTTCTCCCACCAATCTTACTGTCTCCGACTACATTCTATCTCTGTCCTGCCCATTACCCTGACATCAGTCTGAAGAGGGGTCTCGACCCGAAACATCACCCATTCCTTCTCTCCAGAGATGCTGCCTGTCCCGCTGAGTTACTCCAGCATTTTGTGTCTACCTAACCTCTCTTTTTCAGCTTCTTTTCTTCTACACCCTCAGTCTGAAGAAGGATGCCGACATGAAACGCCGGCTATCTGTTTCCTTCACAGACACTGTCTGCCTCCAGTCATTTGTTTATTTTTAAAGCCAGATCCAATATCCACTTAAACCTCCTCCTGCTCTCCACATTTTCCTTCCTCACACCTTCACCCCAATTTGCTCACACTACCAACATACCTCCAGCTTTTCGATGCACCAACAATATCCTGTAGTTTCATACGCACTGGATAAAGAGAAGATAATTAATGGCAAGGTTTTCATTTCTATTGTAAAATTACTCACCCTAAATACATTTTGCTATTGCTGAACAGATAACTAAAAAAGGCACATAAGCAAACTTGATTCAAATCATGATTATTAAAATAAAACTATGGATCTTAAAAATCGAAATGTGAGCAGAGAATTCCAAATAACTCAAGGTTAGGCAATTCATGATGGGAATTTACGTTATATTTTTCACCATTATGCAACTGGAAAATGAGCCTGGTCAGGTGACTGGTGTTATGGTGGAAGAGCATTGTGGAGATAGTGACCACAATAATTGGAGGAAAAGCACCTCATATTTCGCTTGGGCAGCTTACAACCCAGAGGTATGAATATCAATTTCTCTAATTTCAAGTAACCCTTGCATTCCATCTCCCTTCGCTACCCAACCATAGTCGTCCTATTAGTTTCACTGTTCATATCTCTTGTTCTCACCTCCTCCACAGCCAACAATGGACCATTGTGGGCTCCTGAGTCACCAGTGCCGGGTCTGATTTGTTCTGTACCTTTTCATACCTCTAGTTTCCCTCTTCCCTGATCTCAGTCTGGTCTCGACCTGAAACGTCACCTATTCCTTTTCTCCAGATGATGCTGCCTGACCCACTGAGTTACTCCTGCATTTTGTGTCTATCTTCCATAAGTTTTAAGAATGTTTTGAATAGGATAGGTCTGGATGATATGGGAAGGTACTTAATTGGGGCAGAGCAGATTACAATTTAATTAAGCAGGAGCTAGAGAGGGTAGATTGGAGCAGTTGTTATTGGGTAAGACCAAAGATGACATGTGGGAGTTGTTTAAATGGCAGCTGATCAATGTGCAGGATCAGAACGTTCCAGTAAAGAGGAGGGATAAGGATGGCAAGGCAAGGAATCATGGATAACTAATGAGGTTGTAAATTTGGTCAGGAGGAAATAGTATGTCAGGTTTACGTAGACAGGGCTTATGAGGAATATAAAAAACTGCACACAATATTCCAAATGTAGTCTGACCAGTTGCTTATTAAGCCCCAGCATTCCATCACTGTTTTTCAGCCGATATGTTTGGGCAACCATTGTTCTACTGTTGGGAGTTGCTATTGGGCAAGATTCTCACCTTCAATCATTCCAGACCCTCCTACTCCACCTCTACAATGAACAAGCCCCCTCAAACACCCCATAGTGCTGCTGCCAACAAACACCCCTCAGTCCAAATTTTTGATCCCAAAAAGTGACCCAACCCTAATCCTCCGATGTGAGCCAGGTCCAGACACCTCAATGCACTCCACGACAGCCAACCACTCCTCACCACCATCACTACCTTTGATATTGCTGCCATCATTGATCCTCAACCAATTATCGATCCAATCCAAACCTTTCCCTGTTCCTCATTACAATCCAGTCCAGAAAATACAATTCCACCTCCAGTCGTAGCTCATCTCCTTCCTGCCCAACGCAGCCACCACACTGACCTTTCCAAGCTGCCAGATACAACTCCCTTGAATCTAGCCCGACTCCCAAGCAGTACATTTTCAATCCCAGAAACATTCCACCCAAACAGTTGAGGTTTGCAAGTCACAACCCTGGCAGAATCATTCTTTGGCATCCTGCTACAGCATCAACACAGCATACCTTTTGACGTGCTCTGGTATTTTTAGGCATGCGTTAATAGTATTGAATGAAGTGGGACTAGAGAAGGGCGGGAGAGAGAACATATTTTTCTACACAGAGAAAGGAAACAGGCCATTTGGCCCAACTTGTCCATGTCGACCTAATCCCACCTGCCCATGTTTGGCCCATGTCCCTCCAAACCTTTTCTATCCATGTACCTGTCCAAATGTCTGTTAAGTGTTATAACAGTACCTGTACCTCTGGAACTCATTCCCTATACCCACCACAGTCTGTGTGAAAAGGTGTCCTTCAGGTTCTATTAATTTTTCCCCCTCTCACCTTAAACCCACATCCTATGGTTCTCGATTCCCTTTTTCTGGGTAAAAGACCCTATCTATTCCTCCTCATGATTTTATACACCTCGATACGATCACTCCCGAGTCTCCTGCTCTCCCAAAAATAAAGTCCTAGCTTGCGCAACCTCTCCCGAAAGCTCAGGCCCTCGAGTCCAGGCAACATCCTTGTAAATCTTCTCTGCATTCTTTCCAGCTTAACGACATCCTTCCTATAGCAAGGTGACCAAAGGTGAACACAATACTCCAAATGCGGTCTCACCAACATCTTACACAACTGTGACATAGCATCCCAACTTCTATACTCAATATAGTGTCTCAAGTCTGTGTCTATACTCAATACCCTGACGGATGACGACCAATGTACTAGAAGCCTTCTTGACCACCCGATCTACCTGTGACGCCACTTTCAGGGAACTATGTACCTGTCCACCCAGCTGATCAGGATCCTGTTGTAATTTGCGATAACCATTTCACTATCTACGATACTACCCACTTTAGAACATAAGTTCTGAAACTTACTAATTGTGCCTTGTACATTTTCCTCCAAATCATTAATATAAACCACAAACAACAATGGACCCAGCACCAATTCCTGAGGAACACCACTCGTCACCGGCACACAGTCTGGCAAAAAAGAAACATTCCACCATCATCCTCTGTTTCCTTCCACGAAGCCAATTCTCTATCCAGTCGGTTAGCTCTCCACAAATCTAACCTTCCAGAACAGCCTATCATGCAGAACCTTATCAAAGGCCTTGTTGAAGTCCATATAACTCATGTCCATGTGTCTACAGTTTTGTCCTTGTCAACCTTTTTGATTACTTTAAAAAAACTCAGATTTGTAAGTCATGATCTTCCACGTACTAAACCAAGCTGACTATCCCTAATCAGCCCATTAGTCCAAGTGCATATCAAACGCATCATATGTATAAATGGTAGACACAAAATGCTGGAGTAACTCAGCGGGACAGGCAGCATCTCTGAAGAGAAGGAATGGGTGATGTTTCGGGTTGAGACCCTTCTTTAGAGGGTCATATACATGGCTCATATGCCACATTGATTCAGCAACAATTTACATTAAAGTGTAGAAAGGAAATGCAGATGCTGGTTTAAATCGAAGATAGACACAAAATGCTGGAGTAACTCGACCAGAAAAGTCATCCATTCCTTCTCTCCAGAGATGCTGCCTATCCCGCCGAGTTACTCCAGTATTTTGTGTCTCTCTTCAATCTACATTAATGTTCAGAACCATCCTATGCCTATATAGTGCCATCGGTAACTTAAAGTCATTGTATTTCATCGATCTACAAGTCCTGACACTCACCATCAGTCATTATCATCTTGGGTTCTCCTGTGAAGGAAAAATACAAATAAGTTTTAAGTCATGGAACAGGAATTGCATTAAGTCCCTGATCTATGAATGTAGCAGAACAAACGCTAATATTAATAATTCTTTTTGATAGAAAGAGTAGGCAAGAACAATTTTATATATAAAAATGGTGACAATACATTTTAGTACTTAGTGGGATTTGGGAACATTCAAATGAATCACAGGAATGGAAGCAAGTAGAAAGGGGAAAGAAACAGTTTAATTTGCAAGACAATGGAACAGAAGACTTGGGATATGTTAAACCCAAAAAGCTTTGTTGAGAGCAACCTGGAATATTAGTACAGTTTCAGCCTTGCCAAGTATAAACATCCCCCCACAGTGAGCCATAAGTATTCCCTTGATGGATTCCTGAGCTGATGCTGCTGTGATATGAAGGAAAAATTATGTGCCTAAATTCAATTGACTTTGAGAGAATGAAAGGCGATTTGATTGATATTTTTTTTTAATTAAGTGGGCCTCAAAGGGTGGGTGAGCTGCTAGTGATAGTCATAGTGAAAGTGATAGCCCAGTGATAAAACTGGCTGGAGAATCCAAGACCAAGGGTTTAGTTTCAGTAAAGAGGGTTGGCCATATAGGACTGAGTCGAGAAGTTTCTTCAGTCAGAGGATTGTTCTATTCCAGACGGCAATGGATACTTAGTTAAAGGAGATACAGGCAGTTCCCAGGTAACAGACAGGTTCTGCTTTCATTGATGTACGTAAATTGATTTTGTCCACAAATTGCAAAATACGTAAAATAACTCGATATGGTGATTGCATCTCCACAGTATTGCAACTTATGGTATCAAAAACACATAAGACCGACAAGAAAGAGCAATTATTAAAAGTGGAGGGGGAGGGGGGGTCTAGTTCTGCTGTTCATAGCAATTAGTGCACATATTTCAAACTTTTGAATTTAATAATATTATGGGAGTTCGGTATTATACGATACGATAGAACTTTATTTAAGCCAGGAAGTCTGCCAACAGTCATAAAACACAAGATAGATCTATCTATATATATTGCTAAAACTCAAATCTTTGTGTGTGTGTGTGTGTGTGTGTGTGTGTGTGTGTGTGTGTGTGTGTGTGTGTGTGTGTGTGTGTGTGTGTATATAAAAAATATAAGATTTAGTTTGTTATTGAAATACAGCCAAAACGGTACACGATAGCACCACAATTTTAGCACCACCTTAATCACCATTGTCCTGTGCTTCAAATGGTTCATATATTCAATTTTTAAACGTTAAAATTCACCTTTTTAAAGTTTAAAAATACCTCTTCCACCTGCCGTCCCCGTCAGCTGAGTATGACGTCACAATCGAAACCCAACAGATCTGCGTGTTTGACGTCACTATGGGAACCCAATGCGTCTGCGCCTGCGCAGTTGGGGCCCTTTGATCTAATACTTAGTAAGATGGCCGCCGGATCCGTGCGTGCGCAGTTGGGGGAGGATTGCCGCTCGGAGGGGGCAGGACCCGCCTGAGTGACGGGAGTGGTGGCCAATGGGGGGGGGGTGACGAGAGCATCGGGGGAGGAACGAGAGGATGAGGGGGAGAGGAGGGGGATGGAGTGAGTGGGTGAGTTGGGGGGGGAAGGGAGGGAGGAGGGGGATGGAATGGGTGAGTTGGGGGGAGGGAGGAGTGGGCGAGGGGGGGGGGGGAGTGGGTGAGTGGGGGTAAGGAGGGGGGGATGGAGTAGGTAAGGGGAGATGGACTGGCTGAGGGAGGGGGGATGGAGTGGGTGAGTGGGGAGATGGAGTGGCTCAGTGGGTGGAGGGAGGGGGGGATGGAGTGGGCGAGGGGGGGGGGAAAGGGAGGGGAATATTCATTGAGATTAATTTTATTCTAAAAATAAAGTCTGACCCTAACCCTAACCCTAACCCGCGGTTTTCATTGAGATTAATTTTATTGTTAAAAATATATATTGTTGTAATACTTACGTTTTCATTAATAACTGAATTGTCTTTAGGTTATTTTAAAGAACAAACGTCCGTCCGTCACTAAAACTCTGATTATATATATGGGATTTGGTTATGGAAAAACAGCCAAACGGTAAATTTGAGCACCATTGTCCTGGCGATGCTTTACAACAACTTTCATTTAAATTGGTGTTTTATTTTTAAAGTTAGAGAGATTTTAAAGTTTAAAAATCACCTTTTAAACCGATTTCTTACGATGTTCAGCGTGTGACCTCACCATGCGACCCACACGAGTGCCGGAAGGGGGGGTGCCTGACTTTAACGAATGAGAAATTGAACAGATGCGCTGCCCCCCTCCCCCCCCTCTCCCGGAGGAACAGTGGGAGTACCGCCGCCCGTCCCGGCATGCCTTGCGCCTAACCTTCCTCCCTTGGTGCAGCGCGGCACCATAGGTGGCGGCAGGTCTAACAAGATGGCCATCGCCCGCCACCGATCAGCGCTGCCTCTCCGTTCTCCGTCGTTCCCCGCAGCTCGTCAACGAACAGCACTGAACGCACGGGCCAGGACCCGGGGGACGCTTCCCACCCGCAAGCGGATGTGTGCATCGGTAGGAACCGCCGTTCACTGATCGCCGGCGATTAGCGCAGGACGCACGGAGCAAAGGTAAGTATATATATTCGTTGCCGGGCGGGGAGTGCCCCTGTGGCCGTAGGCTGGCAAGGGGGGACAGGGAAATGGCACTGACCTCAGCCCCGTTTCTCCTGCGGGCCTCTCCTGCGGGCCGGGAGTTGAGCCGAAGCGTCTGCTGACTGCAGGGTCCCGTTGCCGGGCAGGGAGTGTCTCCCGGGGCCGTGGGTGGGCAAGAGTGGACAGGGAGAAGGCACTGACCTCGCCTCCATTTCTCTTGCGGGCTGGGCATGGCAGCTCCTGCAGCTTGGCTGTGAGCAGTGGGGACGGCCATCTTGTGGATCTTCTGCCGCGCGCTACACTACAGGAGGAAGGTCAGACGTAGGGCACGCCGGGACGGGCACCGATCCTCCTGGCATTTATTAAAGTTTATTAGGTAAATTGTTTTTAAAAAGTAACAAAAGTGGATGGATAGATGGATGCTGTTATTCCCCCGTGATTGCTCTTGATACAAGATACAGCTCTTGGACAATCAAAATGAAATCAGGTTGGTCATTTGCATAGAAGTGACCAAAAATATTGATATCTTTCACTTTTTAAGTTATATGGCAATATTTATGGTAGATTCAAGTCAACAGGTTCTGTACCTTCAGTGAGTTCCGGGCAACATCCCTCCAAATGTAAACATGCAGCTAATGGATTACGTGGCTTCAAGAGAATGGAAGAAATATTCCGAAGCAGCTGATACCTTTAAAAACAAAAAATATGTTATTTAAGTTTTGACCCACTCCTCCTTCAAGATATTTCTTCAGAGCATCACTTTTGTCATTGTTTTTTTTAGTGTTAGGTTTTACACGCTGTATTTCTGTAAAGCTCCTTGAAATGTACAGTATTAGACAGATCTACAAAAAGTACAATTCCCCTCCTAGTCTTCAAAGACCAACAATTTTAAAAAAAGACCATGATAGTAAATCCTCATTTTAACAGACCTCTTTATAACAGATTTTGGTTACAACAGATTGAGCTGCCGATGGCCGCCCGCGCCACCCCTGGCTCACACCGCCTCCCCGGCCACTCACAGCGTTGGCTGCCCATGCCATCCCCATCTGCCACCGCCTCACCCTCGCCTCCGTGCGAGGGGGGAGAGGAAATGGGAGAGGGAGGCACTGAGCACGGCACTGCCGTCAGTCGGGCGGGTGCCCACCCCCCCTCGGAGCGGGAGACACCTCCCGGCGGTCAGTACTGCCCGATCTGAGGAATGTCAGGCGCGAGGCATGCCGGGACGGGCGGCGGTGCACGTGGGGGGGGGGGGGGGAAGCACATTGGTTAAAAGTCGGGGGGGGGGGGGGGGGGAGCGCATTAGTTAAAGGTCTCCAGGGGGGTTTGGGGGGGAGCGCATTAGTTAAAGGTCTTGGAGGTGGGGGCGAGAGCGAGCTGATCTCTTGAAGACATGCGGGTCGCATTGTGACGTCACACGCTGAAGACCTTCAAGAAATGGGTTAGAAAGGAAAATTTTAAACTTTAAAATCTCTCTAGCTTTAAAAATATAGCTTCAATTTGAATGAGAGTTGTTAGACATTATGCCCAGGACAATGGTGAATAACCTGGGCCAAAAATTGTGGCACTATGGTGGACCGTTTTGGCTGTGCGAACCAAAAAAGGTGGACACATACACACAAACAAACAGTTTTAGTAATATATAGATAGATATATAATATATAGATAGATATAAATATATAGTAAATGGCAGTGACCTTAGGAGGCAATGACTGTACCGTGTACATCCATAGTTCTCTAAAAGTAGTAACACAGATGGATAGGATAGAAAAGATGACATTAATAATAATAATAATAAATTTTATTTATATAGCGCTTTTCATATACTCAAAGACGCTTTACAGAGATTTTGAGAACATAGGGAAATTAATAAATAGATAAATAAGTAAATAAATAAATGAACAGAGAAAGGAGACAGTAGGTGAGGTGACCTTCAGCACCCTCTCAAACATTAGGTTTGCCTGCCTTCATAGACCAAAGTACTGAGTACAAGAGTTGAGACGTGGAACTTGTAAGTGTACAAAGTGTTGGTTAGACCGCATCTCAGTATCATGTACAGTTCTAGTCACCACCCTAGAGGAAGGATGTGGTAGCAATAAAAAGAGTGAAACAAAGATTCAACCGATTGTTGTGTAGAATGGAGAGATGTATTTATACACTTAATACTTTTTCTTTCCTCCCTTCTTTTCATCTCACTGTAATTACAGCACACCCGGACAAATCAGTTATGATTAACAATCCTTCATCACCCTCTCAAACAGCACCAACAGCATGTATATCAGCTTAACAATCTTGGTCTCCACCCTATTGCAGACATTACCTTCATTTTCTCTACCACACTCAATTCTCTGCAAATCAAAAAACTGTAATGTTCCATTACTGATGAAGAACTAGAAATCTGAAAAGTTAAATCTGAATCTCACCAGTCGCCGCCTGACCAAAGTAGCTTAAACATGTTGTGTTTTTAAACTGAAACTTCCAGGGATTGCAGTTTTTGCTGGCCTAACCTGCACAGAACTAAAGAAATTACTAAACCCATGTGCAACTCTTCTGAATATGGCTCCTGACCCGAACGTCACCTGTCCATTCCCTGGAAAACTGCTGCGCGCTGATCTTCACGGAGACGTGGCTCAACGCACTGGTCCCCGACGGGGCTGTGGAGCTAACAAACCACTCACTACATCGTGCTGATAGAACAAAGGACTCCGGTAAGAGCAAGGGTGGTGGGCTCTGCATCTACATTAACAATGACTGGTGCACCAACCACACTGCAATAGAGAGCTACTGCTCCCCAGACCTGGAGTACTTACTGCTCAAATGTAGGCCATTCTATCTGCCGCGGGAGTTTACAGTGGTCATCATCATGGCCGTATACATTCCCCCACAGGCTAATGCTAACCTAGCACTAGCACAGCTGCACTCGGCCATCAGTAAGCAGCAGGATGCCCACCCCAACGGTGCCTTCATTGTTGCAGGGGACTTCAATCAGGTCGACCTACGAGCCTCGCTCCACAAATTCCATCAGCATGTGCAGTGCCCTGTACACCAATGTAAAGGACGCCTACAGAGCTCTCCCCTGCCCACCCCTGGGACAATCCGATCACCTCTCACTGTTTCTACTGCCCGCATACAAACCCCTCATCCACAAGACCAAACCCACAATAAAGACGGTCAAAATATGGCCCGAGGATGCCACCCTACAACTCCAGGACTGCTTTGATCGCACCGACTGGGACCTGTTTGCACAACAGGCCACCTATGGTTCAGAGATAGAGGTAGACTTGGAGGAATACGCATCCACTGTGCTCTCCTACATCAACTACTGTGTGGAGAATGTCACGGAGGACAAGGTGATAAAGATGTTCCCAAACCGGAAACCCTGGATGAACAAGGAGGTACAGAACCTGCTGAGGGCACGCAACAATGCCTTTAAATCTGGTGACACTTCAGCATACAGTGTTGCCAGATCACACCTAAGCAAAGGTATTAAAAGGGCCAAAGACACCCATAGGCAACGGGTGGAAGACCACTTCAACACCACGGACACCAGAAGCATGTGGCAGGGTGTCAGGGACATCACTGGCTACAAGAGCAGCCCTGCCTGCCCCCACAGCGATATGGCATTGACCAACGAGCTTAACACCTTCTTTGCCTGCTTTGAAACTGGCAAAACCACCTTGAGTGAAAGAACCCCAGCCGAGGCGGTGGGACAGGTCTTGCAACTGAGCACACAGGAGGTACAACGCGCTCTGCAAAGGGTCAACCCACGCAAGGCTGCAGGACCGGATGGAGTTCAAGGAAGGGTACTGAAGGACTGTGCTGAACAGCTGGCTGAAGTATTCACCAGGATCTTTAACCTGTCATTATCTCTGGCTACGGTCCCCAAGTGCCTGAAGTCGGCTATCATAGTTCCGGTGCCGAAAAAAGCAAAGATCTCCAACCTGAACGACTACCGCACGGTTGCCCTAACGCCGATAGTCATGAAGTGCTTTGAGAGGCTGGTCCTCTCACACATCAAATCCAGCATCCCTGACTCACTGGACCCATATCAATTTGCATACAGGGCAAATAGATCCACAGAGGACGCCATCTCTCTGGCTCTTCACACTGTCCTGACTCACCTAGAGAGACAGGGCACGTACGTGAGGATGCTATTCATAGACTATAGCTCCGCCTTCAACACGGTCATCCCCACCAAGCTCATCACCAAACTCCACCAGCTAGGCCGTAGCTCGTCGTTATGCGACTGGATCCTGGACTTCCTGCTGGAACGACCGCAGGCAGTGAGAATGGGCCCGCACCTGTCCTCCACTATCACCCTGAGTACCGGCACACCACAGGGCTGTGTTCTGAGCCCCATGCTCTACTCCCTCTTCACACACGACTGTGTTCCTGCATTCGACACCAACACCATTGTCAAGTTTGCAGATGACACAACGGTGATCGGGCTGATCACCAACGGTGATGAAACAAAATACATAGCGGAGGTGCAGAACCTGGCGGACTGGTGCTCTGATAACAACCTGTCCCTAAATACCACCAAGACCAAGGAGCTGATCATCAACTTCCGTAGGTCACATAACGGGGAATATGCCCCGATCTCTATCAACGGGGTCAGTGTGGAGAGAGTGTCCAGCTTCAAGTTTCTGGGCACTCACATTTCGGAGGACCTAACATGGTCCAATAACACTGCTGCGCTGGTCAAGAAGGCACAACAACGACTGTTCTACTTAAGAACACTGAAAAAGTCTGGTCTACCCCAACAGCTGCTGACGACCTTCTACCGCTGCACCATAGAGAGCATCCTAACGCATGGAATCCCTGTGTGGTACCTCAGCTGCACGGAGGCAGAAAGGAAAGCTCTACAGCGGGTAGTCCATAGAACTCAGAGGGCCATCAGAACACAGCTACCAGACTTGGAGGGCATCTACAACACACGATGCCTCAGAAAAGCCACCAGCATCCACAAAGACTCTTCACACCCCTGCAACAGTCTGTTCGAACTCCTTCCATCGGGCAGACGATACAAGGCCTTCTAAGCCCGCACCTCCAGACTCAGGAACAGCTTCATCCCCAGGGCCATAGCTGCTATGAACCGGTCCTGCTGAGCCGGATGGCCACAACGCATAGATCAACTTGCACTTTACCCTGTCCAAAACTGTTACAACTGTTCGTTTCGTTGGGTTGCTGCTGTCTAAATTACCTAAATTATTGCATCGTATGGGAGGCGCATTCCCAATCTCGTTGTACCCCTGGGTACAATGACAATAAAGATATATTGTATTGTATTGTATTGTATTGTACAGATGCTGATTGATACGCTGAGTACACAAGACAAGGTGGATAAGCTTGTCGCACAGTTAGATGTTGGCAGGTATGATTTCGTGAGCATCACTGAGTCATGGCTGAAAGAAAGTCAAAGGTAGCATAAAGGAAAAAGAGAAGGCCAATAACATGACAAAGATAAGTGGAATGCAGGAGGATTGGAAAGCTTTTAAAAACCAACAGAAGGCAACTAAAAAAGTAATGAGAGAAAAGATGAAATATAAAAGTAAGCTAGCCAGCAATATAAAAGAGTAAAAAGAGTAAAAAGAGGCAAGAGTGGACATTGAACAGCTGGAAAATGATGCTGAAGTAGTAGTAATGGAGAACAACGAAATGATAGATTAACTGAATAGTTTTTTTGCATCAATCTTCTCAGAGGAAGACACCAGCAATGTGCCAGAAATTCAAGAGCGTCAGGGGCAGAAGTGAGTGCAGTCACTATTTGAAGTGTCTGGGCTCTACTCACTGGAGTTTCAAAGTATGAGGATGGATCTCATTGAAACCTATCAGATAATGAAAGGCCTAGATAGAGTGGATGTGGAAATAATGTTTCCAGTAATAGGAGAGTATAGGACCAGAGGTCACAGCTTCAGAATAAAAGGGTCATACATTCAAAATGGAGATGAGGAGGAATTTCTTTAGCCAGTTGGAGGTGAATCTGTGAAATGCATTGCTACAGACAGCAGTGGAGGCCAAGACATTGGGTATTTTTGAGGCAGAGATTGATAGGTCTTGATCTAATCCTTTCTTTTCTACCTACTCCCCCACTCCCCTCTCTCGACACCCTCTCTTCCCTTCCTCATCCCTAAAAACCCTCCCTTTCCTCATCTGCTCCCCTTCCTTTATCACCACCTTCTCCCTTCTCTTCCCTATTCCCGCATAACTACCAGCACATCTTCACATCCCACCTAACCTTAACCCAAGCCCAGTTCCAGATCCCCCACCCTGGAGAGTAGCTGAGATTTGGGATCTCTGGCAGCGGCCCCATTCACAGTACGGCGACTTCCCACCAGCCTCTCTCCACGCACTCACCTGGGTCTCAGGTACATGGTGGCGGTCTCTGTGGCGGCAACCCAGGCACTCCCCGGTGTCCACAACAACGCTGAGAGTCCCCACCTTCCCCTAGCGCCGGCCCCTTCCCGCCCGCGTCACCGCATGGCCGGATATGGGCGTAGCTTTACACTCACCCCCTCGAGCTGGGGAGTGGAGAGGTGACAGTTGAAGATCCCACTCACATTTTCCTTCTGCGCAACATTCATATTCTCCCTGCTAGTTTAAGCGGTCATGCAGCTCATTTTCTGTATATAATCTAACAGCGCTGGCTACATTTATATAAAGATCTGAGCAAAATACAAACTGCTGGAGGATCTCTCCAAGCCAGGCAGCATCTCTGGAGCGAATAGCCTGTCCCGCAGAGTTACTCCAGCATTTTGAGTCCATCTTCGGTGTAAACCATCATCTGCAGTTCCTACAGAAAATAAAAGATTAATTGACTATTTCATGTGTATAATTTATACATCCAGGGAATCTGTCGACGAAATTTCCAATCTCTCACTTATTTCTAGTCTTTAAAATGTAATCTTAAATACTATGTTTCATTTCTGGAAGAGAAAACAACCAGCAGACATAAGGAACTACTGGAACAACCAGGAAACACAATGAACCACAAAAATACTCTCTTTCCTGTGCCCGACTTGGATGCGCTCTGGGGTTCAGACATCTGTCTGAAGAAGCGTCTCGACCCGAAACGTCACCCATTCCTTCTCTCCTGAGATGCTGCCTGACCCGCTGAGCTACTCCAGCATTTTGTGTATATCTTCGATATGAACCAGCATCTGCGGTTATTTTCTTACACTGGGGTTGCCAACTTACTCACTCCCAAATACGGGACGCACGTGACCTCGCCCGCCCAGCGGCCACGTGCTCCCGCTCCACCAATGGCGGCCGCCCGGGTTGCTACGCAACCTCAAGCCACCAGTGGGCTGTGCAGAGACCGTGGCGCAGAGGCTGAAGGCGCAAAATGAGCCCGCGAAAGCAAACGCCCAGCGATTTTCTAAAACAAATCATTGGGAGGCCAGTGGTAGTTAAACTGAACTCGGGTGTGGATTACCGAGGTGTTTTAGCTTGTTTGGATGGATATATGAACATAGCACTGGAACAGACAGAAGAATATGTAAACGGTCAGCTTAAGAACAAATATGGAGATGCATTTATTCGAGGCAACAACGTGTTGTACATTAGCACACTGAAGAGAAGACTTTAGATGATGTTGCCGACTGAAGATTGATTTTTGATTTGAAAGGCATATATTTTTTAATGTAACAAAACTTTTCTTTAACTCTATAACTTGGTGGTTTCTTGATAAAGAAAGATTTAATCCAAATCTTAGTTTGGTTTTATGGCTGTGATTTATGTGTCAGACGTGATGTCTTATTCTGACTGGTACTGGCCGATTTTGGAAGCGGGAATGGTTTTCTGTTTAATTAAAATTGTTTTCCCGTGGTATATTTGAATTTACACCTGCTCTGTTGAGCAGATGCACTCACCTGAGCTGGCTTGTTAGTATCTAACGCTACCCTGTGCACTTTTTCTCCTATTTATCTTGATGTAAGGTCGATTGAGTCAGCTGTTTTGTATGCGAGGTGTCCGATCTGAGGCTGGAGAGAGAAGGCGTGCAGTGGATACAGAAGAGGCGAGCTCAGGAATCCAGACCGAAGAAGAGGCTGGCGTCCAGCGAGATTTTGCAGGGAGATAAGAGAACCGTGTTAGCCTTTCCGTGGGAGGAAGCGACTTGTGAGGAATCTTGCAGGAGGCGAGGTGGATATCTGACGAGCCGGTTGATAAAATCTCAGAGCTACTACTTGCTGTGACAATTCGCCAGGTGTTCGCTCCTGCGGGGGCTGGCACTCGGGAGATTTAAGAGGCGTCGTTGCTCACGGAATTGGTGAGCGCTCCGCCTCCGAGCGAACAGTGGGGGTGGGCGTTTGAGAGACACCAAAGAGATGTAATAATTAAAACGTGGAAATTAAAAACACTCCCAAGGGAGAGGAGAAAGATGGAGGGGGAGGGGGGAGGGGGGAACTAACCCGGAGAATGAAAACCCACAAGCGCTTGGTGGTCCAACCCTGAACACTGCTGGTAGCACTCAAATACGGGACAACCCAACTTAGCCCAAAATATAGGATGTCCCGGCTAATACAGGACAGTTGGCAACCCAAATGCACACCCATTTCTCCCATTAAACAGCTCCCATTTCTACTTCCCTTGTCCCACGTATATCCCTTTCTCCGGCTTCATATTTCACACCACCTTTCTTTATCTCGCATCCTTTTGTCTTCTGATCAATCGTCCCGTCCCCCCCCCCCCCCCACTCGTATCCACTTATCACTTAAGATAGACACAAAATGCTGGAGTAACTCAGGGGGACAGGCAACATCTCTGGATCAAGAGATGCTGCCTGATCCGCTGAGTTATTCCAGTATTTTGTGTCCATCTTCGGTGTAAGCCAACAACTGCAGTTCCTTCCCCCACTTATCACTTGCCTACCTTTGTCCCACCCCCACCTCTCTTTTAGCTTTCTCTCCCTCCCCCTCACTACAATCCGTGTGAAGAAGCGACCTGACCCAAAACATTACCTATTCATGTCCTCCAGTGATGCTGCCTGGCATGATGAGTTACTCCATTAGTTTGTGTGTTTTTTGTAAACCAGCACCTGAAATTCCTTGTACCTATGCCTTAATTCAAAACAAGGCAGGTGCCAGAGAATGATTTTTTATAGCATCAATTTTCAAAGGAATTTAGGGAAAGGAACTTCTCGGAAGAGTCTGGGCAGGAAGACAAACTTCAGAGATTCACAAAAGAATTGGAGTAAAACACGATTCCAAAAATGACAATTAGGCTGGATAGGATTACAGAGATAGGTAGGGACAAGGCACAATAGGTTTATAAAATATGTGGATTTTAAAACTCTGGTGTTAGGAGTTCATGACAGTAAAAAAAAATCAGGTTTTGGGTGAACAGTTAGGACACAGGAATGAGGATAGTTGGACGGTAATTCAATGTGGAACATTTTTTGGCTACTTCAGGTACACAGACCACAATCAGTGAGGATAGGTGACAAAACACCATCCACAATAACTCTCAACGCTGATGCCCTGCAAGGATCTATTCCAACCCCTTTACTTGACCACATACCCACCATAACAGTGCTGCCAAATTCTGCTCTGACTCCACCTGCAAGTTTGCAAATGACACCATGAAAGTGGGCCAGATTGCGAACAATGACTAGATAGGAGTACGGAAAGGAGATAGGGAGCATAGTAACATGGTGTTAAGACAGCAACCTCTCCCTCAATGTCAACAAGATGTAGGAGCTAGTTATTGACCTCAGGAAACATGGTGGTATATGCGCCATTGAGGTCAATCAGCATCAATGGTGCTGGTGGAGATAGTTCAGTTTCAAGTTCCTAGGCATGAATATAACCAACAATCTGTCCTGGACCAACCACATTGAAGCTATGGCCAAAAATGCATACCAAAGCCTTAACTTCATCAGGAAACTGAGGAAGTTTAGCATGTCTCCAACAAGTCTTACCAATTTCTACATATGCAGTGTAAAAATCATATGATCAGATGGTATCACAGCTTCATTTGAGAACATCTCTGCCCAGGAAATAGCAGAGTTGTAGATTTAGTCCAGTCCATCATTCAGATGAAACTCCCTACCATTGAAATGATCTACACTTTATGCTGCCTCAGGTGTGCAGCCAACTGAACTAAGGACCATTTTCACACTGGTCATTTCCTCTTCCCTTTCCCGTCAGACAGAAGACACAAAAGCTTGATAGTACATACCATCAGTTGCAGCAACAGCTTCTTCCCTCCCTCCAAGAAAGGGAGTTTGTGGAGTGCCTCCGAGATGGATTCTTAGAGCAGCTTGTACTGGAGCCTACCAGGGCGAAGGCAATTCTGGATTTGGTGTAATGAACCGGATTTGATAAGGGAACTCTAGGCAAAAGAGCCATTAGGAGGTAGTGATCATAATATGATGGTTTAATTACAATTTGAGAGTGAGAAGGGAAAATTGGAAGTGTCAGTGTTGCAGTTGAGCAAGGGGGACTATGGAGGCATGAGAGAGGAGCTGGCCAGAGTTGACTGGAAAGATACCCTAGCAGGGAAGGCGGTGGAACAACAATGGCAGGTATTTCTGGGAATAATACAAAAAGTGCAGGATCAGTTCATTCCAAAGAGGAAGAAAGATTCTAAGGGGAGTAAGAGGCAACCGTGACTGACAAGGGAAGTCAAGAACAATATAAAAATAAAGGAGAAGTATAACAGGAAAGATGAGCGGGAAGCCAGAGGATTGGGCCTCTTTTAAAGAGCAACAGAAGATAACTAAAAAGGCAATATGGGGGAGAAAAGATGAGGTACAAAGGTAAGCTAGCCAAGAATATAAAGGAGGATACTAAAAGCTTCTTTAGGTATGTGAAGTGGAAAAAAATAGTTAAGACAAATGTGGGTCCCTTGAAGACAGAAGCAGGTGATGTTATTATGGGGAACAAGGAGATGGCAGACGAGTTGAACAGCTACTTTGGATCTGTCTTCACTAAAGAAGACACTGACAATCTCCTAGATGTTCTAGTGGACAGAGGTCCTCGGGTGACGGAGGAATTGAAGGAAATTCACAGTAAGCAGGAAATGGTGTTGGGTAGACTGATGGGACTGAAGGCTGATAAATCCCCAAAGCCTGGTGGACTGCATACCAGGGTACTTAAGGAAGTGGTTCTAGAAATCGTAGACGCATTGGTGATCATTTTCCAATGTTCTATAGATTCAGGATCAGTTCCTGTGGATTGGAAAGTAGCTAATGTTATCCCACTTTTTAAGAAAGGAGGGAGAGAGAAAACAGGAAGTTATAGACCAGTTAGCCTGACATCAGTGGTGGGGAAGATGCTGGTGTCAATTATAAAAGAAGAAATTGCGGAACATTTGGATAGCAGTAACAGGATCATTCAGAGTCAGCATGGATTTACGAAGGGAAAATCATACTTGACTAATCTTCTGGATTTTTTTGAGGATGTAACTAGGAAAATGGACAAGGGAGAGCCAGTGGATGTAGTGTACCTGGACTTTCAGAAAGCCTTTGATAAGGTCCCACATAGGAGATTACTGGGCAAGATTAGAGCACATGGTATTGGGGGTAAGGTGCTGACATGGATAGAAAATTGGTTTGCAGTCAGGAAACAAAGAGTAGGGATTAACGGGTCCCTTTCAGAATAGCAGGCAGTGACTAGTGGGGTACCGCAAGGCTCGGTGCTGGGACCGCAGCTATTTACAATATACATTAATGACTTAGATGAAGGGATTAAAAGTAACATGAGCAAATTTGCGGATGGCACAAAGCTGGGTGGCAGTGTGAACTGAGGAGGATGCTATGAGGATGCAGGGTGACTTGGACAGGTTGTGTGAGTGGGCAGATGTATGGCAGATGCAGTTTAATGTGGATAAATGTGAGGTTATCCACTTTGGTGGTAAGAACAGGAAGGCAGGTTATTATCTGAATGGTGTCAAGTTAGGAAATGGGGAAGTACAAAGAGATCTGGGTGTCCTTGTTCGTCAGTCACAAAGTTAGCATGCAGGTATAGCAGGCAGTGAAGAAAGCTAATGGCATATTGGCCTTTATGACAAGAGGAGTTGAGGTTTAGGAGCAAAGAGGTCCTTCTGCAGTTGTACAGGGCCCTGGTGAGACCGCACCTGGAGTACTGTGTGCAGTTTTGGTCACTAAATTTGAAGAAGGACATTCTTGCTATTGAGGGCGTGCACCGTAGGTTCGCTAGGTTAATTCCCGGAATGGCGGGACTGTCATATGTTGAAAGACTGGAGCGACTAGGCTTGTATACGCTGGAATTTAGAAGGATGAAAGGGAATCTTATTGAAACATATGATTAATAAGGGATTGGACACGTTAGAGGCAGGAAACATGTTCCCAATGTTGGGGGAGTCCAGATCCAGGGGGCACAATTTAAGAATAAGGGGTAGGCCATTTAGAACGGAGATGAGGAACAACCTCTTCAGTCAGAGAGTTGTAAACCTGTGGAATTCTCTGCCTCAGAAGGCAGTGGAGGCCAATTTTCTGGATGCTTTCAAGAGAGCTAGATAGAGCTCTTAAAGATAGCAGAGTCAGGGGGTATGGGGAGAAGGCAGGAACGGGGTACTGATTGTAAATGATCAGCCATGATCACATTGAATGGCGGTGCTGGCTTGAAGGACCGAATGGCCTACTCCTGCACCTATTGTCTATTGTCTATGAGACTACTGAATGGTCCTCCCATAAGTTGGGGGGCAATCCAGATCAAACAAGCAACCGACCTTCATTGCTGGTTTTATTTTCTGTAACTGTAATGCTACATTTTTCTAGTACCCGTTGTACTTGTTTATGGCTTGATTGTACTTTGTGCATAGTATGATCTAATTTAATTGGATAGTACGCAAACTAAAGCTTTCACTGTATCTCAGTTCAAGTGGTAATAATAAACCAATATCAATACATGTAAGACAGTCAAATTGGGCAACAAATGCAACGAGGAAGAAGGTGCAATCAATTATATTACAAAAAATCAGAGGTAATAGTGTAGATATTAGAAAATGTAAAACTGGAATACTTTGACAACCTTTTTGATGAATGGATTTTTTTTAAATGGTATTTCAAAATCTTTTTTTAACATCTTTAAAAAAATTGTATCTATAATCGTAAATGTAACAACTTCAGTTAAAGGAAGGTTACGTTATAATAATGCTGCTGGACATTGACAGCAATTTTCCAGAAAGGAAGAAATTCTGTTATTTGTTTTGTTTTATTTTATTTCTGATATTTATTTGTTTTACTAATCGGTGAATACACCTATCACTCTCCATGCAATATTAATTTATAACTTGCCTCGCACATCTACCTTAAAGCTATGCCCTCTCGTATTTGGCATTTCCACCTTCGGAAAGAAATTCATTGTTCATAATCTCTACACATCACCGTCTATATCTCTCATTTCCCTTATCCCTTGCCAGTCTGAAGAAGGGTCTCGACCGGAACGTCATCCATTCTTTAGCTCCAGAGATGCTACCTGTCCCACTGAGTTACTCCAGCTTTTTGTGTCTATCTTCGGTTTAAATCAGGATCTTCAGTTCCTTCTTGCACATTAACAGTCTACTGTATCTATTACTCTCATAATTTTACAAATTTATATCAGGTCTCACTCAGCCTCCAGAGCTAAAGAGAAAACAATCCAAGTTTGTCAAACTTCTGCTCATAACTCACCCAGGAAACATCCCGGTAGACTTCTCCTGCACCCACTCTAAACCTCCACATCTTTACTGATCAATCAAAATGCAGCTTAACCAATCAATCAAAATGCAGCCTAACTAAAGTTTTATAAAACTGCAATGTGACTTCCTGACTCTTAAACTCAATGCCCCAACCGATGAAAGCAAGTATACCGTACCCCTTCTTTCCCACTCTAACTACTTGTTTTGCTGCTTTCAGAGATCTATCAACGTTATCCCCAAAATCTCTCCGTATATCAATGCCGCTAAAGGTCCTGATATTAACTGCATACTTTCCCCTTAAAATTTACCTCCCTAAGTGCAGCATCTCATACTTGTCAGGATTAAACACCAACTGCTATTTCTCCACCTTATCTATTACAGATCTATATCCAGCTGTATCCTCTGACAGCCTTCTTTACAATTCAAAACTCCACCAATATTTGTATCATCTATAAATCTTTATCCATTATATTGAGTTGAAAAAAAAAAACTTCGATGGAGCAAATACTATGAAATGCTAGAAATACTCACCAGGTCAGACAGCAGCGGTGAAGAAAGAATGCAGTTAGCATTTCAGGTCATAGACTCATGGAGCTACACAACGTGGAAGCAGAGCCTTTGGTCTATTTGTCCATGCTGATCAAGTCGCCTAACTGAATTAGTCCCAATTGCCCACACCTGGCCAATATGCCTGCAAAACTTTCCGATTCATGTACTTGTCCATGCGTCATTTAAATGTTGTAATTGTATCCACCTCACAACCTCTTCTGACTGCTCATTCCATATACATGCCACCCTATAGGAAACCCATTGCCACATCAGGTTCCTTTTAAATCTTTCCCAACTCATCTTAAACCTATGCCCTCTTGTTTTAGACACTCCTCAGTTGGAAAAATAACTGGTTGTTCACCTTATCTGCACCCTTCTTGATATTATAAACATCTTCAAGATCACTCTTTAACCTCCTATCTCTAACCAGAGAATTTACAGCATTTGTTAATTTTAGATTACTAGCAACAACAGAATTTCTCATTGTTTGTTTACCTTTAAAATTTAGATATAAAGGACAGCAGATGTTGGTTTCCCAAAGATATGACACAAAGTGCTGGGGTAATTCAGGTCAGGTATACAAGTGAAAGGGAAACAAGGTGGGTGGGGGATGTTGATTGGAAGATGGTCAGAAAAAGGCCAGACACTAAACGACAAAAATTGTGAGATAAGGAAATGTGAAGGCAGAGGAAAAAATATTGGTGGAAGAGACAGGGTAAAGGAGAAATAGACTGGAATTAGACTAGAGACTGGAACAACAAGGAGTGGGGAGGGGTTGTTTACCCAAGTGGGAGATTTCCATGTTCATACCATTGGGTTGTAAGCTACCCAAAGGGAAGATGGTGTTATTCACCCTGGCAATGGAGCAGCCAAGCATAGAAAGGTCAGTATGCGAATAGGAAGGTGAGTTAGAATGTGTAGGAAGGAGCTGCAAATGCTGGTTTAAACCAAAGATAGACACAGATATCTGAAGTAACTCAGCGGGACAGGCAGCATCTCTGGAGAGAAGGAGTGGGTGACATTTTGAGTCGAGGCCCTTCTTCAGGGGAGTTAGAATGGTTGGAAACTGGGAGAGCCAAAAGGCCACGGCGAACCAAGTGCAAATTTTCATCAAAGCAGTTGCTGAGTCTATGCTTGGTCTCAATGGTATAAAGGAGGCCACATCGGGAGTACAGGATTCATTAGATGAGGCTGCTGCGGTCCCTGGATGGATGAGAGGGAGAAGATATAGGGACAGGTGTTACAACTCCTGTGGTTGTAAGGATAAGTACCAGGGGAGAGGATGTTTTGGATTTATTCACCCTCATGTCATAGTTGGATCCCTCCCCTACACCTCCTGTGTCCCATATTTCTGCTCTCTCCCCCCCCAAAACCCAACAAGGATATTCCCCTTGCTCCTTACCTTTCACCCCACCAGCCACTACCTCCAGCATATCATTCTCCAACATTTCCGCCACCTTCAAAGTGATCCCACCACTAGTCACATCTTTCTATCCCCACCCCTTTCTGCTTTCCGCTAAGACCGCTTCCTCTGCAAGTCATCCCATCCCACCCAAACTACCCCCTTCCCAGGTACTTTCCACTGCAACCACAGGAGATGTAACTCCTGTCCTTATACCTCCTCCCTCACCTCCATCCAGGGACCCCGGCAGTTCTTCCAGGTGGGACAGACGTTCACATGCTCCTCCTCTGTGGCCTCCTGTACATCGGCAAGACCAAGTGCTGTCAAAACACTTGCGCTCAGTCCACCAAGGCCAACTGTATCTCCCAGTTTCTAACCATTTTAACTCTCCTCACCATTCGCAAACTGACCTTTCTTTCCTGCCCCTCCTCCATTGCCAAGTGGAGGAACAGCACATATTGCACTTGGGCAGCTTACAACCAATGGTATGAACATTGAATTTTCCGATTTTAGTTAAACAATACTTCCCCCTTTTTTCCCCACTCTTCCCTGTGCCTTACTTGATGCACACCTATTTTTCCTTTTTGCCTTCCCCTTCCACCGATATTCCTTCATCTGGCTTCACATTTCAGGTCTCTTCTGCCCTTTATCTCACACTATTTGTCTTTCATCTCTGGCCTTTGTCAAACCATCTGCTAATCAAAACCCTCCCCTTCCCCTGTATCTGCCTATCACTTGCCAGGCATTGTTCTATCCCCAACTCTCTTCCAGCTTCCCCTCCAGCAGCCAGTCTGCAGAAGGGTCCCAATCTGAAACATCACCTTTCCATGTTCTCCAGAGGTGCCGCCTGACCCACGGAGTTGCTATAGCACTTTGTACCTTTTTTATTGTTAAAGTTGCTAGCTTGCCAATTATATATATTTAAATGATTGCAGTGATGATTGCTCAGTGATAAAAATGTTTAATACTCTATTACCTTTATCCAATTCAGTATAAAATAAAACCAAGGCTATGTGCAGGCACAGAGATGCCTAAATCTTGCTAAATTGTTTGGGAAAGTTGCCCTTTTATTAATATTAATTTTTCAATTCCTCTGTCACAAGATCTATCTTGAATACATATTGTAACCATTAAAACAAGGAAAACTGCCAACTCCACTAGTTTAAACCAGCTTGCATCCCGCAATTCAGACATGTAAACAAACCTACTTGTTTTAGAATTATGTTATAACTTGTGCGCAGTGCTGTGAAAGTAGTTTAGAACACACTGTGCACAAGTTTGACCACATGACGTGTTTTGTAAGCCTTTAAAACTTATAATTTGCAAGGGAAATTCTGCTATTGCAAAAGGGGATGTTGAATGTTGCGCAATATACTTTTCTGGATAAAAAGCACATACTTCAGCTTAAAAAATGTGACACTTTAATTTATATGACAGCCTTCAATACTTCCCAAAATCCTTTACAGACTAGGAAGTTCTTTTTGAAGTTGTAGTTACAGTTTTAGGGGAGAGAAGATGCAAGCCACTTTGAACACAAGGTCCCACAAATAGAAATTAATTGAACAGATAATCTGTCTTTTGGTTTATTAAAGTCAATTGATAAACATTAGCAAGGACTCTGAAGGTAAGCCATCAACTGTCTGAAATAGTCCCATAAGATCCTTTACATCCACTGAATGAAGCAGACAAAATGTTGGTTTAATTTTTCACCTGGGGCCAGCAATTTCAGTTCCACACTGTAGAGTCGTCCTGGATTATAGCCTCTGGATTATACAAGCAATGTTGAGTTGTACCTTATTCATAAGTAATTGAAACCTTTCATCCTCACAAATAGAGCACAGTCTGCTCCAGAGTCAGTATTGATGTTGACATTTAGATAAGTCCCATACCTACGCAGCAAACCTGCTGTTGAGTGCTGAGCTGTTGGAAGATTGATCAGCCAGCGTTTGATCAGTGCATGGTTTCTGTTTGGAAAATATATACTTCTCCACAAGATCAGGCGGCGCATTAAAGGCATTCGTTTTCAGACCCCCTCCCAGAAGCATGGAGAGGTGGGCACGTGGCCATTGAGTGAAATGTTGATTGTCTCCATCTATGTGAGTACACTGTCTGAATCTGACAAGATTCACCTTTTACATCCAGACATCATCCTAAAACCCACCGACACTCATGTGCTGGCCACAGACTCTCCTCACTTCTCTTTTGTTCAATGCTCCTTAAATCTCGCCTCGGTTCAATTTTTCAGTTGCCCCTTGTTTGCTAGATTATATTAGATCTTTGTAAAGCACTTTTGTGTAGCTTTTACATGAAATCTTCAACATAAATGCATGCTATGTTAACATGGATGACATCAGCAGCATTCCAAAGAGGAATATTCTTGTTTAAATTTTAATTAAAACAGGAGTAAGATTTTCCAGCTTTGGATTCACGCCTGTCATTTTATTTCAGCACATGTACTCTGGATTATTATGAGGCAGATTGAGTATTTGGAAAATTCTGAAAACAGTTGTACATAAAATTCAGTCACAGGGATACCGAGTTAATTTAAACAAGTATTCATTGTATTTTTCAGTTGTACAATTTATGCTGTTTAATTGGAACATGTACTATTTGTACCATGTAACATCCACGATTTGTTTGCTTGGTTCACTGTGGGCACAAACCCTGTTAGTCATGCACTTCAGATCGCCTTGGGCATCCTGAATCATGTCCCACCTTTGGACCCCCAGCTGATGCACACCCCTGTAAAGTGTCAATACCAGGTAAGGTTGTATTGTTTGGATAGATGAACAAGACACCAGTCACAATCCAGGAATGTGATCATGATGAACCATCACCCCCCCCCCCCCCCTCACATTGGGACACAAATACATTCAGTGGATGGAAAGGAAAGTGTGAAGATAGCCCAGTGTTGCCATGTTATAAGAATACAATACAATACAATACACCTTTATTGTCATTGTACAGGGGTACAACGAGATTGGGAATGCGCCTCCCATACGATGCAATAAATTAATTAGCCAGTCAGTATTAATTTAAACAACCCAATGAAACAAATTAGAACAGTTTTAAAACGGAATAAAGTGCAAGTAGATCTGTGCTGGTTCACTGTGCGATGTGACCATCCGGCTCAGCAGGACCGGTTCATAGCAGCTATGGCACTGGGGATCTCTGATCCCTCTCACCCTGGCCACAAACTCTTTGAAGCACTTCCCTCTGGAAGGCAACTCCGGACTGTCAAAGCTGCCACAGCCAGACATAAAAACAGCTTTTTTTCCCCATGAGCAGTAGCTCTGTTCAACAACCAAAAGTCTGTAGCCTCCTTTTGCTCTGGTATTTTATTCTTCACATGTTTATATTATAATGTTTTATTCTTAATTGTTTACTGTATATCGTGTTGTTATTTGTGATGAGTAGTAGAATCTGGGGAGAATTGATGAGAATAAAAAATTGAATTAATGTAGGATTAGACTAGTTTGACAATCGGTGTGGATTTGGTAACCATAGGGTTGGATTCCATGCTGTATAACATTAAGAGAAGTTTGAAGTTTAGAAGCAGATGGTAAGTGAGGTGCAGCAGGGAATAGGGGAAAATGGGTGGGAGATAGGTTGGAAGAGGTGATATACAAGAAGGGGTAAGTAGCTAGGGAAGAAGTGGAAAGGGGATATTCAGTGGAATGGAAAGTAGTGGGGAGGGAAAGAAGGAAATGGGCAAAAAAGGCACAGTAAGGTCAAAGGGGATGAGAGGAAAGATAAAGAGTGGCAGATGGGTTCA
Organism: Rhinoraja longicauda; assembly: GCF_053455715.1. NCBI lineage: Eukaryota > Metazoa > Chordata > Chondrichthyes > Rajiformes > Arhynchobatidae > Rhinoraja > Rhinoraja longicauda. The sequence continues at coordinate 29,179,235 of NC_135964.1, read as the reverse complement.
AAAGAGTTGGGGAACAGAGCAACAATGGAGAGAAAGGAAGGGAGAGGTAGAGAGACAAAATGGGAGAATAAGGGAGAAAAGGAAATGTTACGAGAAACTAGGAAAAAATTGGGGATAGGAAAAGGAGAAAGAAAAAAGTATTAAGCTTTGTGGGGATAAGTGGAGAGAACAAGAACCAATAGACAAGGGAAGGGTGAATGGCGTGTGAGGGGGTTGGAGGGGAGAAGGAAATTAGTTAAAAGAGGGGGAGGACAAAGAGTGCAACTGGTGCCGAGATAAGTGGGTGAAAAGAGATGGAGAGAGAGTGAAATGAGACATCGGGGCAGGAAAAAAGGGGGGAGCTTGTGGGGCAGGATTGGAAAAGAACACTCCTCAAAGAGAATTGGGAAAGGGTGAGGCAGAAGGTGAGAGGAAAGTGAGGAGATGGGGAAGGGAAGAGAGATAGAAGAGACTGTCTGAAGAAGGGTCTCGACCCGAAACGTCACCCATTCCTTCTCTCCAGAGATGCTGCCTGTCCCGCTGAGTTACATAGAAATGTAGAAATATAGAAAAATAGGTGCAGGAGTAAGCCATTCGGCCCTTTGAGCCAACACCGCCATTCAATATGATCATGGCTGATCATCTAAAATCAGTACCCTATTTCTGCTTTCTCCCCATATCCCTTGATTCCTTAAGCCCTAAGAGCTAAATCTAACTCTCTCTTGAAAACATCCAGTGAATTGGCCTCCACTGCCTTCTGTGGCAGAGAATTCCACAGATTCACAAATCTCTGGGTGAAAACATTTACCATCATCTCAGTCCTAAATGTCCTACCCCTTATTCTTAAACTGTGACCCCTGGTTCTGGACTCCCCCAATATTGGGAACATTTTTCCTGCATCTAGCCTGTCCAATCATTTAAGAATTTTATGTTTCTATAAGATCCCCTCTCATCCTTTTAAATTCCAGTGAATACAAGCCCAGTCAACCCATTCATTCAAAATATATCAGTCCCTGAATACAAGCCCAGTCGACCCATTCTTTCATAATACGTCAGTCCCGCCATCCCGGGAATTAACCTGGTGAACGTACGCTGCACTCCCTCAATAGCAATAATGTCCTTCCTCAAATTAGGAGACCAAAATGGCACACAATACTCCAGGTGCGGTCTCACCAGGACCCTGTACAACTGCAGTAGGTCCTCCTTGCTCCTAAACTCAAATCCTCTCGCAATGAAGGCAACATGCCATTAGCTTTCTTCACTGCCTGCAATACCTGCATGCTTACTTTCAGTGACTGATGTACAAGCACACCCAGGTCTGTTTGGCTGCCTGCCACTGTATGTTTCTTTTTTTTTCCTAGTCAGATGTGCAGCACTTTGGTCAACGTGGGTTGTTTTTAAATGTGCTATACAAATAAATTGACTTGACTTGACTTGTTGCACCTCCCCTTTTCCTAATCTGACACCATTCAGATAATAATCTGCCTTCCTGTTCTTGCCACCAAAGTGGATAACCTCACATTTATCCACATTATACTGCATCTACCATGCATCTGCCCACTCACCCAATCTATCCAAGTCACCCTGCAGCCTCAGAGCATCCTCATTGTAACTCACACTGCCACCCAGCTTTGTGTCATGTGCAAACTTGGAGATGTCACATTTAATTCCCTCGTCTAAATTGTTTATATTGTACATAACTGGGGTCCCAGCCTTGTGGCACCCCACTAGTCACCGCCTGCCATTCTGAAAAGGACCCGTTAATTCCTACTCTTTGCTTCCTGTCTGTAAACCAGTTCTCTATCATGTCAATACCCCACCCCCAATACCATGTGCTCTAATTTTGCATATCAATCTCTTGTGTGTCAGTGTGTGACCTTGTCAAAAGGTTTTTGAAAGTCCAGATACACCACATCCACTGGCTCTCCCTTATCCATTCTACTTGTTACATCCTCAAAAAATTCCAGAAGATTAGTCAAGTATGATTTCCCCTTCATAAATCCATGCTGACTTTGACCGATCCCGTCACTGCTTTCCAAATGCGCTGCTATTACATCTTTAACAATCGATTCAAGCATCTTCCCCACTTCCGATGTAAGGCTACCTGGTCTATAATCCCTCGTCTTCTCTCTCCGTCCTTTCTTAAAAAGTGGGGTTACATTGGCTACCCTCCAGTCCTCACGAACTGATCCAGAGTCGGGAGAACATTGGAAAATAATCACCAACTTGGTTTCTAGGGCCACCTCCTTGAGTACTCTGGGATGCAGACCATCAGGCCCTGGGGATTTATCTGCCTTCAGTCCCAACAGTTTACCGAACACAATTTCCAGACTAATGTGGATTCCCTTCAGTTCCTCCCTTCCACTAGATCCTCGGTCCCCTGGTATTTCTGGGAGATTGTTTGTGTGTTCCTTAGTGAAGACAATAACCATAGTACTTGTTTAACTGTTCTGGCATTTTTTTTATTTCCGTTATAAATTCACCTGTCTCTGATTGTGAGGGACCTACATTTGTCTTCACTAGTCTTTTCCTTTTTACATACTCCAGCATTTTGTGTTTATCTTCGATTTAAACCAGCATCTGCAGTTTTACACAGAGATAGAAGAGAGGGAGAGAAAAGGGAGGGAAAGAGAAGGAGGGAGAGAAAAGGGAGGGAAAGAGAAGGAGGGAGAGAAAAGGGAGGGAAAGAGAAGGAGGGAGCGAGTTACACAAGGGAATAGTTACAGAAGGGAACGAGTGGGTTTCGGGGAGGGCCCAGAAGGAGTGAGTGTCAGGGAGGGCGGGACCAGGCCGACATTTGGGGGGTGCAGACTGGAAGAGGGGGAGGGAGGGAGAGAGGCGGCGGCGGCGGCGGCGGCGGCGGCAGAGGCAGAGGCAGAAGCAGCAGACGGCAGGACGCTGGGTTGTTTGCAGGCGGCTCGGATGAAGAAAAGCTTCCTCCTGCTCCTCCAGTACCAGGGCCTCAGGAGACGGGCAAAGAGCAAGAAGCGTAAATGGCTACCTTCACCGTGCGGCCCGCTTCTGGCCGCGACTGCGCCGACATCCTCCGCCTGATCAAGGTGCCGCCCGCTCCCCTCACTGACAACCACCTCGATCTCCCAGCTTCACTTCCCACTTCTCCTTCACCTTCGACCCCCCTCTCCTCACCCTCACTCTCACCCCCCCTCAACATCACCCCCCCCACCATCACTCTCACCCCCCCCCACCATCACTCTCACCCCCCCCCACCATCACTCACCCCCCCCCCACCATCACTCTCACCCCCCCCCCCCACCATCACTCTCACCCCCCCCCCCCACCATCACTCTCACCCCCCCCACCATCACTCTCACCCCCCCCCACCATCACTCTCACCCCCCCCCACTATCACTCTCACCCCCCCCACCATCACTCTCACCCCCCCACCATCACTCTCACCCCCCCCACCATCACTCTCACCCCCCCCCCACTATCACTCTCACCCCCCCCACCATCACTCTCACCCCCCCACCATCACTCTCACCCCCCCACCATCACTCTCACCCCCCCACCATCACCCCCCCTCACCATCACCCCCCCCTCACCATCACCCCCCCCTCACCATCACCCACCTTCACCCCCACCACCTCTTCAGCTTCACCCTCCCTTTCAGATTCACTCCCTTCACCTCCTCCCTTTTAACCCCACCCCTAGCTCCCCTCTTCAGTTACTCTCCTACCCCACTCTTCAGCTCCCCCTCGCCCCCACCTCTTCAGCCCCCCACCACCGACACCCCCCTTTTCTGCCCCCACCCCATCAGCTCCCCTCACCGACTCCCCCCAGCTCACCCATTGACCCCCCCCCCCAGCTCCCCCCACCGACCCCTTCCCTTCAGCCCCCATTTTCCCTCCTGACCCGTTTCAGCTCCCCCCCCCCTTATGACTCCCCCTTCAGCTTTCCTTCCCCCCCCCCCCCCCCCGGGTTAACGTCGCCCTCAGCTTCCCCTCTGTCCCCCTCTCTTCAAGTTTACCAGGTCGAGACCTGTGGCGGGGGAAGGGATGCTAGTTCCCTGATAGCTATGATGGGAGCACAGTGTCAGGTGCTGGACCTGTCAGTATAATGTCTTCCGTTATTTTTTTGTTTTGCCTGTCAAATGTTTTTGTTCTCACTCTGGTTGGCGGTAGCTCTGAGATGTTTGAAAGGACACATTTCCTTTGTGCTTTTTACAACTTTCGGGCCTTGCCTGGAGCTGACACCTGCCTGAGTCTAGGAGTTACTGGTTGAGAACTGGATTTTGATCAGATTTTAAACACGTGTTGTTATCCTGTTGGGAAGTTTGGGAAATTGTTTGTGTGTGTGACTGTGTGCAATAATCTTGCTTTGGCAGAAGAGCGCATTGTTGATGTAATCTGGAAAGAGTGCAGAGGAGATTTACAAGGATGTCGCCAGGACACGAAGGCTTGAGCTATAGGGAGAGGTTGGGCAAGCTAGGACATTATTTCTGGGAGTGCAGGAGATTTGGGAGTGATCTTATAGAGGTGGATAAAATCATGAGGGCAATTAATAGTGGTGAATGTGCAGAGCATTTTTCTAGGATAGGGGTATCAAGAGCCAGAGAACATAAGTACAAAATGAGAGGGAGTAGATTTAAAGGGTGGAGGAAGGAACTGCAGATGCTGGTTTAAACCAAAGATAGACACAAAATGCTGGAGTAACTCAGTGGGACAGGCAGTATCTCTGGAGAGAAGGAATGGGTAATGTTTTGGGTCGTGTACCTGAGGGGCAACCTTTTCAACAGTTTGTATTGCGTATATGGAATGAGCTGCCAGAGCAGCTAATTGAGGCAGGTACAATAACAACATGTTAAAGTCACTTGGATAGGAAAGGTTTCTAGGGATGCGTGGCAAATCCAGGCAAATTAGAATAGTTTACATGGGTATCTTGGTCGACATTGTCTGATGGGCCTGTTTCCGTGCTGTATGACTGTTTCTTTGATTTTGTAATTTATAAAGAATTTGCAGTCTGGGAGATATCTATTGGGACCAATTGAACAGGTAGCAGAGAACTTGGTGTTTCTTTTCTTTGTGATTATATGTGCTTTCTTCTTTGAATGCTTTGGTTCCCCCCACCCACCTTGTTTTATCTGCACTTGATCTGAAACTGTAACGCGTTAAAGTTGTACCACTGTATTCTCCATTTTGATATTTTTCTTTGTTTCCCTCTTGTATGGCTTGGGTGCACTCGTGTGATTTGACTGGATAGCATGCAAGGAAAGTCTTTTCACTATATCTCAGTACGCATGATAATAAACTAATACCAGTATTAAGAAAGATATTTTATCACCATGCAATGCTCTTTGTTTTCTTCACCAGCTTCTTAAGTCCAGCCATGTTATTTGTCTCAAGAGAGACTTTATTTGTAATCTACCTTTAGGAAGGGCCAAGGATGGTGGAGGGCGTGGATTTGATAACTTTCACGCCACTTTTATGGCTACTGGGAGAGTGTAGGAGAGGGGGTTGTCAGTTAGATAGGTCTAGGAAGAGTCATTGTGAGTACACTGGGCTCAAAGTTCTTCTGTAATGGATTATTAAACCTGTGTGCTTTAGGCCTGGTGCTTAACCAGATAATGGTCTGGAATTACTGTGTAACTAATATTGTTTGCTTTTTTATTAGGAGTAAATTGCACATTGGTTTCTGGTGCCTGCCAGCACAGATATTAGGATGTTGTCCCTGATGGGCTGTTGGTCAATAATTATCGAAAAAATATTAAATCACAGCATTTTTAGTTGTAATTATTACCAAGCAACTTGCTTGGAAATAAATATTTATCTTGCTGATTGTGTATCTCATTTGGACACTTTTATTACCATGTAACCTTTCTCCCTCTTTTGCTTTCTGTGCATGATTTTGCTTTAAATTAACATGCTCTTGCTGGCTAAAACCCTCTGTTCCACTGAGCATTTTCCAGTCAGATTGCGAAAGTGTTCTGTTGGCAGAGTGAACCTGATTTACCACAAGCTTGTGCATGGACAGCATGACATGAGTCACTGATGGCAAAATCTGCAGCACTGATTGCGAAACAAGCAACACCAGCAGATAAAATCCAAAACTTAAGTGAAAAGCAAAAGTCGAAAGTTAAGATTGTCACATGTACTGACAGTGGAACATTGAGATTCTTGCTTCCGACAGCATAATAGGCCTGTAAACCCCATACATACAGATAATATATAATAAACAAAAAATGAGAGCTGATATTAGTGGTGTGCATTTTGTTTTTTTTATTGTATTTTACCAATTGGATATTTCTAATGGAGTTTAGTTTTATTGGGGTACCATATAATGAGGTAGCAACCTGGAGACCACATTATTGGCGAGTTACAAGCAGTTGAGAAAAGTGTAAGCTCAGTATAAATGCATGGTCAAGACTTCAAATAATATCAATCGTGCTCTTAGGCTCAGTGCTATCCAATAAGTGTTTCTGCTTAATGTGCCCCTCAGAGAAAAAGGGTTGCATACAACTTCCTTTTTGTAATACATCATAGAAACAACCTGTTTTAATACTTGGACACAAGAAAATGTTTACATAAATCTATACAACATTTTTGGAAATAAAATATTTCAATTTGAAAAACTCATCTAGAAAATGCTGGTGAATTTGTTTTAAAAATATTAGCTAAAAGCACAACACTAGATGTAATGTTGTAGTTGGAAATAGAGAGGAGAAATGAACTGTCCAAACAATCAACGTGGTTCTCCGTGCTAAAGCTATGTCATATTACAGTTTATATTCAGTTCCAGCAACCAAGCCCTTGAAAATGGCACAGGAGGAAGGAGCACATGAATGATTGTTAGTCTTGATAATTGCTTCTGAATCAGAAAGTTAAAGTCCAAGCACTTGGACAGAATCCAGGCTGACACTCCAGCACAAGCCTAAAGAAGTTAACAGTATTATTTTCTCCATTGAGGCATTAAATGTCGGCTCTTGCTTTTGTAACAGCTGCACATTAATTCGAGTAAGACCAAGGGAGATCATCTTAAGTCCTGACTGTCAATCAAAATACCTTGAATTTTGGTTATTGTCGCATTGCTATTTGTTGGACTTGACAGTGCACAAATTGGCTGCCACTGCAAAAATACTTAATGTGTAAGAAGGAACTGTATGCTGATGCTGGTTTAAACCGGAGATAGACACAAAAAGCTGGAGTAACTCAGCGGGACAGGCAACCTCTGGAGAGAAGGAATGGGTGATGTTTTGGGTCGGGTCCGAAGAAGGGTCTCGACCTGAAACGTCACCCATTCCTTCTCTCTAGAGATGCTGCCTGTCCCGCTGAGTTACTCCAATTTTTTGTGTCTATCTTACTGCAAAAATATTTGTTGGAAAGGCTATGATTTTTTTTTTGATCAATGAAAGTATTGAAAGGCATTACATAGATTTAGGTTTCCCTCTTTTGCTTTGGGAGGTGAACGTTGAGATTTTAGAATTGATTTTGATGAACAAGATTTTTTTAAAAACTGAATCCCAATTATGATTTTCTGGTAAAATCATTGCTGATCATGATCACAAACTGTCATTAGATAAATTCATAATTATATGGGGAAGTACATGACAGTTTCCATTAAAAAAAATTATCGAATTTTTAAAATATTAAATCTTTGAAATTATTGAAAGGGGCCTTGCATGTAGACAAGGGAGTGAGATACGTAATATATTTTTATTTCACTGAAAGACAGCAAGCCGGCTGACTTCCTGGAGAAAGTAGTAAACTACCTGTGGAGCAAGATAATCCAACCTTAACATTAATTAAAACAAAACCATCCAGTTTGCTGTAACGTTAAGCGAAAAAGTTCCATTCGGATTCTTGAATGCATTCCTCCAACCCTCTTGGCAATTCTCCAAATAGCTCTGTCTTTAATGAAGCTTCTTTTAAAATTAATCCCTTGATCACCTGTCCTTCAATTGAAAATGTCAGATTTTCAGAGCCATTGAGCCATACAGCACAGAAACGGGCCTTTCAGCCCACTGCATCCATGCTGTAAATCTAGGCCTATCTGTACTAGATACATGCCCAAGACTAGTAAACCCTGGAATGTTGAGTTGTCCTGTCCTTCTTTCAACCTCAATTCTCCCATGTACCAATCAACACTGTTTAGTTCATTTGCCGTTCCAGTGAGACTCCTTGCATTAAAACTGACACCTTCCAATCCTCCCACGCTTTTCAAGCTTATCTCTGCTCTGTCTACGGGACTGACCTAGGTTTATCTCTATATTTGACAGATCCGTGCCCCTAACTCCATAGCTACCTGCCGAATTAATTTAAAGCACCCCTGCTCACTCTTCTACTTCCGAATGCCTTACAGCCGCTCTGAGATGTCTCTGACCCTGGCACCAAGAAGGCAATATATAATTCAGAAGTCTTGCTCATGGCTACAGAAACACTGGCCTTTTCCACTTGCAGTTGAGCTTCTTATTATTAGAGCTCTCCCAACCTTTCCCCTGCCCTATTGTGCAGCTAAGCCAACCATGGTACCCCAAACCTGGCTGTTGTTGCTTTTCCCTGAGAAGAACACTATCCAACGTATTGTATCTATTTGAGAGGGACTCCTGCATGGCCTGCTTATGGCTACTACTCTTCCTGATGGTCACCCACTGCTTTTTGTCCTGGCCCAACCACATTGATGCTATATTCAAGGAAGCACATCAATGCCTCTACTTCCTCAATGACTAAGAAAATTCGGCATGTCTCCAATGACTTACCAATTTCTACAGATGCATTGTAGAAAGCATCCTTAAAAGGATACTTCAGAACTTGATTTAGCAACTGCTCTGCCCAACACTCCAAGAATTTGCAGAGTTGTAGATGCAGCCCAGTCCATCACACAAACTAGTATCCCCATTTTTGCCTTCTCCTCCCTCCAATACCCCAGTGCCCCATCGACTCTATATCTATATTTCACACTGCTGAGGGAAGGCAGCCAACATAATGAAGAACCACATTCCCTTCTCCCTCTGCCAGAAGGCACAACAGCTTGAAAGCACGTACCACTAGATCATGAACTGCTTCTTCTCCGCTGTTATCAGATTATCGAAGTGACCTCACATAAACTGAGGGTGTATTAGCGATCTCCCAATTTACTTAATTGTGGGCCTTGCACTTTTTTTTTGAATCTGCAATAATACTACATTCTGCACTTTCTCTTTTCTTTTTTTGCATTACCTGTTGTACACGTGTATGTTTTGATTGTATGCATGCATGGTATGATTTGCCTGGAGAGCATGCTAAACAAAGTTTTTCATTGTGTCTCGGTTAATATGCCAACAATAAACCAATACTAACTGAACTGTGAAGCAGCTTGGAATATTTTACTACATTGAAAATGCCATGCAAATGTTGTAGGACTGGCAGTGAGATTTTGTTTTGGAGAGGTTGGGACAGCAGGCATGTGGGTAACTCGGGAAACAGGAAATTCCACAAATTGCTTATAGATTTGCTTGTAGCTTCTTAAAATTAGTGTTGGATTTTTAAAAACCAAGGTACAAATAAAACACGTCTGCAAAGCCAACAGACAATACTGAAAGGAACCAAAGCGGTCTCAATCTGAGAACAGAGGGACATATCCAGCTGCTTTTCATTTTCAATTACCCATGTTATTCCTTAAAAATGAGATCTTGAGGATAATTACAACTTTACTGCTTTGAAATAGAATAACTGAGCTATATGGGGTTAAATGTTCATAGTTTCCTTTGTGGCTGTTGTCTAGGAACTTGCAAGATATGAAGAAATGGAGAATTGTGTGAAATTGACTGAAAAAGGTACAGAAACCTCAACCATTTTGCAACATTTCCTCCTTGAACTCATTGCACGTTTGTAATTATACCAACAATTCATGTTGTAGATTTACTTGCCGATGGTTTTGGGGAACGTCCATTTTACCACTGCCTTCTTGCAGAAGTGCCAGCGGAGTATGCAACTTGTGAAGGTAGAATTTACTTTATTTTGCAGCTGGGAGCACTTTGAAGCTTTATGAATCCGACGGCTATATACATGTAGATTTATTAGTGTAAATACATTTAGGATGTATTAAGTTTATGTTAATAAAAAGGCATATAGAGATCTGTGTTTTGGTAATTTTATTTTTCTTTAACATGTTGGCAGTAAATTACCCTGCAGAGTTTCTCTTAACAATATTGCTTGCAAAAAGATGTTCCGGTACAGTGAGCAGGACACAACTTGGCTCATCTGAGGAGAATTTATTATTTTTATTAACATGAATAGGTTTCTTTTGCAGAAATGCATTTAACATAATAATGGAAATTCTTTACAAAAAAACTAGACTTACAATGCGAGAAATTTGAAATGAAATCAGAAAATGCTGGAGATACTTAGAAGGCCAGATGGCTCACGTGGAAAGAGAAATGATTGTTTTACAGTGACCTTTCGTAAGAATGGAAATTATTTAATTAGCAAATGGATGGAAAATTGTTGACCAGACAAGATAAATGGTGCATTTAATCCTGCTGGTTATAATAAGTATTAATTTTATCTTGTAAATGTGTTGGGACATTTAATATTGGTCTTCTGTCATCTTTTGGATCCGAGCACTCTTCAAGAGCTGGTTTGGGTTGGGCCTGCAAGTCTGCTGCTGGATTAAGAGACTCAGATGTAACACTATGAATCCGAATTGCCGTCAGACTGCAGTTTCAGATAAAATCTGAACTCAACCTTCGGTAGCAGCAGGAAACACATTTCAAGGTCTAGAGCTTGCTGTGTAAGTGGTCATAAGAGGTGGTATGCTGGTGCAATGGGTGGAGCCGCTTTCAGGACCAATGTTCAATCCTGACCTCCGATGCTGTCTGTGACTGCGTAGATTTCCTCCGAGTACTCTCAAAGACATGCAGGTTGTTATGTTTATTGGCCACTGTAACTTATCCCTGCTAGTAGATTTAGAATTGGGAGAAGTTCATGGGAACATGGGGAGAATAAAATGGGATGAGTGTAGATGAGTACTTGACAGTCAGAACGGACTCAGTGTGCTGAAGGGCCAATTTCTGTGCTGTATAGAACAGTACAGCGCAAGGACAGGCCCCTTGGCCCACAATGTCTGCCGAACATTATGCCAAACCGTCACTTATGTACGTACACATAACCCATACCCCTCCATTCCCTGCATATTCATATACCTATCCAAAAGTATTTTAAATGTCACAAATGTATCTGCTTCAACCACCACCCATGACCGCGCGTTCCAGGAACCTACCACACTCAGTAATATCTCCTTTTAACTTTGGCCCTCAAAGCACTCTCGTATTTGATTTTAACATCCTGGGGAAATTATTCTGACTGTCTATCCTATCTGTGTCTCTCATAATTTTGTATACTTCTAAAAGGTCTCCCCACACCTCTGGTGTTCCAGAGAAAAAAAATCCAAGTCTGTCTCCTTATAGTTAATACCCCATAATCCAGGCATCGTTCTGGTAAATCTCCTCTGCACCCTTTGCAAAGCTTCCACATCCTTCCTGTGATAGGTCGACCAGAACTGCACGCAATACTCCAAATATGGCTCAACCAAAGTCCTACAAAGCTGCATCATGACTCCATGACTCATATGCTCAATGCCTTGACCTATGAAAGCAAGCATACCATATGCCTTCTTGACCACTCTACGTGTTGCCACTTTCAGGGAGTTATAGACTTGGACCCCAAGATCTCTTTGCACATCAATGCTGTTAAGGATCATGTCATTAATTGGATATTTTCCCCTTGTTTTTGACCTTGCAAAGTGCAACACCTCACAATTGCTCAGATTAAACTTCATCTGCCATTTCTCTACCAATTTCTGTAGCTGATCTATATCCCACTAGCCTTCTCACAGTCTGTGACCCCAGCAATCTTGGTGTCATCTCCAAACTTAATTAATCAACCCATCTATGTTTGCATCCAAGTCATTTATATATATTACAAACAGCAGCGGTCCCAGCACAGATTCCTGCCCAATTCCACTGGTCACAGACCTCCAGCTTGAATATTGTCCTTCCACCACAACTCTCTGTTTTCTATTGGCCAGACAGTTCCAAATCCATACAGCTAAGTCACTATTTATCCTATACATCTTAGTCTTTTGTATCAACCTACCATAGGAACTCTATCAAATGCCTTACTATCATCAACCACATTTGTCACCTCCTTAATGAAACTCCATCGTTAGTAGGACATGACTTGACACGTACAAAGCCATGCTGACTGTTCCTAATTCTCTTCCAAATGGGAGTAAATTCTATCCCAAAGAATCCTCTCCAATAGTTTTCCTACCACTGATGTGAAGCTCTATAATTCCCTAGGTTTCTCTCTACTTCCCTCCTTACTAAAGGAACAACAATAGTTACTCTCGTCCTCCGGGACCTCACATGTGGCTAAAGAAGATCTTCGTCAAGGCTTCCACAATCTTCTCTCTTGACTCCCTCAATAAACTGGGATAAACCCCATGGGGATTTAACCTCTTTAATGCACTTGGAGAGACCCAACACCTTATTCTCAAGCTGTCCTTGCATTTTAATATTCTCCACACTGATCCCCATGTCCTTCTTGGTGAAAACTGATGCAAAATCCTTGTTTAGCACGTTGCCTGCATCCCCTCCAAGCACAAATCCCCTCCTTTATCCTTCTCCCTGGTTAGCCTCGTGTTTTTAATATCGAAAAAAAAAAGCTTGGGGATTTTCTTTAATTGGACTAACCCAATCCATTTCACCCTTTTTGACCCTACTATTTGCTCTTTTGAATTCTTTTATCCTTTCTTATATTCCTCAAAGGCCCCGTTTGATTCCAACCTCTTAAACGTTGCAGGCTTTTTCTTTTTCTTTCTAACTAAATTTACAACCGCTTTGGTTATCCAAGACTCCCTTGCTTTGCCATCTTTATCCCTCCTCCTTACTGGAAAATGCTAGTTTTCAACGTCGATCAACTGGTCTTTAAACAACTCCCTTCTGGCAGATGTCGACTTACCTAATAACAATTGCTTCCATTGTACCCTCCCAAACTCCTGCCTAATAACATTGTAGTCAGCTATCTCCCTATTCTAAATAATCTTAAAACTTATAGAGCTGTGATCACAATCCCCCAAATGCTTTTCCATTGAAACACTGGTCATGCGGCCGTGCTCATTTCCCAACACAAGGTCCAGTATGTTCTCTTCTTGGGTTGGACTATCCACATACTGTTTCAAGGAACCCTCTTGAATACACCTCACAAATTCTGCCCCGTCCAAGCCTTTGGCATTGAGTAGTCCCAGTCAATATTGGGAAAGTTAAAATCACCCACTAAGTTTACCCTGCTCTGGCATTTTTTGGCAATCTGTCTGCATATTTGTTCCTCTATCGCTCGGTTGCTATTGGGGAGTCTAATTCAATCCCATTGGAGTGCTTGCATCTTTCGTATTTCTAAGCACCCATATCACCTCAGCAGACAAACCATCAAGGATGTTCTCTCTGAGTGCTGCCGTGACAGTCTCCTTGATCAGTGGCCCAACTCCTCCATCTCTTTTGTCTCCGTCCCGATCATGTCTTAAAGATCAAAACCCCGGACCATTGAACTAATAGTCATGTCCCTCCTGAAAGCACATTTCCACAGTGGCCACAACATCATAGTTCCAAGCATTAATCCAGGCTACTTTCTCCACAATATTCCTTGCATTGAAATAAACACACTTCAGCCCATCAGCATCACCATATACCTTCACCTCACCCTTCCTGTCCTTTCTTTGAGACTTACTATCTTCCCATCACTCCTTCCAATTTCTGACCTACTATTCTGGTTCTCACAGACAATATCTGACAGTATGACAATATCTTTGAATTTAAAATACTTTAATGTGACATTTACCTTTTTTTTCAAATATCTGGTACTTGCTTTAATAATGTTGAATGTATTCTCTCAATTTGTCCCCAATCTTCAGGTTACAGTCTATAGCTTCGCCATGTACATGGTCCTAGACGTGTACATGGGTGGGCGGGCTGGTAACTGAAAGATCCATTAACATTAGATGATCTTGATATGAGGTAAGGCTCAGAGGGATGTGCTACTTGCATTTTCTTTTCTTTTGAAAAAGAGGAAGAAAGGTAGCAAAAGCATTGTAGATCAGAAGTTCTGGATTGATCCGCCTTCTTGAAGTCCATTGTAAAAAGTTGATGATGATTGTCAACGTGCCTTTTTGAAAACATACGCCAAAGTGACTAGTTTGCAGTTTTATCAATGGGTTACAGACTGCAAATTTTAAATTGATTGGTGCTTGACTTAAGGTTACCCTTCTGATCTGCTATGTTAAAACCAAAACATTAGTTAAGCAGTCATTTAAGTACAGTGAATACTGGACTAATTTAATTTGTGGCTCAGCAACAACAACCTGTATACTGCCTTTTGTAAATGTTTTAAAATACCCAAGATGCTCCAAAGACAATCAGACAATGTACCACTCAAACAATCAAAGAAGATGCCCAAAACCTTGGTCAAAGATGTAGGTTTTTATGAAAAAAAGTAGTTCCAGTGACCCATTTTTAACATTAACCTTCTGTGCTGCCTGTGTGAAATGTGCATGTTCTCCCTGTGATTGAGTGGGTTTCCCCTTGGGGCAGGTTGATAGATAATTATCCTAAGTATCACTATGTGGGAATGCAGTTTGGGAAAAGAGAGGAGTGGAGCAGAAATGGTGAGAGAGGTGGCGTTGATGCCGGGGGGAGCAAAAAGATTCAGGCAAACAAGTGGGGAAATTGAATTGATGGGAATGGTGCGAGGGTTTGCACAGATATACATTTGATGGGCTGGATGGCCTTCTTTTTCGTTCAGATTGGGAGGGAGGTCCAGAATCTGGGGCATTGGCAGGTAAAGGCATGGGTTCCAGATGTGGAATAATAAAACTGTGAAATAATCAGATATTCAAAGGTGGAGAAGGGGTCAGACATCCTGAAGGACGGCCGAGCTGAAGGAGATTACAGAGCTAGGTGTAATCTAGCTGAGTGCAAGCACATGAGATGGGATACAAGCAGTGAGCCTGAAGAGGGTAGAGGGAGCAAGGGAATCAGAAATGGTTTGAAATAAAAATAGTTCTGGTATAACGCAAATTTCGATAACGTGAATTGGATATAACGCAAGTGGTGAATTGGGGAAAACTACATGGGTCGAATCGCTTATAAAGCGATTTCAAGTGGCACAATGGCGCAACTGGTGGAGCTGCTTCCTTCACACCAGAGACCTGGGTTAGAGGGGAGATGAACTAAGGCAGATGCAGAGGAGGAGTTTTATGAAGCAGGTATTTTTGATGCAAACTTTGTTGAAGGATTATATATGGCACCAAAGTTGTAAATGTTCTTGTTCTGTTTCAGTGGAATTGATGGGGAGAGCATAAAGTTTGCTATGTTCGCTAAACAAAGTTCTGTCTGTCCGTTATATAGCAGAGAAAATTCTTGTCATCTGCCCAGAATGTCGGACGAGGAGTTGAATGAGCATGTGAAAGCGCTCAAAGTTTTTGTAGCTAAATGCCTTCCTATCCATGCATTCTGCCCCCGCACTCTCCCCCAACTTTTTAATCCTTGACTTGCACTTTTTAAAATGCATGTCTATGAAGCTGCTTGGGTTTTTTTTATATGCTTAAGATGCTATGTAAATGAAGTTGTTATTATTGAGCGTTGATGGAGGTTATTGTGTTCCAAATTTGTGTGTTATGCACAGATCAGTCATAAAAGTGATGAAATATACAACTGGTGTTGGTGTACATAAACAATGTTGGAAAGGACATGTTATCAATATAAACCCTTGCCGAGGTTAAATTTGTGTACGGTGTCATTAGCAAGAATGCCGTTTCAGAGGGACAAGTAAACAGATTAGTCCTTTGGTCCTGTGAAAGAATGTTTTTCCATCAAGTCAGTGGCCATTGGTTCAAGTTTGCATGGCAACTTTTGTATGTAACTTGGATTGACATTTTGGTGAGCTACTGAGAGACTGCTGAAATGTTAAAGTGAAGCTCTTTTGGATGGGCTAACTACAGCACTTCTGGTCTTGGAGTCAATTTTAGTACTCTAATATAAACTACTTTCTCATTTATTATTTGTCCTTTACGGGAATTGTCTGCTGGCAAAAGAGCTGCATTTTATTCTATATTACAATGTCTATGTTCCAATACGTTTCAACTTAACAGGCAGTATGAGGCTATGACCAAGTATATGAAAAGATTGTAAAGCCTGTGTGGTGCTCTGTTTGTGCTTTGGGAGTGGGTTATTCAGTACCTGAGGATGATGTATCTTACATTTCCTTTTAGGGCACACGGTCGTAGGCTATGCTATGTACTTCTACACATATGATGCTTGGATTGGAAAAATACTATATCTTGAAGATTTCTATGTCATGGAAAAATTCAGAGGTAAATTAAAATTATGTTAAATTATTAAAAGGTTTGCAACAACTTGCGTGCGGTTGATTTAAATATTTAATCACTTTTTGTCATTTGAACCTTTTCTTAGCTTACCTCAACAAAAGCATCTATGAATACAAGTAACTTTTAATTTAGAATAGAACAAAGGTTCTTGTCTTTTTCTGAGTTTGGGGTTCTCTGGCTGGCTGCTCTTTGACTTGAGACAGACTGCACTGGGATCAGTTGCTGTTTCAGAATACAAGTATATAATGCGAGGCACTGTGGCACTCGTGGTGTGTCTTTAAGTTACAGTGCAAAATAGTGTATTGAATGACTGGGTACATCAGAAAGATGCCATGGCATGACAAAGAGCTGGAAGCTCTGGACAGTACCTGTAAAACAGATTGACTGTTCACTTTAGTTGTATGCTATTTTCATTGCCGGGCAGTACACACAGTGGTTGAACTTTGTCCGAAGTAACGTTGACTCCACTTCATAAGTGACACATGACCCTTTACAGGGTCGTCTGTGCAGGACATGTTAGATGATGTCTAAATACAATTAAAGAGAAGAACTTGAGACAATGCACTTTTTGATGTTGTTGAGGTTTTTGAATACAGTTCAATTCCTTATGGTTACGGCAGGGTTCTGTTCTTGTGAACAATTCACAAGTTGGAAATGCAACCACGAACTGAATTCCCACATGGCAGAAGATGCCTGCAGCTCAGCAGCAGCTAACAAATCCATCCCACCAGCCTTCTAAACACTCGCTTGTATGTATGGGCTGTACATAGGTTGTGTGTTCACATGCTGGAGAGGACTTGTATATAATTGATCAATAATAGACCATAGTGCTTTAAAAAATATATATATATTCCTGGGAGTCAAAAATTTTAAGTATTGAAAAAATGAGGTTTACAATAAAAGGTGAATGTTATTTGGACACATTGCACAGCTTCTCATGTTGTGGATTCTCTTACAGGGCTTGGAATTGGTTCGGAAATACTGAAGAAGATCAGTCAGGTACAAAATATAAATAATGGGAAAGATTCCAGGGTATTTTGGGCTGGCCTCTTTTCTCCAGTGTACTTCCGGGTACCGATTCGTATAATTTACAACATAGAAATAGGTCCAAATCACAAAACAAAGCAGATGTTGTAAATCTAAAACAAAAACAAGATGATTGAAATAGTTGTGTAGGAAGGAACTGCAGATGCTGGTTTAAACCGAAGATAGACACAAAAAGCTGGAGTAACTCAGCTCCAGACTGAAGAAGGGTCTTGACCCGAAATGTCACCTATTCCTTTTCTCTAGAGATGCTGTCTGACTCGCTGAGTTACTCCAGCTTTTTGCATCTATCGGATGGAAATAGTTAGCAGGTGAGACCACATCTGAGGGAAGAGAAATAGAGTCAACATTTGAGGTTGGAGACCTTTCTACTAGTCCATGCACCAACCATCTCCCATTTTGCCTTATTTCAACCGATCAGTTTATCATGCAATTGCTTTCTTTGGACCCCTCAATGCATCCAATACTCCATTTCAGCTATAATCCTGATGATCAGCCAATGCACCTTGTGCCTGTAGACCTAACGCGTGACCATCAAGACTCATTTAATTTGGGGTTCCTCTACCATAGATGCATTCATCCCATCATAGTTAGGACTTATATTGGACTTTTGTTCATTTAACCTGCCAATCAATCATCTGTTTGGGGATGAGAAAGATAATGGTGACGGTCAAAACATAACATAACATAACATAACAACACTTTATTGTCACTCGGCTTTTTACACCGAACGAAATTTCAGCAGTCACACAAAACACAGCAAAAAAGAAAAGAACACAGGACACCCGACCCCAACACAAACATCCATCACAATGACTCCAAACACCCCCTCACTGTGATGGAGGCAACAAAACTTCCCCTCTCTTCCCCCCGCACCCACGGACAGGCAGCTCGACCCCTACCGAGGCAAACGACACGCACAGCCCCCGCAAGGGGATGGAAGGCCCCCCGGCCGAGCCGCCCTGGGCACCGAAACGTCCCACGGCCGCACCGGGCGATGTTAAGTCCAGCGGCCAAGCCGCGCCGGGCACCGAAACGTCCCGCGGCCGAGCCGCACCGGGCACTGAAACGTCCCGTGGCCGAGCCGCACCGGGCACTGAAACGTCCCGCGGCCGAGCCGCACCGGGCACTGAAACGTCCCGCGGCCGAGCCGCATCGGGCGATGTTAAGTCCAGCGGCCGAGCTGCACCGGGCACTGAAACGTCCCGCGGCCGAGCCGCACCGGGCATTGAAACGTCCCGCGGCCGAGCCGCACCGGGCGATGTTAAGTCCAGCGGCCGAGCCGCACCGGGCACTGAAACATCCCGCGGCCGAGCCGCGCTGGCGATGTTAAGTCCAGCGGCCAAGCCGCGCCGGGCACCGAAACGTCCCACGGCCGAGCCGCACCGGGCGATGTTAAGTCCAGCGGCCGAGCCGCACCGGGCACTGAAACGTCCCGCGGCCGAGCCGCGCTGGCGATGTTAAGTCCCGCAGCCGAGCCGCGCCGGCGATGGAAGGCCCCGCGGGCGAGCTGAGCCCCGGGGAAGAGACCTAATAAAAGAAAGGTTTCCCCCGCCCCACCCCACCCCCACACCCCACACCCCACCCCCCCACCACACATACACAGCCAAAAACAGAAACAAAAACCATCCCAACACCGACACAAACAAAAAAAAAAGAAAAAAAGACAAACAGACTGCCAGAGAGCCGCAGCCGTTAGGCGCAGCCAACTCCTCCCCTCCCCTTTTGAACCAAGGAGCAAAATATACTAAATAATTAAATCACAGAAGGGGTGGGATAAGGGTGCAGCGGTAGAGTTGCTGCCTTACAACGCCAGTGACCTAAATTTGATCCTGACTATGGGTGTCATCTGTTTGGAGTTTGTACATTCTCCCTGTGACCGTGTGTGTTTTCTCCGGATGCTCCGTTTAACAACCACGTTCAAAAGATGTTTGTAGGTTAATTGGCTTCTGTACATTTGTCCCTAGTGTGTACAATATAACTAGTGTACAGGTGATCATTGGTCCGCGTGGACTCTGTTACCGCACTGTATCTCTAAATCTAAACAAAGATAGTGGAAGAGGAAATCCCTGAGGGTTTATTTGCAGAGATCTTTAAAGATGCCTATACATTGACAGGATTATTTAAAGAAGTTTAAGGAATAGTCACCGTTATAAATCAAGACATTAAAAATATGTGAAGTGAGGAAGTTTCATTGAAATTTTAAATCAAAATGTTGACTAGCAGCTGGACTGGGACGTTTTAAGAAAAGGTAATGAGTCTTACTGTGAAAGGCTGAAGGGTATTAGATACAGGAGCAGACCTGAAGCTAAGATTGTGTACCTTTGGAAGAGAAGAATGGTGAAGAGATTTCAATTTGCTTTCAGGTAGGAAAATAACTGCAGATGCTGGTACAAATCGAAGGTATCACAAAATGCTGGAGTAACTCAGCAGGTCAGGCAGCATCTCTGGGGAGAAGGAATGGGTGACGTTTCAGGTCAAGACCCTTCTTCAGACTCCGATTAGCTTTCAAATTGATGAAGGGCTTGGGAGAAACTGTTTCCAGATGATAAAGATCAGTAACTGGAAGATAATGAATTATTTTTATTAACTGAAAATCACAGTGATTTGGAAAGTATTTCCTGAAAGGATGGTGGTAGAAATTAGATGGTTAATTTGAAGAAGTGGTGATGAAATGATAGGACCAATGGGGAAGGAACGGGAGGTTGGAATCTACCCGGACAGCTATTTCCACAGGCATGTTGTGCAGATTGTTCTATGATTTTATTAAATGTTCCTAAATAATTTTGGGTGCAGCTATTGATTAAATGCGACACAATGTGCTTCAAAAGGAAGCAGTGACGGCAAACTTTGTTTTGATTTCAGATCGCTGTTCAGGACCGCTGTAGCAGCATGCACTTCGTCGTAGCAGACTGGAACCACAGATCAATTAACTTCTATAAGAAGCTTGGCGCTACAGATCTATCCAAAAAGGAGGGGTGGTCTCTGTTTGAAATTCAAAAGAAGCACTTGGTTAAAATGGCAAATGAGGAATGAAAACCTATTTGAAGAACTGATTTCAAATTTATTCAGAAACCATGCCAATCTAAAGTTTTTTATTATCGTAAATTTTAAACCTCAATTTTAATTGTATGAAGAACAGAGTCGCTTTAAAATAATTATTTAGCAATATTATTAGAAACACCTATTTAATCATTCAGATGTTAGTCTGACCTGGTACATTGTTAATAAATCCTGTAAGAATGATTGTACAGCAGATTAACTCTGCTTAAGCCAACCAAAGGTTTTGGTGTCTGCACTATTAGGAAATGATATGCTATATATATGGTAATTGTATTGTGTGTATTGCTTTACTTGGATACAGTGTTGATGTGGAGATATGCTCTCTATTTCTGTGTGTAAATAAATAAAATTATAGTCTTGTGTCTTTTACCAGCCTGGTGTATATATTGTGTATTCCTACACAGACCTTTCTGTCCTCAGTCTGCTCCATTGTCAGAGTTAGGCTAAATGCAAATTGGAGGAACAGCATCTCATATTTCGTTTGGGCAGCTTACAGCCCAGTGGTATGAATATTGATTTCTCTCACTTCAGGTAGACCCAGCATTCCCTCTCTCTCTATCCTTCCCCCACCCAAATCACACTAGCTTCTCATTTTCACCCTGCAAACAGTTTACAATGTTTTGTTTCCTTTATCATCGTTACTTTTTTGCATATCTTTAATTCATTGCTCTTTATCTGTCCACATCACCGTCTATATCTCTCGTTTCCCTTATCCCTAACCAGTCTGAAGAAGGGTCTCGACCCGAAACGTCACCCATTCCTTCTCTCCAGAGATGCTGTCTGTCCCGCTGAGTTACTCCAGCTTTTTGTGTCTATTTTCTGGTATATATTGTTCAAACTCTTCTCATTCTCCTGTTACCTTAAAAGGCAAGTACATTCCTTCTCATAGAATGTTGATACATTTACATAAAGTCCCTATGAGGGATGAGGGCACCTTATCCCGTGGATGACAAAGAAAGCAAATGACCCCAAGGCAGCTGGTTCATAAGTACTAGGAGCAGAATTAGACCATTTGGCCCATCCAGTCTACTCCGCCATTCAATCATGGCTGATCTATCTTTCCCTCTCAACCCCATTCTCCTGTCTTCTCCCCATAACCCCTGGTGATGTCACTAAGGTTACAAAGACATATGTTGGTCAACCTCTCCGTGGATATAACAACTTCTACGTAGGTTTCAGTTTCAACATGTATGTAAACTACCTACAATGTTCAATCTGCTGGGATAACCCTGAGCTTAATTCATTGATCACCTGAACTGTTTATCTCATTCCCGCTCTGATCCTTCTGCACTATACTGTTCCTTTTGACAGGACTGGTTATTGAATTTTATAATTTCCTGTTTGGGTCAAAACTGACCAGTTGTGATGTAAAGTCATCCACCTGCAGCATTAACTCAATTCTTCCCTCCACACACTTTGCCAAGATCTTGCTATTTTCAGTGTTCTCTTGTTTCAGATTTTTAGCAATTGCTGTGTTCTACATCTCGCATTGAAATTTTCTCTAAACAATTTTGATTTATTTTTTCTGTTCTGATGAGGGATCATTGACATAAAACGTTAACTGTGTTTCTCTCCACAGATGCTGTCTGACCTGCTGTGTATCCCCAGATTTTTCTGTTTTTGTTGCAAATAATTGATCTTGTTCTATTTTACAGGAATTTTGAGCCATTATTGTTATATTTAGTCTCATATTATTCACTCAACAAAACAATCTTTGTCACTTATCCCACCCATCTACTAATCAAACCCCCCTTGCCTTACTCTGTCCCACCCCCTCCTCTCTTTTCTGGGTTTCTCCAATCTGCTGTAATCAGTCAAAAGAATAGTTCCAACCCAAAATGTTGCCTATCCATTCTCTTACCAGATGCTGCCTGACTCGCTGAGTACCTTCAGGACTTTGTGTTTTTCTCTGATCTATTGTTCGTAGTTCAGTGTAGGGTGATGCAGTGGCATAGAGGTTAATGCTACTTGTGGCTTCAGCAACCTGATTCTGCCCCCCGTTGCTGTGAATATTGATTGTGCACATTCTCCCTGTGACTGTTGGTTTCCTTCTTGCACTCCATTTCCCCTCTCATCCCAAAAAACATTCTGGTAAGTGTATAGTCTGTTGTAAATTACCCCTTACACTGGATAAGTGGATAGAAAATCCAAGGAAATTGATAAGCATGTTCGAGAGAATAAGTACAGAGAAATGGGCAAATAAGGAAGTCATTTGTGAAACTTGTGGAAGTTCCCTGGAAACAGACAGCAGCTGAATGTTCCCCTTGTGTTGTAACAACAAAGTAAAATAGATAATAGTCATACAGCATGGAAACTAACCCTTTGGCACAACTTGTCCATGCCGACCAAGATGCCCCATCTAAGCTAGTCCCTATTTGCCTGAGTTTGGCCCATAGCCATCTTAATTTTTCCTATCTGTATGCCTGCCCATATGTGTTTTAAATGTGTTATTGTACTTGCCTCAACCACTTCTTCTGGCAGCTTGTTCCCAATACCCACCACGCTGAGTGAGAGAGTTGCACTTAGGTTCCTATGAAATCTTTCCCCTCACCTTAAACCCATGTCCTCTAGTTTTAGACTGGTGAAAAAGACTGCTTCCACCCTGTCTTAATGTGCCTGTAAAACTGCAGCAAGTAAGAATTTAATTGTTCTATCCTTGGTGCATATGACAATCAAACACTCTTGACTCTGTTCCCCTCATGATTTTATACACCTCTATAGCTCGCCCTTCAACCTTCTGTTCTCCAAAGAATAAAGTATTTGTCTGGCCATCCTCTACTAAAGCTCAGGCACAAGTCTTAGCAACATCCTCGTAAGTCTCTGCACTTTTTCCAGCTTAATGGCATCCGTCCTAGAGCAGTGACCACAAGTGAACATAATACTCCAAGTGCAGCCTCACCTACCTAGATTCTGGCTTTGATGATCAATGCTTTATTCTTCATACTGAAGACTTTCAATCAACTGAACTACCACCTGTCCATCTATATTTCATCTGGGATGATTGCTTTACTTTCCACTGGCTCAGAGAAATTAACATTGGCTTTGTGAGCATTCTTGAGGATGAGGTCATTTAGATTTTTGCAATCTGCAAAATTAAGATCCAATATTGGCCACTAAACTGAGATAACTACAGTTCTAAGAACTGCAATATTTTATTTCATGTTATTGGATGTGGATGTACTGTAATAAAACTGCATTTTGCAACTTTAAAAATGTGCAGCCTCACCATCATTTTGTACAACTCATATAACATCCTAATTTCTATCCTCAATTCCCTGACTGTTGAACACCAGTGTGCCAAAAGCCACCTTCACCACCCTAAATACTTGCGACACCACTTTCGGGGAACTATGTACTTGCACCATGTTCTTAATGTATAAATGAAAACTTGTTTGAAGTGCCTGCTTTGTATCTGATACCTTCAATCCCTTAACATTACGTTCTTAACTCAAGGTCCAAAGTTTTACTTTTGAAATCTCTCCCTTTGTTGTTTATCTGCGTTATATACCGGGCGGCACGGTAGCGCAGCGGTAGAGTTGCTGCTTTACAGCGAATGCAGCGCCGGAGACTCAGGTTCGATCCTGACTACGGGTGCTGCACTGTAAGGAGTTTGTACGTTCTCCCCGTGACCTGCGTGGGTTTTCTCCGAGATCTTCGGTTTCCTCCCACACTCCAAAGACGTACAGGTATGTAGGTTAATTGGCTGGGTAAATGTAAAAAATTGTCCCTAGTGGGTGTAGGATAGTGTTAATGTACGGGGATCGCTGGGCGGCATGGACTTGGTGGGCCGAAAAGGCCTGTTTCCGGCTGTATATATATGATATGATGATATGATATAATCCATACCTTCAGTCCCTTGTCAATTTTCTATCACGCAGTCCTTTTATTGTACATTTTAATTACTTTACAGAGGGGGTAGGAATGTATACAATTATCTCTTTGCAACCCACTGCTTGCATATCTGTGTTCTCCAAAGCATTGATGCAGCTGGTTTCTTTCCATCATTTCATTGATTGGTATTTGTTTATTATTGACATGTGTGCCAAGATAGAGTGAAAAACTTTATTTTGCATATTATCCAGTCAAATCATACCATACATGACAAGGACAATGAAGCCATACGCAAGTGCAAAGGCCAAGAGAAAAATAAGCAGAATGCAGAACAGAGTGTTACACAGCTACAGAGAAAGTACAGATTAAAAAAAGCAAAAGTGCAGGGGCTGAAATGGGTAGTTGGGAGACGAGGACAACGCCTTATGCTGATCAGTACACCTAAGACGAGTAAAACAACACAATGACATATACTGACATTACATTGTAAATCAGACATTACAGTGCGCCCTCTGCCTGTAATTGGAATGTTGGCCAATAATGTGTTCTTCACTTCAAATGGGCCTGGAAGCCATGATCTTATTCATCTAAGAGTGTCACCTCCCACTTACCAGATTTCTGTTGAGTTGCAGTTTGCTTTGTTAATATTTGTGCTGGGGGCTTGTATGTGTTTCATATGTTGAAGGTTTCCTGCCTGGTACTGAGGGTAAATGATGATTGCATTTTGTTGGGTAGCTTGCAGTAGGTAGCTTTAAAGAGATATGAGTTAAACCCTGGCACATGGGGCTAGCTTAGATGGGTAATCTTGGTCGGCATGGACGTGTTGGCCTGATGGGCCTACAGTATTTCCGTGCAGTAGGACTCTATGAAATAGGTGATGACGCAGCCTGGCCTTAGAATCTCTTAAAATACCTGTCCATTTCAGACGAGACGAGGCAATAGTTTTTTTGCTCTGAGGGTCGTGAGTCTCTGTAAAACGCTGCCTCAAAGGGAGGTGGAAGCAGACTATTTTTAAAACCAAGGTGGACGGGTTCTTGACAAGCAAGGGGGTGCAAAGTTTACTGGAGTTTACATTATGGTCAGAACAGTATAATTAAAGAACAAAGCAATCTGAAGGAGCCTGCGATCCAATGTTCATATTTCAAATCTCATAGCATTGAAAATCTCTAGAATTTTTTAATCTTCTCTTCCCAACCTTGGATTGAGATAGAGTGGATGTGGAGAGGATGTTTGCTTTAGTGGGAGAGTCTAGGACTACAAGTCATAGCCTCATAATTAAAGGATGTTCTTTTAGGAAGGAGATGAGGAGAAATCTCTATAGTCAGAGGGTGGTGAATCTGGAATTCTTTGCCACAGAAGGCTGTAGAGGCCAAGTCGGTGGATATTTTTCAGGCAGAGATAGATAGATTCTTAATTAGTACAGGTGTCAAGAAGTTATGGGGAGAAGGCAGGAGAATGGGGTTTGGGGGGGAGAGATAAATCAGCCATGATTGAATGGCGGAGTAGACTTGATGGGCCAAATGACCTTTAATTCTACTATTCCTTATGACCAACCAATAAAAGATTTGATACTAAAAGGAACTGCTCTGTTGGATTCAGTATGGGGTGGGAAAAGAAGATAAAACAATCCTAGAGGTTTTCAATGCTTTATGTTTCGAAGCATGAACATTGAACCAACACCAATAAGTTTAGTACCAATAACTTTAGTTTGACATTATTACTGCAGTCTAACATCCCACTTCACAGGGTTGCCTGACAATATTTAGCAGCCAGGATATAAGGAGACAGGAGTGTGGCTGGCAATGTGCACAAGTGGCTGGGTGTGTGCTGAATTACTGAGATCTCTCTTGCCTGCTAAAAATAAACTAGTTCTCTGGCACCAGGAGAAAAGTAAATGATCTATGTGTATCCTATTCCTGTGGTGCTAAGTCCATCTCGACAAAGGAGCAATTCAAAAGGGATTGGAGAGAATCTGAGGCCACAATCAGGATAACTGCTTGGCATTTTCCCCTTTTCCCTGTAAAAGTTTTCTTCTGCTATTTAATTTCTCTCAGATGGAAATGATTGAACCTACATCCAATTGTGTCAACTCTGTCACACACTCCCAGGTCATGGATCAGATTCAGAGTGAAGCCCCCTCTACTCTCCTTCACACATTCAGAAGGTAAGGATAGATTTGGAGTGAAACTCCCTTTAAACTTTTCATCCCTCACTTCTAGGACACAGGTAGGTTCAGTTAAGCTCCTTCTAAACACTGTCACACATTTGAGGTAAGGTTTGAGATATTTAGAGGGGATCTGAGGGGAACCTTCTTCACCCAGAGAGTGGTGAGTACCTGGAACACATTGGAGAGAGTGGTGGAAGCAGAGTCACTGACTGCATTGTGTCCAGGCGACCATTTGAATCACCCAGGGACAGAAGGCTGTGGGCCAAGCGCAGAAAAATGGGATTCATGTGAATGGGTTTCCACAGGTTGGCAAAAATGTGGTGGGGCGATTTCTGCAGTTAAATGCAACTAATGTGGATTAGAGGAGCTAACAGCTGTTATAACCGAGACGTACATGATCTTTGTAAATAAACGTCCATTTCCCTTGCGTTCTCCGATGAAGGACATCTGCTAATCCTATGTTGTCTGGCCTCTGGGTGACTCCAAACCCAGCAGTGGGCCTGGGTGTAAATTGTTCAGAGAGCATTAGGAAGGATGATAAATGCTGGTAGTTCCAATCACACACAGTTGGATCCCATATATTAACTACTAAAAATAAATATACATGCCCAACAACAGGATGGTAAACCCTCTTCAACCTGGTTAGATCTCACCTAAATATTAAAGGTTTTGTACAGAAGCTGAGAGATGACGTAATCCTCGTTCATCAGAAAACGTTGCCCAGTAGGTGGTGATCTTAGCCCTCTTGTCTAACAGCTAAAAACAAGCTACCAGAGTAATTCAGCGGATCAGGCAGCATTTCTGCAGGCAAAGGGATGATTGAAGTTATAGGCCGAGATGCCACATCAGGCCTGAGAATGGACAGGGAAGATAGCTAGTGTAAAGAAATGAGAGAGAGGGGTAAGGCATGGGTTGGTAGATGATAGGTTAACCAAATATAGGACGAATGGGGCTGCACCTTTCATTTAGGAGAGGGGTGTAAGAAATGGTCCAAGTGAGTCTGAGGGGGCGGAGGTGAAAGTTTGTCGAGAGGTTGATAAAAATTGTCGTGTTTTGCACAGGTGCAGGATGCTCCATGTTGCCTGTAATGGCAGTTTCTATACCTTCTCAAAGTCCAACTTCGATAGCCATTACTTCTCGGGGATGGAATGGAGGTATAGCTTACGCACACACCGCACTCTGAGATAACAAAAACGAATCTTCCAAACACTGTTTCTTGATTAATTGGTCTTTATTAAAGTAGCACAAATCAAAAGAGTAATTCATAACCTTTCGTTCTTATCAACTGTTTCTTCTTCAAACAATACAGTAAAAATCGTGTAGTCATTACCGTGTGGTCCTTGTGAGTGTAGCTGGCGCGAGTGTGGCAGTCGTGAGTGACTGGCGCGAGCGTGTTAAAAAACTATTCTCTCCATCCTTAGACTAAACTGACCCACAATCCCTGTCACTACGCTAGCCTCCTCCCATGTGGACACTCCCCATTATGTATCAAATCACACCCACAAGCATGCAAAAAAGACTAGAAACTAGAAATATTAAACATAGCCATAATACAATGACAATAATTAAATTAAGCGTAAATGAAAGGAAAGGCAGAGCTGGGCCCCGTGAGGGTGCCCATTGGTACAGTTTTGAGCAGTAGGAAATGAGGGGAGTCATAAGTGACATTGCTCAGGAACAATTGCTGCCAGGCAGAGAAGAGTATTGATGGAGGCAGACACAAAATGCTGGAGTAACTCAGCGGGTCAGGCAGCATCTCTGGAGAGAAGGAATGGGTGATGTTTCGGGTAAAGACCATTCTTCAGAATAAAGAAGGGTCTCGACCCGAAACGTCACCCTTTCCTTCTCTCCAGAGATGCTGCCTGACCCGCTGAGTTACTCCAGCATTTTGTGTCTACCTTCGATGTAAACCAGCATCTGCAGTTTTCTTTCCTACACATATTGATGGAGGGAACTGGTTGGGGCTTTGTTGCAGAAAGAAAGGGAGGTTCCTAAGACCTTACTGATGGCGGGTGGATGTGTGCAGAGTGTCCATGGTGAAGATGATGCTATAGCTAAGAAAGCACACTAATGCCCTCCTTCCTGAGAACATGAAGAAAATTTGTCTGGTCTATGTGGCAACTGCTCTGCCCAGGACTAATAGAAATTGCAGAGAGTTGTGGGTGCAGCCCAATCCATCATATACATCAACCTCCTCACCTATCAACTCCATCTATACTTCACATTGCCTCGGGGAAAGCAGCGAAAATAATCAAGGACCCCTTACAATCTGGTAAATCTCCCCTTTCCCTTCAGCCAGATGATACAAAAGCTTGAAATCACGTACCACAAGATTTAAAAACAGCAGCTTCCCTGCTGTGTTATCAATCTCTTGAATAGACTGCTCATGTGCTAAGGATGAACACCCAATATTCCAAACTAATGTCTGAAGAAGGGTCTTGCCCAGATTGGAGGAATTGGGTTATGGGGAGAAATTGGATTAAAGGAGGCTGGGGTGTGAGCTGATTGAAGTAAATAAGATTATAAGATGCATAAACAGGGGAGATAGTTGAATCTTCTTTCCATGATAGAGGTATAAAAAAAATAGGGTGTGGTTTTAGCTGTGAGAAAGGAATTTTAAAGGGAATCTGGGGAATAGTTGTTTTACAGAGAGGGTGGTTGATATCTGGATCTCACTGCCAGAGGAGGTAGTGGAATCAAATACAATTACTGTGTTCAAGGGACATTTAGTCAGATATTTAAATCAAATATAGAAGGAAATAATCCTAATGCAGATAAGGTTGACGCCACCCTCTGTGTGAATTAGCATAGGTGGGCAGAGGTTGACACACAGACATGGGTTGAAGGGCCCACTTCTGTGTGGTACAACTTTACCATGTATTGTCTTGCTGCTGACGGGATAGCACACAACAAAAGCTTTTCACTGTACCTCGGTACACATGACAATAAACTAAACTGAACCAAAGTAAAGTCTAAAGATGATGGCTGGTAGCTAATGTTAGGCTCATAGGTCTGTAATTAGCAGTCGGAAATTAGTGATGATTTCAGGGAAAAATAGTTGTCGTTAGAATATTAAACCTGTGTATGCAGTAACCTGTGTTTGTAATGGAAGAGAAATTAATGGCACAGTTGCAGATTAATTAATTTAATCTAATCACCATTTCTGAAATGTATTTGCAGCAAATAATGGTTGGGAAATAATTATTCCAAAATATTTCACTTTGACAAAAGGCAGGCAAAAGAGATGAGGTATTGTTGAAATTAAAGAGGTGCAAAGAGATTAAGGATGGAAATCAAAGCAAAATAAATTATAGAAATTCTGTTATAGTAATTTTGTTGGATGGAGTATAAAGCAGTAAATTAGAGCCGCATGTAACAAGAAGAATACAAAATCCTCAGGCACTTTATCATCTTTTTAGGGACCTGGCAAACTGAATTAGCAACTTATCACATAACAAACCAGCCAATGCCTTCATGCAGCAGAACCTAAACATTATCAGGTACTGTTGTAAGTGGTACGTATCATTCATGCTTCACAAGTACCATATGGTAAGTACCTCCAACAAGAGGGAATCTAGCCACCCGCCTTTGACATTGAATGACATTACCATTATCATGTTGCATGTGACTAACATGGGAACGAAAGCGGATCAGGTTTAATGGAGCCAGCCCGATAAAAAGGTTCGCACCAAGCAGACCTGAGGCTGTGGATCCTGCAGAGAGTGACCCACGTCCCGGCACTCCAAAACCTTTCCACCATCAACAAGGCATGTCTCCATTGTGATAGTATAAGAAGATAACTGCAGATGCTGGTACAAATCAAAGGTAATTATTCACAAAATGCTGGATTAACTCAGTAGGTCAGGCAGCATCTCGGGAGAGAAGGAATGGGTGACGTTTCGGGCCCTTTGTCCCGCCCCCCTGACATCAGTCTGAAGAAGGGTCTCGACCCGAAACGTCACCCATTCCTTCTCTCCCGAGATGCTGACTGACCTGCTGAGTTACTCCAGCATTTTGTGAATAAATACCTTCCATTGTGATAGGGTACTCTACACCAGCCTCAATTGGAGTAGCTCAAACAACAACTTTGGAAGCTCAATATCATTAAGAATAAGACAACGTATTTGAGTGGCATCGCATCCATCCCCTGGAGCAATCATTTTATTCATTAAGACGCAATTGAAAAATAATTTATTTTTCTCAATGAATATGCAGTTCCTTGGGATGTAAAATTTCTAATAAAACAGCAGTGCAGCCATGTCAAGACACCATGAGATGAAAAGAGGACTCTTACACAGATGCCATTAGGAGGATTAGTTCTCCTTGGACAAGAAATCGATGAAGAGGTAAGAAAACAAAGTGGAGCATCAAATAATAACAGCACTTGGAGTACAAAAGACAATGAGAGCAAAAGATCAAAATAGCATGGCTGCTGGACATGTATCATGTATCTGCACACTGTAAATGACTCGATTGTAATTATGTATTGTTTTTCCACTAACTGGATGGCACGCACAAAAGCTTTTCACTGTAACTCGGTACATGAGATAATAAACTTAAGCTAACTAGAGACCAGTGACTAGTGGTGCGTCTCAGGTGTCTGTGTTGAATTCATTACTGTTTGTCTTCCAGATCAACGAATTGGAACAGCAGATACAAGGCATGGTTAATATGTTTGCAAATGACTCTAAAACATGTGGCGTCATAGACAGTGAAGAAGGTGGTCAAGAATTACAGCAAGATCTCAAAATGCTGGGTAAGTGGGCTGAGGAATGGCTAATGGAGTTTAATTCAGATAAGTATGACGTGCTGAATTTTGAGAAATTAGACTAGGACAGGACTTTCACATTGAACAGTTGGGTCATGGGGAGTGTTGTTGAACAGGGGTACCAGTACCTAGGAGTACCAGTACATAGTTTCCTGAAAGTGGGAACATCGGTCCACAGAATAGTAAAGACGGCTTGTGGCATGCCAGCCTTCCACAGTTAGGGCGCTGAGTATAGAAGCATGAGTAAGAGTATGTCGCAGTTGTGCAAGATGTTGGTGAGTCCACACTTGGAGTATTATATTCAGTTTTTGTCACCCTGCCACAGGAACAATGCCATTAAGATGGAAAGAGTGCAGAAAAGAATTACAAGGATGTTGCCAGTACTTGAAGAATCGAGTTATAGGGAGAGATTGGACAGGCTAGGACATTACTCCTTAGATTGTAGGAGACTGAGAGTAATCTTATAGAGATTTTATAAAATCATGAGGGGCATAGACATGGTGAATGCACAGAGTCTTTTTCTGGGTTCAGAAATCAAGAATTAGAGGTCATAGGTTTAAGGTGAGAGTGGAAAGATTTAATAGGAACCTGAGGGGCAATATTTTCACACAAAGGGTGGTTCATATATGGAACTAACTTGCAGAGAAAATGTTTGAAGCAGGAATATAAAAACATTTAAAAGACATTTGGACAGGTACATGGAAGCGAACGTTTAAAGGGATATGGGCGAAACGTGGGCAAATGGATTTGATGAGATGTGTTTCTTGGTTGGCATGGGCAAGTTGGGCTGAAGGGTAAGTTTAGATTATTGTCACGTGTACTGAGGTACAGTGAAAAGATTTTGTGGCGTGCTAACCAGTCAGCAGAAAGACAACACATGATTAAGGCAATGCTTGATTAGGGCCTAGTTCCATATGCTATGTCTCTATAACACTTGAAGGATCACCAGGCTGTTGCCTGGTTCAGAGAGTATTATCTAAAAGGAGAGGTTGGGCAAACTCAAATTGTTTTCTCTGGAGTATTGAAGGCTGAGGGTGACTTGATAGAAGTTTATAAAATTTTGGGAGATGTAGCCAGGGTAAATACTCAGTGTCTCTTTCCCAGGGTGCAAAAGCCAAATACTAGAGGGCATAAATTTAAGGTTTGAGGGAGAAAGTTTAAAGGACATATACGAGGCAAGTTTTTTTTGTACAGATATTTTTCCCTTCTGCTGGTGTCTAAAACCTGCTGCTAGGGGTAGCGGTGGAAACAGATACAATAGCAACATTGAAGGCAGACACGTGAACATGCAGGAAATGGAACGATGAAAACCATATGCAGGCAGATAGGACTAGTTTACATCATGGTTATTGCAGACATGGTGGGTTCTTAATGAGTAAGAACATCAAAGGATCAGGGAGAAGGCAGGAGAATGGCTTTGAGAGGGAAAAATAAATGTGTGAATGGCGGAGTAGACTTAATGAGCTGTGGGCTAATTCTGCTCCTTTGTCTTATGGTCTTATGGCCTGTTCCTATGTTGGACTGTTCTATGCTCCATGTTCTGAGAGAGTGTCACTACAAACTACTCCAGATAACTATCCAATACTTTAGGGTTTGATTTCTGCATGCATGCTTTCAATTCAGCAGATTATTTCATCAGTCAAGCACCTTGGGCAGTGCATCATTGGACACTGTCCATCAGGTCTATTCCAATTTAGGATGTAAAGACGCGACTGAACTCTCAAGAGATTCAGCTGGGCTTGGATGATCTCCCTTGTCTTTATACCATGACACTTCACTTTAACATTGCCCTTTTCATATTGCCCACAGTGCATGTCTTTTTGTAATTCACAGGTCAATAGATCCGATTATGGTCCTAACTTGGTTGGACATCGTTAATATCAGACCACAAATCAGATTACTGAACATTTATCAAGGATCTGACTCATAGAAACATAGAAAATAGGTGCAGGAGGAGGCCATTTGGCCCTTTGACTTGTCACCCTCTGGAACCTTTTTTTTTTAAATCACTGAAGTGATGAATTATTATTAAAATGTTTGGCTTTCTGAATGAATATTATAAATTCCCAATATTAACCATTTGCAATCATAATCTCACAGATATTGTAAAAAGGATGAAGACAATTCCAAAGTAAAAGTGTATAGAAAATGGCAAATTTCATTGCAAGCAACAGATCTACTCTTGGTACACTGGAATCAGGCAGAATTGTAATATAACAGTGGGAGATAAGGGTATGTTTCATCAGAAGGAAGGAAAAGGAAATTAAAACTGAAGTTCCACGAATGACAAAGAGAGGCAGGAAAAGAGTACAGAAAAGGTCTGACAACAAAAATAAGAAGAAGGGACGTGTAAGAGGAGGGCTGAGACCAGCCAGAGACAAAAAACAAATCGACCCCTTGTGATAGGGAGCATGGCTAAAGTACTAAACAAGGATTCTACATTGTTCTTTCCCAAGGGAGATTCGTGCTCTTAATCTTCCTCTCTGCAACTGCACAGATTCACTCCTTGTCAAAGTTGGTGTGGTCCATGACCCCACTTCTCAGTGCTGCAACAGGCACCTCCAATCTTCCATTTAGATGCCATCGATCACCAGCTCCAACCACTCTTTTAATATCTCTCCTGACCTTTCTCCCCCTCCGCTTTCCTCTGTTCTAGGGGCTGGAGAACCTAGGGTGATGGAGGAACTGAAGGAAATCCACATTAGGCAGGAAATGGTTTTGGGTAGACTGATGGGACTGAAGGCTGATAAATCCCCAGGGCCTGATGGTCTGCATCCCAGAGTACTTAAGGAGGTGGCTCTAGAAATAGTGGAAGCATTGGAGATCATTTTTCAATGTTCTATAGATTCAGGATCAGTTCCTGTGGATTGGAGAATAGCAAATGTTATCCCACTTTTTAAGAAAGGAGGGAGAGAGAAAACGGGTAATTATAGACCAGTTAGTCTGACATCAGTGGTGGGGAAAATGCTGGAGTCAATTATAAAAGACGAAATTGCTGAGCATTTGGATAGCAGTAACGGGATCGTTCCGAGTCAGCATGGATTTACGAAGGGGAAATCATGCTTGACAAATCTACTGGAATTTTTTGAGGATGTAACTAGGAAAATTGACAAGGGAGAGTCAGTGGATGTGGTGTACCTCGACTTTCAGAAAGCCTTCGACAAGGTCCCACATAGGAGATTAGTGGGCAAAATTAGGGCACATGGTATTGGGGGTAGGGTACTGACATGGATAGAAAATTGGTTAACAGACAGAAAGCAAAGAGTGGGGATAAATGGGTCCCTTTCGGAATGGCAGGCAGTGACCAGTGGGGTACCGCAAGGTTCGGTGCTGGGACCCCAGCTATTTACGATATACATTAATGACTTAGACGAAGGGATTAAAAGTACCATTAGCAAATTTGCAGATGATACTAAGTTGGGGGGTAGTGTGAATTGTGAGGAAGATGCAATAAGGCTGCAGGGTGACCTGGACAGGTTGTGTGAGTGGGCGGATACATGGCAGATGCAGTTTAATGTAGATAAGTGTGAGGTTATTCACTTTGGAAGTAAGAATAGAAAGGCAGATTATTATCTGAATGGTGTCAAGTTAGGAGGAGGGGGAGTTCAACGAGATCTGGGTGTCCTAGTGCATCAGTCAATGAAAGGAAGCATGCAGGTTCAGCAGGCAGTGAAGAAAGCCAATGGAATGTTGGCCTTCGTAACAAGAGGAGTTGAGTATAGGAGCAAAGAGGTCCTTCTACAGTTGTACCGGGCCCTGGTGAGACCGCACCTGGAGTACTGTGTGCAGTTTTGGTCTCCAAATTTGAGGAAGGATATTCTTGCTATGGAGGGCGTGCAGCGTAGGTTCACTAGATTAATTCCCGGAATGGCGGGACTGTCGTATGTTGAAAGGCTGGAGCGATTGGGCTTGTATACACTGGAATTTAGAAGGATGAGGGGGGATCTTATTGAAACATATAAGATAATTAGGGGATTGGACACATTAGAGGCAGATAACATGTTCCCAATGTTGGGGGAGTCCAGAACAAGGGGCCACAGTTTGAGAATAAGGGGTAGGCCATTTAGAACGGAGATGAGGAAGAACTTTTTCAGTCAGAGGGTGGTGAAGGTGTGGAATTCTCTGCCTCAGAAGGCAGTGGAGGCCAGTTCGTTGGATGCTTTCAAGAGAGAGCTGGATAGAGCTCTTAAGGATAGCGGAGTGAGGGGGTATGGGGAGAAGGCAGGAACGGGGTACTGATTGATAGTGATCAGCCATGATCGCATTGAATGGCGGTGCTGGCTCGAAGGGCTGAATGGCCTACTCCTGCACCTATTGTCTATTGTCTATTGTCTATTGACCCCATCCCCCAGCCACATTCCAACTTCTATGGTTTTCACTATTCCTTCAGATCTTTCCCTCTCTGCTTCCAAACCTCAGGCCTCAGCCTCATCTGTACATCTCCATCATTATGTTGGACCCTTTTTCCCTCGCCTTTGAAAGACACTAAAAGCTGGAGTAACTCAGCGGGACAGGCAGCATCTCTAGAGAGAAGGAATGGGTGACATTTCGCATCGAGACCCTTCTTCAGACTAGTCAGGGGAAAGGGAAACGAGAAATATAGACGATGATGTAGAGAGATAAAGAACAATGAATGAAAGATATGCAAAAAAGTAACGATTATAAAGGAAACAGGCCATTGTTCGCTGATTGTTGGGTGAAAACGAGAAGCTCGGTGTGAATTGGGCTGGGGCGGGACGGAGAGAGGGAATGCTGGGGCTACCAGAAGTTAGAGAAATCAATATTTATACCACTAGGCTGTAGGCTGCCCAAGCAAAACATAACAGAGACCCCGACCGTCCTTTCAAGTTAAGCAGAGGCTCACTTGCACCTCCTCCAACCTCATCTACTGTATCCGCTGTTCAAGATGTGGACTCTTATGCATCGGTGAGACCAAACGCAGACTGGGCTATCGTTTCACTGAACACCTTCGCTCAGTCCGCCTGGACCTACCTGATCTCCCAGTTGCTAAACACTTTAATTCTCCTTCCCATCCCCACCCTGACCTTTCTGTCCTAGGTCTCCTCCATTGTCAGAGGCTACACGCAAATAGGAGGAACAGCATCTCATATTTCGCTTGGGCAGCTTACAACCCAGTGGTATGAATATTGATTTCTCTAACTTCAAGTAATTCCTCTCTCTACCCCTTCCCTAGCCAAGTCGCACCAGGTTCTCATTGTTACCCAACGAACAGTTAACAATGGCCTATTTCCTTTATCATTGTTACTTTTTTGCATATCTTTCATTCATTTTTCTTTATCTCTCTACATCATCGTCTATATCTCTCGTTTCCCTTTCCCCTGACTAGTCTGAATAAGGGGCTCGACGCGAAACGTCACCTATTCCTTCTCTCCAGCGATGCTGCCTGACCCGCTGAGTTACTCCAGCTTTTAGTGTCTATCTTCGGTTCTGACCCAGCATCTGCAGTTCCTCCCTACACATTCCCTTGCCTTTGCTTCTGTGCTAATTTCTGTGGACAGAAACCTTCAGCCAGACCACGGACTCTTTCTCCTCTCTCCCGACTTTCCAATCGACCTTCTGACCTCCTAGCCTCCCTACATCTATTCACTGTTCATTGATGACACAACATTCAGTCTTACGTTTCCCACTCTCCTCGCTGGAAATGTGCAAATCGAGTCATGCTAAATGGAAATAGGCCTCACAATCCCCCAAGTCCGTACTGACCATCAAGTACCCTTTTATATTAACCTAGCACTGATCCCATTTTATTAACCCCACATTCCCTTTAACTGCCTCCACATTCTACTGTTCATCCACACACGGTGGGGAAATTACAGTGGCAATTTATTATTTTCTTTGGTATGAGGAAGGAAACAGGAGCACTTGGAGTAAACCTACACGATCACAGGGAGAACATGCAAACTCCAC
This sequence comes from Rhinoraja longicauda, assembly GCF_053455715.1. Classification (NCBI taxonomy): domain Eukaryota; kingdom Metazoa; phylum Chordata; class Chondrichthyes; order Rajiformes; family Arhynchobatidae; genus Rhinoraja; species Rhinoraja longicauda. The sequence continues at coordinate 29,142,078 of NC_135964.1, read as the reverse complement.
ACAGACAACACCCGAGGGCAGGATCAACCTTCTGTCACTGGAGCTGTGAGGCAGCACGCAAATTGGAGGAATTTAGCTATATTAGCTGCGTTACTTTACTTTAAGAGACACAGCACGGAAACAGGCCCTTCGGACCTCCAAGTCCACACCAACTAGCGATCACCCTATACACTAATATTATCCTACTCACTAAGTCCAATTTTACAAAGCCAATTGAACTACAAACCTGTACGTCACGGCGCGGGGTGCGGCTCGGCTGCGGGGCCTAACATCGCCCGGTGCGGCTTGGCCGCTGGACTTAACAGTGCCCGGTGCAGCTCGGCCGCTGGACTTAACATCGCCCGGTGCGGCTCGGCTGCGGGACTTAACATCGCCCGGTGCGGCTCGGCCGCGGGACTTTACATCGCTGGTGCGGCTCGACTGCGGGACTTAACATCGCCCAGTGCGGCTCGACCACGGGACTTAACATCGCCCGGTGCGGCTCGGCCACGGGACTTAACATCGCTGGTGCGGCTCGACCACGGGACTTTACATCGCCCGGTGCGGCTCGCCCACTGGACTTAGCTGCGCAAGGCTTGGTCGCGGGCCTTTCATCGCCCGGTTCGGCCGCGGGACGTTTCAGCGCCCGGTGCGGGGACTGTGCGGGTCGGTCGGGGACGAGCTGTCTGTCCGTGGGCGTGGGGAAGAGAGTGGAAGTTTTGTTGCCTCCATCACAGTGAGGGGGTGTTTGGAGTCACTGTGATGGACGTTTGTGTTGGGGTTATGTGCCTTGTGTTCTTTTTTTCTATGACTGCTATGTAGTTTCGTTCGGTACTTCGGTGCCGAACGACAAATAAAGCTCTGTTATACCTGTTATATGTGGGGGGAAACTGGTGCACCCATGTGGTCACAGGGAGCAAGTACAAACTCCATAGAGACGGCACCTGTAGTCAGGTTTGAACCCGGGTCTTGGGTGCTGTAAGGCAGCAACTCTAGCACTGCGTCACTGTGCCACCCTAACATTCTGCCAATATTATAGTTTTTCTCTTACATAATGTACAGATGAATTCAGGTACAGGCCCCTCGGTTTATTTATTGTTTCTGAAAAGACAGTTTTAGAAACAATAATCAGTGGCAAAAGTAGCAAAATTGTGGGGAATAAGAACTGATTATGGAAAAGCACCAAGGGTTTGTAAAGGGTAAATTGTATCGCAACAATTTACAAGAGTTTTTGTTGATGTCAAAGGTTGGTGAGGAGAACAAAGCTGATGTGGTAAATGTGGACTTCCAAACGGCATTCGATAAGATGCCACATAATAGGCCTGTCACTAATATTGCAAGCCATGGAATAAAACAGCTGTAGCAGCATTAATAGAAATTGGCAAAGGAATAGATAACTGGAAAGCGGAGAGAGGTTATTCATCAGATTGGAGGGAAGTGTAATAGGAGGAACGCAATGATCTTGATGAATGATAAGGTAGGTTTGAAAGGCTTTGTACTGCTCCAATTTGGTATGTTCTTACATTATTGGGCAATATAAACTTATGGGCACAAATTTAAAAGGAATACTATAACAGAGATATCTGGGGACACATTTACGCAGTTTATTGAAAGTTGACAGTTTGGCCTGTTAAAAGTGACAGGACAGGTTGAGACAGTGATTAATAAAGCACTTGGGATCCTGGGGTTTATAAGCAGAGACATAAATTCAGCAGCCAGGACTCTTTATGAAATACTGATTTGGCCAAAGCTGAATTAGTCTGTTCATTTCTGGACGCCATATATCAGGAAAGTTAGGAGTTTCTAGAGAGCGTGGATAAGTGATTAGCTGACATGATTCCAATGATGAGTGACTTGTGTTATGAGAAAATTGGAGATGCTGCATTTGTTCTTTTTTGTTCAAGGTGTGCAAAACCCTGAATGGCCCAAACAGAGGCCAGAACAGAAAAGATCCAGTAGGTTAGTGCCCATGAATCCAGGGTTGTCTGGTGGATTAGATCCTAACCTGGCTTGATGATTGGAAATAGAGAGTGGTGATGAAGGACTGGTTCTCCGATTGGCGGTGTACCATATGGATCGCTACTGTGAACTTTGCTGCATGTGATATTCATTCACAATTTGGTAGTGTATGTAGGAGACATGATTAGGAAGTCTGAAGATGTTACAAAAATTGCTGGAGAAGTGGTGTGTGAGGAAGATATCCCAAGGTTTATAGCAAAATGGAGATCAGCTGGAAGGTTGGGCAGTGGCAAAAGGGGTTTAAGGAGATACAAGACATGTCAGATCTTAGAATCTGCAGCATAAAAACCAAACTGTGGTGGAGCTCAATGGGTGGAGGGAAATGAACTGACACGGTTTTTGCACCATTCATCTGGTACTGAGAGACTAGAAGAGAGATAACCAGTATGAAGAGGTGGGAGGGGTGGTGGGCCAAGAGCTGACAAGCGATCGGTAGATCCAGGATAAAGTCAGATGGGAGAGGGAAGAGTGGATGTAGACGCAGAGGCTGAGAGGCAATTGATGGGGGGGGTAACAAAGTGCCACAGATGATGGAATCTGATAGGAAAGGGGGGAAATAAATAAAGGAGGGATGGTGGGCAGATGGGAATCGTGGGGGGGAATGGACCCAGAGGGAGGAGTGTGAGGGCGATGGGCAGATCCTATGTCGAGCAGGGGAAATAAATCGTGTAACGGGGGGTTTTGGAGTTGGGGTTGGAATGGAGGGTGCATGTAAGAGGGCCTTGGTGGATCAGGACAGGGAAAGGAACAGAGGAGCTATGGGGTAACTTAAATTTCCCTGAAATTGGGGAATTAGATTTTTATGAGTGTGGGTTGTGGACTATCTGGGAAGAATATGTGTTGCTGTTCCTCTTGTTTGCGTTTGCTCACACCTTGGGAAGGGAGGAGGCCGAGGGCAGACAGATCAATGTGAGACTAGGAAGGATTAATAAAATGGATGGCAACTGGGAGTTCTGGATGGCCATGGCTGACAATGATTCAATGCTCAGCAATGCGGTCGCCAAGTCTGCATTTGGTCTCTCCAATGCAGAGAAGGTCAGACCGAGAGTACTGGTTACAATAGCTGTCGTTGGAGATGATGCAGGTAAATCTCTGGCAGGGCGGTTTAGGTCCCCGGATAGAAATGGATCCCCAAAAATGTCAGCACAGGTGGAAAGGCATTGAAGGAAACTGAAGGCATGCTCCCTTTAATGGTTTGGGGCAGAGTGTAGAGGATTGGGGATGGTATGTTGTAACATTAGAAAACACTGTTTAGGCAATCGCTAGGACTCACTTTGTATCATTGCATGTAGTTCTGGATGCTTCACTCTAGGAAGGATGTGACTGTGCGCGAGAGAGTGCTGAGGAGATTCGTCAGGATGTTCCTTGGTTTTGAGGAATTTAGTGATGAGAGGAGATTAGATAGAATGGGCTTGTTTTCCCAGGAGTGAAGGTGGCTGAGGGGTGACCTGATGGAGGTAGTTCGATTGGGTAAATAGTACAAATAATTTCCAAGTGTGGAGATGTCTGAGACAAGAGGGCTTGAGGTTCAGGGATAGGGGACTTTGGAGGGAATCTGAGGGAGAATATTTTAACACATTGAGGTAGGTGGAGTCAGGTACACACTGCTTGAAGTGGTGCTGGCGATTGAGACTCTCACAGCTGTTTAAGAAGCAAATTAACAGCTACTTAATCTGCCATGTCATAGAATCCTATCGCCTTTATGTGGGTAAGTGGTATTAGTGTTGGTGGGTACAACAGGCAGCCTGATCATTGTGGGTTTAAGGGTCTGTTACTGTACTGTACGCCTGAACAGTCCTTGACTAAGTGAGATGAGGGGGCCGACTTTTTTCCTTGACGTGTGGTTGGGGTCTGAATTTCACTGCCTGGGGAACTGGGGATTAGCCCCTTGTGGCATTCAGGAAGTGGGGGGATGAAAGTAAAGAGGACATTTGACAGTGGGTGAGGGCAGGGAGTGAGACTGGTTGGGTTGCTCTTTCGTGGAGACTGAACAAGCTGAAAAGTTTCCTTGTCTCACCGTTCTGTGACTCTTTACTCCTGCCCTATGCTTTCCTTATCTCCAAAACTACAGTCCCTGATGCACATGACAACTAATCATACTTAACTCTTGACACTCTCTGGAAATCAAAGCTTTCTGCTAGTGTAAGTGTGGTGGTCCTTCTGGAATGTTGCTCTTCCTTCCCCCAATTTCCCCGCTCTTATAGTCATAAGGTTATAAGGTCATAAGGAATAGTAGTAGAATTAGGCCATTAGGCCCATCGTCTGCTCTGCCATTCAATCATGGCTGATCTATCTCTCCCTCCTAACCCCATTCTCCTGCCTTCTCCCCATAACCTCTGATACCTGCACTAATCAAGAATCTATCTCTGCCTTAAAAATATTCACTGATGGCCTCCACAGCCTTATGTGGCAAAGAATTCCACAGATTCATCACCCTCTGACTAAAGAAATTTCTCCTCATCTCCTTCCTAAAAGAACGTCCTTTAATTCTGAGACTATGACCTCTAGATCTAGACTGTCCCACAGTGGAAACATCCTCGCCATATCCACTCTATCCAAGCCTTTCACTATTCTGTATGTTACAATGAGGTCCCCCCTCATTCTTCTAAACTCCATCGAGTACAGGCTCAGTGCCAACAAACGCTCATCATAGGTTAACCTCCTCATTCCTGGGATCATTCTTGTAAACCTCCTCTGGACCCTCTCCAGAGCCAGCACATCCTTCCTCAGATATGGTGCCCAAAATTGCTCACAATATTCCAAATGTGGCCTTATCAGCGCCTTATAGAGCCTCAGCATTCCATCCCTGTCCTAGAGTCTGGGATATTTTACTCCTAATTCTGGCTGGCCTGTAGTCAGATTACTATAAAGGTTACTACAATTTACTCTTTAAGCAAATATGACCTTTTAAATTATTTGTGTTATTTTTTATGCTGGCAGCTATGAATAATTATTCAAATAAGCTGATGGTATTAAATATGAGCCATCAGATCACTGCTATGCTCAGTCAAGTTAGTAATAGAAAATCTCCCCATTATATTTTTCACATGAAAGATGATCTTTCATGCTCGGGAACAATTTCCTGCCTTTTTATGAAGTAGCTCATTCAACCCATTAACCTTCTGGGGATTGGGATCTTTAATTAACCCTTGGTTTTCCATCCAACCTAAAGCTTCTGATAGCCTTCCATTGCAATAATTGTATTCAAACACTGATGCAGACTTTCTGTGGATACTGGTTACTCTCCTGTATATATTCAGCATTCAAAATAATGCTGCTTCACATTTTCAATTTGCCTCCTTTTGTTGAATATACATTGAGCACCTGGTGGGGCCGCACTTGGGGTTGTGCGCTCAACTTTGGTTCCCCTGCTTTGGGAAAGATGCCATTCATCTGGAAAAAAAAGTACAGAAAAGATTGCTAGGACTCAAGGGGATGAGTTATAGGGAGAGGCTGGGACATTATTCCTTGAAGTGCAGGAAACTGAGGACTGATCTAACCATGAGAGGTATAGATAAGGTGAATGCACTCAGTCTCTATCCCAGGGTAGGGAAATCAAGAACCAGAGGGCATAGGTTTAAGGTGGGAAGGGAAAGATTTAACAGGTACCTGAGGGGCAACTTCTTCACACAAAAGATGTAATGTATATAAAACGAGCTGCCAGAGAAAGTAGCTGAGACAGGTGCAATAACGACATTTCGAAGACATGTGGACAGGTACATGGATAGGAAAGGTTTAGAGGAATGAGGGTCAAACATGGGAAAATGGAACTAGAATAGCTCAGCATGAACGAGTTGGGCCAAAGGGTCTGTTTCTGTGCTTTATAACTTTAACACTATAAAAAATCCATAAATCCTTTAATAGAGTCCAAATGTACAATAGGATTTACAGAATTCAAGGTGCAGTGGAAAAGTATTGATGCTACTTTTGAGTTTCCTGGACAATGCAGTTTTAATTTAGAAAGTAATATGAAAAATTCAATAAGCGTCTGAAGAAAAATTGTTTGGCTACAGAGCTGTCCCTCCAAAGTGTATTTGTAACACCATGCTTGGACTGTTCAATATGGCAACAGAATAAAACAGAATACTGCATTATCGAGAAAACAAACTTGATGGAAACAGTTTACATTATTCTTTTATATTAAAGGACAGACCAACTGGTAGTAGTGGTACCACCTACTACTATTTTCAGCAAAATACGCACTGCTGGAGAAACATGATGGGTAAGGCAGCACCTGTGGAGGAAATTAACAATCTTTAATTGTTTTATGCAACTGAATATTCAGTAGTTTTACTGCTGGTGAGTTTATACTTTCCCCTATTCCAGTTAACATTGCACTCGGTACTTTGACATGCAGCATGTAAAATTTGGTATCTTTGTCTTAAAATCTCGTCATGGTCTTTCCCCACTTCTCTCCGAAATCTTCCCCAATCTTCTATTCCACTCTCGAGTATCCCCAGCTTCCTGCATCCACATAGATGGTGTCAGTGACGTCCATTGTAATTCAGAGAAATTCATCGTACTCGAGACCTGATGATTCTCTCCATAATACAGATAGAGCATTAATTTAATGCGACACTGAACTTGAGTAATTGAGTTCCAATGAGTGATCTTCTATCTAAAACATTTGATCTTTTCACAGATTCTGCCTGAGCTAATAATAATTTTGTCGTAATTGAACTGTAACCTAATTAACATGCTTGCTGCGTATTTAAAACTCACAAGAGAGTGTGTGAAGATTGCCCGTTCATTTGGATAAGAATGTACAAGGCATGATGCGTAAGTTTGCAGATGACACTAAAATAGGTGGTATGGTTATCAAAAATAACAGTGGGATCCTGATGAATTGGGCAGGTGGGTAGAGGAACGGTTAATGGAGTTTAATGCAGATACAATAAATGCGAGGTGTTACATCTTGGGAAGTCAAATCAGGGCAGGAGCTTCACAATGAATGGTAGGGCCCTGCAGAGAGTTGTAGAGCAGAGCGATCTAGGAGTACAAGTATGTCATTCCTTGAAAGAACGATCACAGGTAGATAGGTTGGTCAAGACGTTTTTTGGTACATTGGCCATCATCAGTCAGGGTATTGAGAACAGAAGTTGGAATATTATGTAGCAGTTGCACAACACATTAGTGAGGCCGCGTTTGAAGTATTATGTCCAGTTATGGACACCCTGTTAAAGGAAGGATGTTATTAAGCTGGAAAGAGTGCATAGAAGATTTATGAGGATCTTTCCAGGACTCGAAAACCTGAGCTACAGGGAGAGGTTAGACAGGCTTGGAGTTTATTCCTTAGAGCACAGGAGGCTGAGGGGGGATCTTAAAGGGTGTATATAATCATGAGGGGAATGGATAGTGTGAATACAATCTTTTAGCCAGAGTAGGAGAGTCAAGAACCAGGGGACATAGGTTAAGGTAAGAGGGGAAAGATTTAATAGGAAGCCAAGGGGCAACTTTTTCCACACAGAGTAATATGTATACGGAATGAGGTGCCAAAGGTAGTAGTTGAGGCAGGTACTACAACAACATTTAAGAGACATTTCAACTAGTACATGGATAAGAAATGCTTAGAGGGATATGGGTCAAATACTGTAAGGTGGGAGTAGCATAGAAGGGGTTGGATGGTTGGCATGGACAAGTTGGGCATCAGGGCCTGTTTGTATGATGTATGGCTCTATGACTCTATAACTCTATAGTCATAGGGAGAGAGAGGTACAGCATGGAAACAAGCCATTCAGCACATTGTGTCCATACTAACCATCAACCATCACTTGCTTTAATCGTACCCGCATCCCCCCACATTCTTATCTGTGATCTCCAGTTTCTACCTCTCACCCGCACATAGAGTCATAGAGTCATCGAGTGGCACAGTGGCCCTTCGACCCAACTTGCCCACACTGACCAACGCGTCCCACCGGCTACATTAGTCCCACCTGCTTGCGCTTGGTCCATATCCCCCCAAATTTGTCCTATCCATCAGAAGCAACTTACAGTGGCCGAACATCATTGTGATTTAGGAGGAATCCAGAGCACCCAGGGAAAACCAGGCGGTCAAAGGAATGATGTGCAAACTACACAACGACAGTGCCCGAAGTCAGGATTGTACACAGGTCACTGGTACAGCGGTGTGTAAAATTTGAACATGTGAAATTTCTCTAAGTAAAAACATGGTGAGCTAGAAATGCAATCACACAGCACATTTGTCTTTGCTAGTGGTACTCTGGAATGACAGGGGGGTGGGAACCAGAGCAGTAGATCATCAAATTGAAGGGCTGATGAGAAAGTGGAGTTTATGATAAGTAAGTCTCAAAGGAAGGACAGGCAGGGAGTGTTTCATGAATATGGGGAGAATAAAGAGCTGAATGTGTTTACCTCAATACAAGGAGTATTGTGGGTAAAACTGATGAACTTAGTCAAGTCAAGTCAAGTCAATTTTATTTGTATAGCACATTTAAAACAACCCACGTTGACCAAAGTGCTGTACATCTGATTAGGTACTAAGGAAAAAAAAAAAGAAACATACAGTAGCACGCAAACAGTTCACAGCGCCTCCTCAATGAGCCTCAAACGCTAGGGAGTAGAAATAGGTTTTGAGCCTGGACTTAAAGAAGTCGATGGAGGGGGCAGTTCTGATGGGGATCAGAACTTAGAGCCTGGATCAGTGCTTGCAATTATGACGTGGTCATTAAGGAAATTTTGTTGTGAGAGGGACATGATTAGCTGCTCAATATGTCTCGATTTCAATGTTCCAGATGTTTTGTGGGGGGGGGGGGGGGGGAGGTGTAAAAGAGATGGAGGAATTGCTTTACTAATCAGGGAGAATGTCAGTGGTACTCAGAGAGGACATACCAGAGGGTACGTCTACTGAGGCATTACGGGTCAAGCACAAAAATGAGAAAAAAACAATTTCTCCAATAGGTTTATATTAGAGGCCGTTCAATCGCCAGCGGGAAATAGAGGATCAGATATGTAGACCGATTATGGAAGGATGTAAGAACCACAGTATGTGAATAGGCCAACTCAAAGGGGGGCCATACTGCGGCTTGTATTGGGAATGGGCCTGGCCAGGTGACTGGTGTTGCGGTGGAAGAAAATTTGGAGGTAGTGATCACAATTCATAAATTTTAAGATTGTTTTGAATAGGGATATGTCTGGATGTTGGGGGAAGGTACAATTGGGGCAAGGAACTTAATGCCAATAGGCAGGAGCTAAGGAGGGTAAATTGGGAGCAGTTGATATTGGGTAAATCCACATGTGGAGTCGTTTAAAGTCCAGCTGATCAAAGTGCAGGATCAGCCTGTTCCAGTAAGGAGATAAGGATGGCAAGGTAATGGAACCATGAATAACCAAGGAGGTTGTAAACTTGGCCAGGAAGAAAAAGAAAGCGTATGTCAGGTTTAAGAAGGTGGCATCAGACAGGGTTTATGAGGAAAATAAAGCGAGTAGGATAGAACTCGAGGAACAATTAGAAGGGCAGAAAGGAGAATCAGATTAAGGAAAATCCCAAGACCTTTTTATCCGTATGTTAAAAATAAGAGAATGACCTGGAAGTAGGTAGGACCCCACAAAGATAAAGAAGGGTATCTATGCTTGGAGTCAGAGGATGAAGGTGAGGTACTAAACGAATACTTTCATCTGTATTCACTGAGGAGAATGGTGACAGTGAGGTCAGTGTGGAGAATACAAATATGCTAGGGCAGTTTGAGATCAAAAAGGTGGTACTGCGGCTCGAAAAACATTTAGGTGGATAAGTCCCTGGGACATGATGGGATCTGCCCCTGGTGATTGAGGGAGGCAAGAGAGAATATTGCAGGGGTCTTGACGAGGATCTTTCTTTCTTCCAAGGCGAGGAACCAGAGGACTAGAAAGTGGCCAATGTTGTTCCTTTATGTAAGAAATGAAGGACAGACCCTCCCTGACATACGTAATAGGTAATAGGTGACTTACGTTAACACACTTACGTAAGCAATTCTTTAAGCCCACTGACGGCCTCGTGATCTCCGGATTGGAGCTCCTACGTGGCCTCTGCGTGCAGAATTTACACGTGCACAGTAGCATTTCCATTTTTGACTTGCGTAACATTGACCAGTACTATAGACCGGTGAGCCCCATGCAGTGGTAGGGAAACTACTGGCGCAAATTTTTCCAGATAGTATTTGCTCCCATTTGGAAGAGAATGGGCTAATTAGAAAATAGCCAGCACGGCTATGCATACGGTAGGTCATGTCTCGTTAACTTGATCATTTTTTTGAGGAGGTCACAAAGGAGACGGATGAAGATAGGGTGGTGGTGTTATATACAAAGATTTTAGTAAGGCTTTTGATAAGGTCCCTCATGGTAGGCTGATCCAGAAGATTAAGATGTACGGGATTCATGGTGACTCGGTTGTATCGATTCAGTTAACTGGTTTGTTCATAAAATGCAGAGGGTTGTGGTGGAAGGAAGATATTCTGGCTGGTGGTCTGTGACCAGTGGAGTTCCGCAGGGATCTGTGCTGGAACCGCTGCTGTTTGTGATTATATATAAATGACCTAGACGTAAATGTAGATGGGTTGGTGAGTAAGTTTGCTGTTAACACCAAATTGGAGGAGTTGCCAACAGTGAGTAATGCTGTCAGAAGATACAGTGGGATATAGATCAGCTGCAGAAATGGGCGGAGAAATGGCAGATGGAGTTTAACCCGAGCAAGTGTGTGCAGTGTTGCACTTTGGGAGATTGAATGTAAGGAGAGAATCATTCAGTTAATGGGAAGCCCCTGAACAGCATTGATGTGCAGAGGGATCGTGGAGTCCAAGTTCATTAATCAGTAAAGGTGGCAGTGGTAAGAAGGCATACGGTATGCTTGCCTTCATTGCTTGGGGCATTGAATATAAGAGTCATGAAGTCATGATGCAGCTCTGTAGGACTTTGATTGGGCCGTATTTGGAACATTGTATGCAGTTCAGGTCACCCCATTTCAGGAAAGAAGTGAAACCTTTGGAAATGGCGCAGAGAACTCCAGAATGCTGCCTGGAGTTCAGCATTTCAGCCACAAAGAGAGGTTGGATAAACATGGATTATTTTCTCGGGAACATCAGAGGTTGAAGGGAGACTCGATAAAAGTAAAGAAAATTATGAGAGGCATAATTATGATAGGGTGGACAGTCAAAACCTTTTTTTTATAGGGTGGAAACGTCCAACAATAGATGGCATAGCTATAAAGTGAGAGGGGGGAAAGTTTAATAGAGACATACGGGGCAAGCTTTTTACACAGAGTGGTGGGGGCTTGGAACACATTGCCAGGTGTGGAGGCAGATATGATAGTGGCATTTAGACGCTTTTTGATAGACACGTGGAAGTGCAGGGTATTGGGGGATATGGATCCTGTACAGGCAGATGAGATCAGTTTAACAAGGCATCATATTTGGCATGAACATTGTGGGCTGAAGGGTCTGTTCCTGTGCTGTTCTATGTGGAACAGATAACAACAAGTTGGCCACGTGCTTCCATGTGTGTTACATGCACAGAATGAAGCAGATCAAACACAGAGAGTGTTACCAACCCTCTTACAGCGCACGCTGACATTATTTCTCTCAAACTACAATCATCACAGTGGGAGTCATGTGTAGCAAAGTAATTCTGAATGGCAGGGACAAGTCTTTTGAAGAGGGTGTAATTTGAAATGATGTGTTGTAGTTGCTTCAAGACGGTGCCGGTAGTTTCTCCTAAAGCTATTCTCCCTGAACCATGGGGAAACAGTTAAAGCTGAGAACAACACAACCTACAATTCTCAGAAGTTTATCAAATGCTTTGAATAAAATAACATAAATATAAACACTACAAATTAAAGGACACATAATATAACAATTTAAGGCAAAAGGGGCAAAGTTTAAAGGAGATGTGCAGGGCAATCTATTTACGCAGAGACTGATGGGGTGCCTGAATCATGCTTCCAGTGGTGGTGGTTGAGGCAGATATGATAATTGCTTTTAAGAGGCTTTTGGATAGACTTATGGATAGTCAGGGAATGGAGGGATATGGGTTATGTGCAGGTAGACAAGTGATGATCTTGACATCATATTTGGCACAGACATTGTGGGCCAAGGGACCTTTTCATGTGCTGTGCTTTTCTATGTTTTACCACATCAAATTTCCAAATGTACAATATAAGATATTACGAATTGTCATACACTATTATGACACAGTTTGAACCTTGAACCTACTCCTGATACCCCTCTGTCTCTCTTTCTCTCTTTTTCTGAAGTGGAGAATCCTGTTTAGATTTTACTTGCCAGCAGCCCATTAATTCAATAAATATCACTCGTTCTTTCAGCTTTGGGTGATTTTAATCCGAGTTAAGCCACCACGTGGTGTAAAACACAAAGTGCTGCAGTAACTCAGCAGGTCAGGCAGCATCTCTGGAGGACATGGATCGGTAACATTTCGGATCAGGACGCTTCTTCAGACTGATTGTAGTAGAGGGGAGAAAGCTGGTAAATAGATGGGGCAGGACATAGCCTGGAAACTGATAGATGGATGCAGGTCAGGGGGGTTTGATTGGCAGACTTGTGGACAAAGGCTACAGATGAAAAGGAGACAAAAGGATGTCAGATAAGGAGAGGAATGAAATGTAAAACCAGTGGGGGGGGATGTGGGCGGAATGGGACGGTGGGTGGGTGGGGGTAGGGATGGGGAGTGGGAGGAAAGTGGGGTAGGATGGTGGGAGAAATGGGTGTGCAGTGGGGTGGGAGAATGGGGAGGAGGGGTGGATAGTATGAAGAACGGGTGCGCAGTGGCATGGGGGAGGGCAGGGTGGGGGAAAGCACAGCAAAAAGAGGGGGGAAAAGGGCGCTGTTACCTAAATTGGAGAATTTAACGTTCATAGTTCTGGGTTGTAAGCTACTCGGGTAGAATATGAGGTGCCGTTCCTCCTGTTTGCGGGACGACCTTCTAACATGCCACACCTTGACAGGTAGCTGCAGCAGTGGGCTACATGTGTGGCCTCGTCCTCATGGAGTCACTGCATGTGCACTTTACTAAGGTAAGAAGTTCCATTGAGGGAAGTTTAAAGAAAGAAGGAGACTGCAGGACAATTAGTGAGGGCGAGTAAAGGTAATGATAGATTTCGTAAGATCTGGCCAGTGCAGGGAAAAGTGAGATCATTGATTTTGACAGTAAATGTAAAAGTACACGGCATGTAAATGATAAGAGATGGCAGAGCTCGTACATGGTGTCCTGGTCCGTGGTTCACAAGAGGTTGGTGTGCAATGCCAGGGAGGGCCAATGCCTTCCTGTCGCACATGAGATTATGGGGTGGCTTTAGCCAGAGTGGTGGGCTCCAGGGAAACAGGAAAAACGTTTACTGTGAGACTCATTAACGTCACTCTACTTCTCTCCAGCATGTGTTGGTTTCAGCACCATCTCTCCCTTCTCAGTCCAAAGAAGGGTCTCAATTTGAAAGGTCACCTATTCCTTTTCTCCGGAGATTCTGCCTGATCCGCTGAATTACTACAGCTTTTTGCATCTACCCTCTCTCCAATATTGTATCAGCAGCACCCACACCACAAATGTGCTTTCACACTTCTGGTACCAAGACCGCAACCGCGGGGCCACACAACACACACTGTGGTACCAGGTTCTCAACTCATTAATACTGTTTCTCTCCCCAAAGGTTCGGGTTCATCGGCAGAGCATTTCCAACCCTTCTGTTTGTATTTCAGAATGCCATCATCTTCAGCATCTTTATTTTGGACGCGATGTTCTCATCCATTCTAAACCCACAACTTCACTTGTAGCCAAGCACAAATATGATGAAGAATCATAAATTACATCAAGCACTGAATTAAATGCATTGTAAACATTACTCCTCAATCTTAATCGTAATTGAGCACAGCAGTTGATGAAAAATTTAATTTCAAGGTAACCCTGAAGCAAATTCACAATTAAATTGGACAGATGTTTCAATATTGAAGTCAGATTCATCCCTTCTCACAAAGTGCGATAAATGAGTCTTTCACAGTGACCAGGTTTGTCTTAATGAATGAATCAATTTTGTTCAACATCACGCCAGGTTCTCGGCACTGATTCGTATCCTTAGGACCTGCTTCTGCACAAGCTTGACAGTTCATCAATTTGCCACTAATCTGCTTGGGCTCTTGCTTGCTGGATATCCAGCTGGGTCTTCCATTCTTTGCTTGCTCTGTATGCCGACCTGCACAGGAAATTCACTGAGGCATTTCATTAGCTGCTGTTTCCCTATTTCTTACAATGAGGTCTGGCTGTCTTTGCCATTGTTTCCTCATTGTCTCCAAATCACATGTGACTGACTTTGAGGCCAGCCGAGCTTTCTGCAAATAGTACTTTCCACAGATTTCTAAGTCTCAGATTCAGATTGGTTTATTGTCATATAAATCCGGGTGCAATTAAGGTCCTTGTCACATGAGGTGCACAGGTTAAGCAGTATACATGGAGTAATGATAAAGGCTGATGGAATGAGGGATATGGGCCAAATGTGAGACAGGTATAGATGGGGCATCTTGGTTGGCATGGGCAGGTTGGGCTGAAGAGCCTGTATCTGGGCTGTGTGACTCAATAAGTATGACAGTGTAAGAAAATAACAGCAGATGCTGGTACAATTCAAAGGTATTTATTCACAAAATGCTGGAGTAACTCAGCAGATCAGGCAGCATCTCAGGTGAGAAGGAATGGGTGACATTTCGGGTCGAGACCCTTCTTCAGACTGAAGAAGGGTCTCGACCCGAAACGTCACCCATTCCTTCTCTCCTGAGATGCTGCCTGACCTGCTGAGTTACTCCAGCATTCTGTGAATAAATGCCTTCAATAAGTATGACATGTTACTCTAATCGCCTTATTACACTACACCCTACATCTCACTACTCAGCAACAGTTCCCAGCAATGATTTCTGTCCCTGATGTTTGTTAACTTCACCCACACATTTCCAATTTTGCCAGGCCTAGACCCTGTGTGATCCCACATTAAGACAGCATAATTTCTGCTTTACGTGCCCTTCCCAAATTCTGAGAATGGTGACCCAAGAGACCGCAGGAATCTGGAGCAAAATGCAAACTGCTGGAGGGACTCAGTGGGTTCAGCAGCTGTGGGGGCAGATTGGCATTTTAGGTTGAGTCCCTGCTTCAGAGATCAGATCTATTTTCAACTCTATGGCATTAATTAATCAATTTTATTGTACTTGCAGCAAGCATCTCAATACAGTAGCTTTATAGTTGACCTTTTAACTTATTTCTGTCCTGTGACCATATTGGTTGCCTTCGTTGTTTCCTTTGTATAGATTTTTGCTTACTGCATTTCTTACTTCAATTTTCAACTTTGTTCCTATCCTTCCTCTGCTTCCCACCTTCTTGCTAATGTGGTTTATGTCCTTCTGAAAGCACCGTGGCCCTTCCCCTGCCACCACAGAGATATTGGCGGTGTCAGGAGTGCTGGAAGAGGGGATGAAACTCCCCACCTTTACTCCTTCACCACAAACCATCCTCTTGACCCTGATCTTCTGCCAAACAAAGAAGCTCCAGGAAGCTCATAGCTCTTTGTTCTCCTGTTCACTGCCTCCATAGCACCATTGCTGTCCAATCCAAACTCCCCTCTGCCACATCCCTGAGCCTGTGAATAATTTCTTCCCTGTCTTCCTTTGTTACCAGAGCATTGACTGCCTCTGGTCAGCTCTGAGCCTTTGCTTCAACACGACAATCCCCAATGACAGCACTGGCAGCCTTAGGCAGCTACCATTAGTGCAGGATGGACAACTTGTTTTTCACTGCAGGTTCAGAACCTGTCATATTACATGGTCTCAACAATGATAATTCAATAATCAGCAGAAGAAAAGTCATGGACTTCCAGGTATCTCTCAAAGCTAGATGATCATAATCAGAGGCCTAAGAGGAGACAACTGCATGATATATTTCATGCTTTTATACTTGTCCCATCCAATTCATGCCAACTTTCAGAGCAAGTCCACCAATCCATGTATTTCCCCGTAACCTGTTCTCTGTGGTTTTTGCGTATTCCTAGGTATTGCACTGAAAGGTAATGTACAGCAACCAATGAACCCATTGGCTTTAGGATGTAGAAGGAACATGGCGCAGCAGAGGAAGCCCACTGCTTTCCTCTGAGGGTTTCTACCAGTGATAAGATGCCTGATCAGTTTCAGTTTCAGTTTAGTTTATTGTCACATGTACCGAGGCATAGTGAGAAGCTTTTGTTGTGTGCAAACCAGTTAGCAGAACGATAATACATGATTACAATCGATCTATTCACAGTGTATGA
This sequence comes from Rhinoraja longicauda, assembly GCF_053455715.1. NCBI lineage: Eukaryota > Metazoa > Chordata > Chondrichthyes > Rajiformes > Arhynchobatidae > Rhinoraja > Rhinoraja longicauda. The sequence goes on along the minus strand of NC_135964.1, from coordinate 29,125,799 downwards.
TAAGGGAATAATGTTTAGTGCAAGGTAAAGCCAACAAAGAACAATCAAGGAGAGTCTGAGGGTCCCAAAGAGTAGTTCGGCACTGCTCACAATGCTTCCGTTCATTCACAGTGCAGTGAATCAGTAAATGCAGGCAACACTCAGCAGATCAGGCAAAGAGCAACATAGTCAATGTTTCAGGTTAATTGCTCTTTATTTCACGTTTCCTGGATCTGCAGTTATACTCTTTCCATTATATTTGGTGCAGGAATAGAAGTAACACAGATGAGAGTCTGTGTTGCCAAATGAACGGTAACAATTTGAATGAAGGAAGAAATACATATATGTGTATGTATGTCTCCATAAGTGTAACTTCATATATTGTAAATATATGTTAATGACTAGCCTATCCATCCCAACACCAGGAGTTTCATTTAAGCAGATGTCTTGTGTATTACAACCCAAAGTGCTGACTTCCTTGAGGCAGAAGCTACTCTATGCGAGGCTTTAGTCAACCTGTCCTCAGACTACGAAGAGAATCACCTGAGAGCCAATCCATCTAAAACCCAAGTCTGCGCTTTCCACTTGAAGAACAAATATGCAAATCGAAGGTTGAAGATCATAAGGAATGGAGTCAGATTGAAGCATGTGACAATCCAGTCTATCTCGGTGTGACTCTTGATCGATCTCTGACTTACAAAGCACATATCACCAAGCTTAAAGGAAAAATCAGTTCCAGAAATGCTCTTCTTAGCAAGCTGAGTACCTCAAATTGGGGAGCAAATTCTAAAACCATTCGATCAACAGCTCTTGCTCTCTGCTTCTCTACTGCCGATTATGCCTGCGCAGTATAGGGGCGCTCAGCTCATGCAAGGAAGATTGATCCTGCGCTAAACACAAGCTGTTTATCAGTGTTTACATGTAACCTACCAAGACTGACAACATCTACCTACTCTCTGGCATTGCACCTCCTGGAATTAGAAGAGCTGTAGCCAGTCAAAAAGAACGCCTCAGACAATCAGACGATGAAAGACACCCCCTACATGACCATCCTTTGCTACCTCAGCATTTGAAATCACGCAGAAGGTTCCTTTCTTCTGTCCATCCCCAGGACTGCAGTACAAACTCTGGGAAGAGAGACTCTGGGAAGAGAGAAATCTCCGGAAGACATTCACATGGCAATCGATCCCTCTGAGAAACTCCCATCAGGTTCCGACCAACCATGGATTACCTGGCGCAGTCTCAACAGACTGCGGACAGGCATGGGGAGGAGCAAATCGAACACGCTGAAGTGGGGATATACTGAAGATGCGGCAGACTGCGAGTGTGGATGGGGCCGCCAGATTATGGAACATCTCCTGAGCTGTGACATGCTGCATGACACATGCACTGTAAAGGATCTTGCAGAGGCCAACGACGTGGCACTAAAATGTGCTCGCTATTGGCAAACTGTTGTGTGATGACACGAATAAATAAATTGTAAATAATTAATTGATGGTATAATTAAATGTAAGTAGATAGTGACTTGTTTACATGCGTTTATTACTTACACTTATGGTGCCGACAGGCATAGCAAGGGCAGCTTGGAGACAGGCTTTAGAACGAGCTGAGTAATAGTGCAGTTATGGCGAGTCCGAAACTTGTTGGTTGTAGACGAAGTTTATTGCAGCCGCAATACACGAATACAGAGTTAAACAACAAGGTACAGGACAACCAATACAAACTTACTGTCTTCCTTGAAGACTTCGCCGAACTCACTAAAACGGGCGCCAAACGCGCACCTGACATCGCTGGCCAATCAGCGATGTCGTTCCCTGGACCAATCCCCATGGTCGCGTTCCCACGTGACCTCGCTGGCCAATCCGAGGGTTCGACGACCTGGACCATTCTCTATGGTCGCTACATGACCCCCCCCAGAACCCGAGGTGCGGAACCTAGCTGGGAGCCGGATTTCGCGACCATAACGAGTACGGAGAGGGACAGCCTGAACCACAGGAGCCGGAGGTTCCGGACTTGGAGGAACAGCCGGAACGAGAGGTTCTGGAGGAACTACCGGCACGGGGGGTTCTGGAGGAACTGCCGAAACGGGGGGTCCTGGAGGAACTGTCGGAACGGGGGTTTCTGGACTGGGCGGAACTAACGGAGGTCGGCCTCTCCTAGGGGTTTGACCGACCAGGACTGGTTGATCCGGGTCCAAATGGGCAGGTTTGAGCCGGGACACCGAGACGAGTTCACTCTTGCCGCCCATGTCTAAGGTGAAAGTAGCCGTTCCCTTACGTAAAACCCGGAACGGCCCTTGATAGACCTTCTGCAACGGGGCGCGATGGGCATCTTTACGCAGAAAAACAAACTCACAGTCCTTCAGGGAAGACGGTTCATGTACCATGGGACACCCATGACGTGAAGTCGGCACTGGAGCCAGGGAGCCCACCCGTTCCCGGAGAGATGCTAACGCTGATGGGACTGTAGGGAGCAGGGCTGAAGGGTCCGGAAACAGATCTCCGGGTACTCGAAGTGTCGAGCCATATACTAGCTCTGCGGACGACGCACCGAGATCTGGCTTAGGAGCAGTCCGGATGCCCAAAAGAACCCAAGGGAGTTGGTCTACCCAGTCCGGGCCTTCAAGCCTTGCACTGAGGGACGCCTTAAGTTGGCGGTGGAACCTTTCTACGAGTCCATTTGCCTGGGGGTGATATGCAGTTGTGGGTTGTAACTTGGACCCGTACAGTTCTGCCAGCGCGGCCCAGAGGGACGAAGTGAACTGTGGCCCTCTGTCAGTTGTAATAACTGCCGGGACCCCGAAACGAGCTACCCAATGAAGGGCCAAAGTCCTAGCACAAGACGCTGACGAGATATCAAACAATGGGAAAGCCTCTGGCCACCGGGTGAACCGATCCACCACCGTGAGGAGGTGGGTGTAGCCCCGGGAGGAAGGCAAAGGCCCGACCAAATCCACGTGGATGTGGAAAAAACGACAAGCCGGGACCTCGAAATCCTGTACGGGGGGCTGGACGTGGCGCTGGACTTTAGCGGTCTGACAGGGCACGCAGGAACGTGCCCACCCCGCTACCTGTTTCCGCAGGCCATGCCAGACAAACCTCGCTGCTACCAAGGCAGAGGTGGAGCGGATGGACGGGTGTGCCAGCCCATGAATGGCATCGAAAACCCGGCGCTGAAGGGAGGGCGGTACTACCGGCCTGGGACGAGGAAGAGAAACATCGCACCAGACTTTCGTGCCCTCCGACCCACAAGCTACCTGGGCCAACTTCAATCCCGAAGTGGTGGACTGGTAAGCCGAAACGGTATCCGCTAGGAGCTGTGCCTCCGCAAGCTCCTGGGGATCCACTTCGCAGTCCACCGCCGAAATAGGGGGAAAAGCAGGTCTAGACAGGGCGTCAGCAACGGCATTAAGCTTACCCGCGACATGACGGACATCTGTGGTAAATTCGGAGATAGCAGTTAGATGCCGCTGCTGGCAGGCCGACCATGGGTCAGACAATTTCAAAAAAGCAAATGTTAATGGCTTGTGGTCCGGAAATGCCACAAATGGGCGGCCCTCGAGGAAGTACCTGAAATGACGGACAGCTAAATAGAGAGCTAGAAGCTCTCGGTCAAACGCGCTATATTTCATCTCGGCCGAATTTAGTTGCCGGCTGAAAAACGCTAAAGGCTGCCAACGGCCACCGACCTGCTGCTCCAGAACCCCGCCCACCGCCACGTCAGAGGCGTCAACCGTCAGGGCCGTGGGGGCGGAGGGGCTCGGATGGACCAACATGGTGGCGTCTGCCAAGGCTGCCTTAGCTGCTGTAAAAGCCGACTCTGCAGTCGGGGACCACAACAACTCTACCGGATTCCCCGCAAGGCATTGGAAAAGCGGGCGCAGTACTCGCGCCGCTGCCGGAACAAATCTATGGTAGAAATTAACCATGCCTACGAACTCCTGCAGCCCTTTTACTGTGGTGGGCCTGGGAAAAGCCCGGATAGCCTCTACCTTCTCGGGCAAAAGGGAGGCGCCGGCAGGAGTAATTCTGTGCCCTAGAAAATCGAGAGCAGGCAGGCCGAATTGACATTTGGAGGGTTGGATAATGAGCCCGTGGTCTTGGAGCCGCTGGAACACGATCCGCAAATGGACCTGGTGTTCCTGCACTGAGGGGCTGGCGACCAGGATGTCGTCCAAATAAATAAACAAAAAGGGTAAACCCCGGCCCACGCGGTCCATCAGTCGCTGGAAAGCCTGTGCCGCGTTCTTTAAACCGAAAGGCATACGCAACCATTCAAACAACCCGAACGGAGTAATAGTTGCAGTTTTCTGTATGTCCTCCGGTCGCACCGGAATCTGATGGTATCCTCGCACCAAATCGATTTTGGAAAACACCACCGCTCCTTCCAGCCCAGATGAAAAGTCCTGTAGGTGCGGTATGGGGTAGCGATCAGCCGTGGTGACAGCATTGAGACGCCGATAATCGCCACATGGCCTCCACCCCCCAGATGCCTTGGAGACCATGTGTAACGGCGAGGCCCACGGGCTGTCAGACTGACGGACAATTCCCATTTCCTCCATCTTCCTGAACTCCGCCCTTGCCACCACCAGTTTATCTGGCGGTAGTCTCCTGGCCCGAGCGAAAACGGGAGGGCCTTCGGTGCGGATGTGATGGACCACACCGTGCTTAGCCGAAGGTGCGTCAAAATGTTGGACGAGCAGCTCTGGGAACTCTGCCAGAATCGCAGCATACGAGTCGGGGGCCGCGACGACGGCCTGGACAGTAGGGCTGGGCGAGGAGGCGATTGTCGGAGCGACGTGCTCATCTTCGGCAGAGGGTCGGAGGTCGTTACCGCGGACATCAGGAACCAGAGAAAATCTGCGCCCAGGATCGCTTGCTTGACGTCGGCTATGATGAATGGCCATTCGTACGTGCGGAGGCCTAACACAAGGGACATCTTCCGTGTACCGAAAGTGCGAATTGGGCTGCCATTAACCGCGATGAGGGTGGGACCTGTCTTACCCGATCTGGTTTCGAGGTCGGTCGGCGGCACTATGCTGACGATGGCTCCCGTGTCTACCAAAAATTCTGTGTCCGTGAATCGATCATGGACATAGAGGCGCCGGTTCTGGCCAATCGTAACTGCCCCTATGTACGATCGGCCGAGGCATTTCCCGCGAAGGTACAAGGCAAACGACAGTTGCGGGATTCGTTACCCCATCGTAGGTGATAATAGCACCAGCCGCGCTTGTGCGGATCTTTTTGGCGGGCTTTCGAAGAATTGGCGGGAGACGTGGCGCCATCTTGCCGTCGCTGTGGCGTGGTCACCGATGTCGAGACTTTGTTGATTGAACCACTTGCTTTGTTTTTTGCCGCTATGAGCGCGTCCGCTTTCGCTGCATATGCTTCGGGGTCCTTAAAAGAACAATCCGTGAGCAGCAGTCGGACATCCTCGGGAAGTTTCTCGCGGAATGCCTGTTCAAACATCGGGCAATCCGTATGCTCACCGGCTAGCATCATCATTTCGGCCATGAGGACGGAAGGCAGTTGGTCTCCAAGATCCGGTAGGTGCAGAAGTTTTGCCGCACCACCATGCTTATTAACCCCGAAGGTTCGCAGTAATACCTTCTTCATGGCCTCGTACTTGTCTTCCGCAGGTGAATTTACGATGAACCGCATCACGCGCTTGGTTGTGTCCGGCGATAGAGCGCTGACGAGGTAGAAGTACTTTGTGGATTCGTCCGACACCTTCTTTATATGGAATTGAGCCTCGGCGTGGATAAACCAAGCTTGCGGTGCGTACGTCCAAAATAACGGAAGATGGACGCCCGCCGCGCTTGACTCCGGTGTGCCCTGCTCGCTCATCGTCAACGAGGCGTCGGGTTCCTGCTCAGTCGGTGATCGTCCAGATCACGTCGGGGTCACCAATATGGCGAGTCCGAAACTTGTTGGTTGTAGACGAAGTTTATTGCAGCCGCAATACACGAATACAGAGTTAAACAACAAGGTACAGGACAACCAATACAAACTTACTGTCTTCCTTGAAGACTTCGCCGAACTCACTAAAACGGGCGCCAAACGCGCACCTGACATCGCTGGCCAATCAGCGATGTCGTTCCCTGGACCAATCCCCATGGTCGCGTTCCCACGTGACCTCGCTGGCCAATCCGAGGGTTCGACGACCTGGACCATTCTCTATGGTCGCTACACAGTGGCCATTTTGGAGGGTCAGTTGTGAGAATGACTGCCATTAGTCTTTGGCTCAAGGCTTTCAGCAAGGAGGCTGAGCAGCGGTAAGATCTTTCATTTTCCTCTGTCATCTTAGTAGGTTTAGAGATGGCAGTCATTGCACCTCTTGCAGGAACTGGGATGCCCCCGTGGTGACAACCACTGAGGGAAATGTGCCCCACTGCAGCTCCTGAACGATGGCTGCTTTCCCCAGGCATGTGTGGATGGGGTTGATGGGTTGGGAGGCTGACCTATGTGATGGTCTGGGCTGTGTCCACAACTCTCTGCAATTTCTTGTGGTCTTGGCCAGAGCAGTTGCCAAACGAAGCTGTGATGCATCCCGATAGGATGCTTTCTATGGTGCATCTGCAGGAATCGGTAAGAGTCTTTGGAGACTTGCCGATTTGTTGACTGCGACGTGTCTGAGCTGTGGCTGCAGGATCTGCTTGGATGTTCATGTTCCACACTTTGGTTGCAACAATGCAACAGGCCAGAATTGGGGGCATGTGAATGTCCCCTTCACATGTCTGAACGTTCGAACATTAGGATTACCGGCAGCAAATCAAACCTTCTAACAAGCCAGGCAGTAATAAATTAAATGAGAAATATGCATGTTTATGGGATCCATGTGCCATCACTGTCTTCAGGATCCGTTTAATATTCCCAATCTGAGTGCTAGGCTCTCTGTTGAATCCAAACTGTGCATCACAACAGATTACATGAGATGACTGAGTGATTTCTTATCAGGAAGAGTTCAGAGATTAAATGTAGGTACTAAACTGAAAAGTTATGTAAATTCAAATGACAGTAAGGTGGAATGGATAACACACTGCTTGCGTTTGCTCTTGGATTTTGTCCAAAATGTTCAATAATGACAAGATGTAATTTCTTTGTGACATTTATATCAGGAAAAAGAAATAGGTTATTGGAGTAGGGAAAGCAGGTATACATATTTATGTACTGCAAAATAACTCTGCTTCAGATAAAAGTAGACACAGGGGACTGCAGATGCTGGTTTGCAAAAAAAGACACAAAGTGGTGGAGTAATTCAACAGGTCAGGCAGCATCTATGGAGAGACCCTACTTTAACAGAGGGTGCCTTAGGAACTCAACTATTGCATTACAGCAGAACCGCCTGCACTGAGAGCCTCTAGTGCGTGTGTCGGCCAACACAGAGCCTGGTGTTAGAAGCAGGACACCCCTCCCCTCTGGTACCTCCTGCCTCACCTCTGGCAGAGTCTGCGGGTCCCGCCCTAGCTTCATCAACCTTCACAGCATCCACCAGGCCAGAGTGGAGAGATCCTGAGAGACTGGATGGGAGCAGACGGATGCCCAGAAAGAACCCTCTCGACACACAGACCGTCAGCAAATGCCTCGCACACAGTGAGTTCCTCACCTCTCAAATTGTGATTCCTGTTGCCATGTTGGGCAGGCAGTAGGTGATCGGCGCAGTGGTCCCTCAGGGAACTGCTTTTCCAAGATCAGCCAGGGTGGAAAGTGACAGCTCTGCTCAGCCGTTACCTCTCTCTGCACAGGTCTGCGGTGGGGTTAGTGTCGACAGTGCCCCCCTGTCCAAATTCCCTGTCCCTAGCTCCTCAATGAGCTAACACTGAGAGACTTACCCAGTCCACAAATCAGCACAGCAGCTCCAAAAGAAATAGCACAATTTCCTCTCAGGCCTGGTTCCGCAATCAACCAGGGAGTCCTGTACCGTCTTTATACCATTTCATTTATATTTGCTTATGGCATAAACAGAGGCCTTTGGCCCATCAGGTCTATGCTGGCTCACAGAGCAATCCCTCTCCCTCACTTATTTCCCTGCAGCTTGTTATCTCCCACTGCTCCTGGGGTGCGTCTTCCAGCTGCAGCTGCATTATTCATGTCGCATTATTTCCAATTCTGTGTAGGGTTGCAACGACACCGCAATTGCAGCAATTAATATTTTGCTCTTTGCATGATGACTGGCAGCATCATTGAAGGAGCTGTCGTAGAACGTGGCCATTCAGCCCATTGTGATCCGTCCAGCTCCTTGAAAGTACTGTCCATTATTGGCCTGCACGTTCTTCCCTTCTGGGTTTGGTAAGATGCTGTGTAAGTTGACACTGGCCCTTGATGCCGGGTTGGTGCAGTAGCAAGTTAATGAGGACTAATTATCCACAGACCTGAATGCAGGCCACTCCATGGCAGTTCTGCAGTTCTCACTCTGGAGCTACAAATGCAAGTCACTGGTGATGATGATCCCACACCAGTGACCCACCATTGAGGCTCAGCTCAGCATTCAGTTTGAGGGCAGTTAGAATCATGTGATAAATGCTGGTTTTATCAGTGATGCCCAGAGATTGAAATGCAATCTTTTGGGAGATGAGGCTGTTCCTTGACCTTAATTCTCACTCAGATGTAACGGGGTGAATTTATGTTACCAGAGGTTGCCAGGTGCGTCTTTACCTGCACCTTTGAATATGTTGGTGTTTACTGTCACACCGATGCTGGTATCAGACAAAGAGGTGGGCTATCACCTGCAGTACCTTCCACCCAGGCGGTTTAATCCTGGACAGAGAACCCTCACCGGCACAAACCAAAGTAGAAGCCACTGAGGAAACTGCTCCCTCTCATTGCCTGTGGGACTTTAGTGTAAGAACATCCCTACCTGTTTGCTCCAGCTCCCTGTCATGACCCCAATGCAGTTGAGGTGGGGTTCCTGTGTAAATCTGAACAATATAATGTAGCCGTAATTTAACGTTGCTTCATTCTATTCAAAAATGTATTAAATGTACGACCTACTGTAGAATATGCCATTTACTATTTTTTCTCCTCTGGTGTCCTGGATGTGTTTATGCATTGAAAATGGAGGCATTATACATTTTTACAATTTAATGATTTAAATTTGCTTCTGGCATTATCTTTTAAAGCCCTCTTTAAGATTCTTGGTTGAATGCCTTGGCCTCTCGCCACAGCCTAGACATGAATTTGCTGTCTTTGCCCCTGGTGTGACGTGAGTTGTTTTCTACACCATGTGCAGCATGAACCAGTCTCAAAGGACATGTTGTTCAGGCACCAGAACCATCTGAAAAAAATCTTTATGCTTTTCTTTCACAGTTTTATCTACAATTTGAAACAAAGCCGGAGGATGGTTGTTAATTATTAGAGAGTGATGTGCATGGAAAATTAAGGGCGGTGAAATTTATACTTCCGAGAGCTGGAAAGATTAACAGAATCGCTCAAACCAAAAAAAATGTTGGTGCAGGGAGCTGTTTCCACTGACATAACCAGAGGTCACAGAAATAGATAATGGGAAATTAGAACTTCATTATGGTGGTTTCCTGTTCAAAGCTGATGGAATGTGTGACATTGGAAATAATAAGGTTTAGTTTATAGATACGTTTATTATGTTGCTTCTGCTTTGCATTGTATAAGTAAGTGAGGAAATGTCTTGGGGATTGGATTGGGGAGAGTTAAGGTCAGTTCCTGGCACAGAGCTGCAGTGGTGTATGCCGAGAAATAGAACAAGTCGTTTGGAGTGCCATTCTCACTGTCTAGGAGAATGTGATCTGCAAACTGTACCTTTCTCCAGGGAACCTGCTTGACTGACAGCAGGATACACCTGAGAAATAAATCATTTTTAAAGTACAACATCACTCGTGCTGGAGTATTTCTTTCCAGACTGTCGAGAGGCAAGCAGGGCTGTGGCTGTTCTCAGCAGAGCAGGGAAGATGTGAGCAAGCTCAGGGAAATTAGTTCCACTGGCAGGAACTTCAGGAGCCATAGCATAATTGACCAAAGTTGGTCTTTGGAGAGGATGAGAAGAGGTTTATCAGGATGCTGCGTGGATTAGAGGGTATTAGCTGTAAGGAGAGGTTGGACAAACTTGGATTATTTACTCAGGAGCAACAGAGATTGAGAGGAGACCTGATAGAAGTAGAAATACTTATGTGAGGCACAGATAGGGTAGACAGAGTTGATTACCCAGGGTGGAAGTCAAAGACCAGAGGACATAGGTTTAAGGTGAGAGGGGTAAAGTTTAAAGGAGATGCATGCAGCATGTTTTTACTCAGTGGTGAGAGCCTAGAATGCACTGCTAGTGATGTAGTTTTTAGCACATTTGATTGTGACATTTAAGAGGGTTTTATATAGGCACATGGATATGCAGGGTTTGGAGTGATATGAATCACACACAGAGATTAATTTAACTAGGCAACACATTGGGCACAAATATGATGGGTTAAAATGTCTGTTCCTGTATTGTTCTATTTCTATGTTCTTAATTGGGCTGTGAGTTGTTTTGGCCCACGAGTCCGCTTGATGAAACGGTGGAAGACGATTCAACAGCAACAGGAACTGGATGAATAATTGAAAAGGAACTATCAGCCTGCATTATGATTATGAGAGGATTCCATGACATGTCCTTACATCATCTTTACTTTTTTTTTGTTTAGAGATACAGCATGGAAACAGGTCTTTCTGCCCACTTTACCCCTCTCACCTTAAACCTATGTCCTCTAGCGGAGTCAGGGGGTATGGGGAGAAGGCAGGAACGGGGTACTGATTGAGAATGATCAGCCATGATCACATTGAATGGCGGAGCTGGCTCAAAGGGCCGAATGGCCTACTCCTGCACCTATTGTCTATTGTCTATTGTCTGAGCCCGCGCTGACCAATGATTCCCATGCACTAACACTATCCTACACACCAGGGACAATTTACAATTTTTACCAAAGGCAAATTAACCGAAAAACTTGTACATCTTTGGAGTCTATTCCTTAATGGTTAACCTGTATGCCAAGCCTGGATGCATAACTCAAATAACAGACAGGCTGGCTACTTTGGTTAAAGCCCATGGTAACCCACTGCTTGCATGAACCTCTTTCCCCTCCCAGTTAGCTGTAATGTCCTGCTAGACAACCTCTGCAGCCTGACCCTCTGTCTGGTGCCACGGGGAACCAAGGTAAAATTGACTCAAACGTCTGATAATTTAGTCATCTGAAAAAAGAAATAGTAAGCAACATTAAATGTGTTTGGCAGCATGGGATGTGTTAGAATAAGACTGTCATTAGGAATCATTTTAATGACTTCCTTAAGTATAACTTTAATCTGATGAAGTTCATACTCCCTTGGCCACAGCCTGACTGAAGCAGAACTCTGTACTTGTCTTAATGAATGATGACATTTTCCCCTCGCGCTTTGCTCAATCAAACTTCTGTCTTACATTCAATTGATTTCAAGTGGCTCCTGGGTGGCTCCTGGTCAAGGTCACCGTAACTATCAGTTGGGATCCCACCAGAATTGCTCAAGGCCTTTGCCATTTTGAGTGCTTATTAACAAATTGCCATCTTGGGTGTACGTAGATTACCCAAGTTGGTCTTGTTTCACATTTGCACTTGTTTCAATTATGACATCAGTGAAGCGCAGCCTAAGCAAGTAAATCGAGCTTCAAGGTTAATGGCTCAGTTTTCTTAGACATTGTGGATCGTTGCCAAAGGAAAGGAAATTGCTGAAAGGAAATTGCAGATGAGGTGCAGTACAATTGTTGATGCTCAAGGTACACAGTAGAGAGAATTCCTGCCCACTCAGAGGAATAAATCAGAGTAAGAGTAGGCCACTCGGCCTCTCGAGCCTGCCCCGCCATCCGATATAATCTCAACTGATCTGCCCAGGCCTTATCTCCCCCTCTGTGCCAGTTCTCCAATATTTAAATTCCTCGATTTTTCAACCATTTATCTCCTTCGTCTTCAAATCTTCCTGGTGACCCAGTGTCCATGCCATCCATACTACAAATTCTGCAGATTCAACACTCAGTGAACCTCCTACTCACCTGAGATTTTGATGACCACCCCTAATTTGTAACCATGTCCCCCTGTGAAAGACCCTCCCTTGAGTGCCCCAATGTATTTTACATAAGATCACCCTTCATTCTTCTAAACTCCAAAGTATACAGATCGAAAAAAACATTATTCACTTGTGAAAGAACAATCTACCATCACAAGAATTAGTCTCGTCAATCTTGTACGGATTGCCTCGAGTGTCAGTTTGTTCTTTTTTAAATAAGGAAAGAATATTGGGATGGAACTCCAGGTGCACAGGACAATTGTCAACTGGCAGCTTACTTTACGTTCATTTTCCTCCACGGGTGCTGCCTGACCCATTGACTTCCTCCAGCAGCTCAGGAGTTTTTATTTTGCTCCATTTTGCAGCATCTCCATTGTCTTGTGCCTACGACACAAGAGGAATTCTTTCCATCAATCTTTTTGAGTCAGAGCACGCACTTGTAAGTGACAAAGAAGGAAGTGAGAAGAGTCAGGATCTGAGTCGCTCCCTGCTAGATTACTGCTGCTGATTGCAGACAGACCCAGAAACATCACTCAGCCTCATCTGTGGGTGGCTCAGGAAAAGTGAAAGAATAATAGAAATAATCTGGTTCTGCAGGTAAAACCTGCCATCTAGAATTCATTAATTTGTCATTTTAAGAGTCAAGGTCTATTCTATATGCATTTTGATCCACAAGGATCTGCATATATTACAACAGAGTGGGATTTTATTTCAAGTAATGCAGCCTTTCTGTTTCCTGCCGTTTGAGCTCATAATTAGCTCATGCCTGATATCAGAGTTCTCTGCAGATGACTGAGTCAAACTTTCTTCCTGGACATTGATGGTTGTTAGGAGATATATTGATCCATTGGACAATCCATTGACCCAGTTACTAGATACAAACAGGGACATTAAGCCATTCAACAACGTTAACCATGATCCATCCAACCACTGGGAAACCTCAGTGACATTCCCTCACCCGACACCTGGCTGTGGACTGAGCCAAGTTGCTGAACAATAGACAACTGTTTACTGACAATGACCAACAGTGAATGTCTCTCCAATTAGACCTGTGGTTAAGTTGATTAATCAATAAATAAAGGCCAGGATACGGTTCATACACCAAACCATCCCACACCTTTTCTTCCCTTTTGTTATTATGTGCGTGTGAATAGAAGTCTGTGACCCTCGGTCAGTGCAAGTACCTTCGCTTGCTGTTATATATTAATAATATATTAACAATGCTGGGAAGGCGGTTGGGTGAGGTGACTGTGCTGCTGGTTTTGTCTTTTTATTGCCTTGGAGAATTTATGTATAATTTATGAATTATTTGTTTGGAATATTTCCTCCATCATTCGGTGCAGAAAGGGAGTTGAGCGGATGGCAGGGAATTGTTTGAAAATGGGAAAAGCTCTAAACAAGGTTGATGTTGAGAGTTACATTTACTCTTAAGGCAAATCCGTGTGATAAGTCGCTCACTTTATCTTCTTCCTTCTCCCAGCTTCCCACAAAAACATTGAGGTGATTTACCCCAACTGCTGCTGACATTTTACATTCTCACCAAGCTCTGGGTAACAAAGTCTCTGCTCTTTCCACATTAAACTGTTTGGACCTCTGGGTGGAACACATTGTGCTCCTTACAGCACCCACAGACACTTGCCAAGCACCAGTGACTGTGCTGGAGGTTCACATTGACCATGGTGTGAGCATGCGCAAGTCAGGCTGTGGAGAGGGAGAAGAGAGGTATTGCATGCGGGGATTCACTACAATATGCATAGCACAGGGTAGTAAATGTTCCAATGTCCTCATCCCTCCAAGTATGAGTTTGTGTAGTGCCCTCCAGAGATGGGTGCCTCATTGTCGGGAGAAGGAGAGCAGAGGGCTGGAGCACATGAGGGCAGACTGTACATCCAACATAAAAATGTTTGAAACAGTGAATAAATCCACTGGGTCTAATGATGGGTGCCACAGGTCAGTCGTGATGATGGGAAATCTTTCATTTCATGCAATCATGAGATGTGGATGTGCTAACCTTGACTTCCTACTCAAACCATTTTGAGCTTTCACTTGGAGGCAGCTTTGTGGAGGTGTCCACTGCTAGGAAATCCAGTCAGACTGTTACTCTTCTTGGAACTTGGATAATCCCAAGTTTTGGTTATGGTTAAGTCAAGCCAAGATACACAAAACCAAGTTGAGTTCACTGTGTTTTGCACAAGTACGGTGAGCTACAGGTACAATGAAAATCTTCCTTGCAGCAGCATCACAGAAACATTGACTGAGACAACACACACAGACATCAATTATGCATAAGTTACATATATATTCTACAAGACTATCCCATCGTTTAAGAAATGGTTGGACAGGTACATGGATAGGACAGGTTTGGAGGGTTATGGACCAAGCGCAGGCAAGTGGGACTAGGGTAGCTGGGACATTGTTGGCCGGTGTGGGCGAGGTGGGCCGAAGGGCCACTGTAACAATCTATCTATGACCCTATGACTCTATGACCCTATGACTCTATGACCCTATGACTCTATAACCCTATGACTCTATGACCCTATGACTCTATGACAGTGAAAGGAAAACGACTGTAAAAAAACAAGACCTTAGTTCAAAACATAATTCAAAAACAAGTCTGTGGCAATGCAAGAGGTGGTTTATTGTGCTCCATTATCAAGGTAGAATTAGGATTTTACAAGTCGGAACAAGACAAAACTAGTTGTTCCTGAACCTGGTGGTGTGGGATTTCTGGCTTTTGTACCTCTTAGATAATGATAGCAGCGAGAAAAGAACATGTCCTGGGTGTTCCGTGATGATGGATGCCACCACCTTGAGGCAGTGCCTCATGCAGATGCTTTCCAATGGTGGGGTTGTGCTATGCCCATTGTAGAATAGGCTGAGTCTGTTGAGTTCCTGTGTGTTGAAATTGCACACCAGGCCATGATGTGATTCTTGTATCTTGTATACCAGCCAGGATACATTTTATAGTGCGTCGCTAGAAGTTTCTTACAGTATTCAATAATATGCTGAATCCTTTTAAACATCCTTTTAAAGGAAGAAGAGGTTTCGGCATGATTTCTTTGTGTTTACATCTTCACTGGGCCCAGGACAAATTATCCGAGATGGTAACACCCAAGAATTTGATGTTGCAATATTTTTCCATCATCAACCCAGCGATGAAAACTGGAGCATGTTCTCCCATACTCCGCTTTCTGAAATGAGCAATTGGTTCCTTGTTGACATTGAGTGAGAGGTTGTTATTGTGGCATCGTTCAACCAGATGTTCTATCGTTCTCCCGTACACTGCAGAAAAGATTAAGGAGAATCCAGAGGGATTTTGTAAGTATAGTTGGAGGGAATTTTATGTTTGACTTGGACCATGAACCCAGCCTTCAGTCATCATGGGGCTCAGTCACCCTCTTACTTAAAGCTCAAATGGAGACAGCACACATAGAAAATCTTGTATAGCAGTGGTGAGTTTCTCAAATGAATGATGTTATTCAAGACCTTAACAGTATGTACTGGGAAACACTCTGTGAGAACTCAAAGTACTTTCCTGACTCACAGCACTCACAGCCTTTTTATACTCTGTGACACAATGGCTACAAGTAGATTTTACATGTTTAAAATAATTAATCAGTGGTCAATGGTTTCGATAGTCTTTCATCCTTATTTTCTTTTCCCTAGAGCTATCTTTAACTTTCTATTTCCCGTGGTTTGGAAAACCATTCTTCCATCTGTCCACCACATGGTGTTTGGGGTAGGGTATTGACATGGGCAGAGAACAGGTTGGCAGACAGGAAGCAAAGAGTAGGAATTAAGGCGTTCCTTTTCAGAATGGCAGGCAATGACTAGTGGGGGGCCGCAAGGCTCAGTGCTGGAACCCCAGTTATTTACAATATATATTAAGGATTTAGATGAGGGAATTAAATGCAACATCTCCAATTTTGCGGATGACACAAAGCTGAGTAGCAGTGTGAACTGCGAGGAGGATGCTGTGAGGCTGCAGGGTGACTTGGATAGGTTGGGTGAGATGCAGATGCACGGCAGATGCAGTATAATGTGGATAAATGTGAGGTTACCCACTTTGGTGGCAAGAACAGAAAGGCAGATTATTATCTGAATGGTGTCAGATTAGGAAAATGGGAGGTGCGATGAGACCTGAGTGTTCTTGTACATCAGTCACTGAAAGTAAGCATGCAGGTATGGCAGGCAGTGAAGAAAGCTAATGGCATGTTGGCCTTCACAGCGACAGGATTTGAATATAGGAGCAAGGAGGTCCTGCTGCAGTTGTACAGGGCCCTGGTGAGGCCACACCTGGAGTACTGTGTGCAGTTTCGGTCTCAGTCAGCGTAGCCCACACACCTTTCCTGTCATAGTCAGGAACATCAACAAAGCCATTCCCACTGCCACCTGCAGCACCAGAGGAGCAAACACCCTCGACCACTGCTATACCACCATCAAGGATGCGTATCACTCTATCACTCTATCACTCCATTAGTTTGTAAGTTTGCAAACAACATTGATGGAGTCATGGACAATGAGGAACGATGTCAAAGGATACAGTGAGATATAGATCAGTTACAGATATGGGTAAATATATGACAGATGGCGCAAAGCAAATGGCAGACGTCTAAAGTGTTGCACTTTGGAAGGTCGAATGGAAAGGGATAGTAGACAGATCCTTACAGCACTGATGTAAAAAAGGATCATGTGGTCTAAGTCCCCAGCTCCCTGAAAGTGGCATCACATTTAGATAGATTGGTAAAGATTGCACATGGTCTGCTTGCCTTCATCGGTCATGGCATTGAATATGAGTCAGGAAGTTGTATAGCAACTTTATAAAACTTTGCTGAGGCCGCATTTGAAGTATTATGTGCACTTTTGGTCACCCCGTTACTGGAAAGATATGAAGACTTTGGAGAGGGTGCAGAAGAGGTTTACTTGAATGTCACCTGGATTAGATGGTATTAGCTATCAGGAGAGGTTAGACAAACTTGGATTGTATTCTCTGCAGCATTGGAAGTTGAGGGGAGACCTGAAAGAAGAATATAAAATTATGAGGGGCATAGATAAGGTAGATGGATAGAATCTTTTTCCAGGGTGGAAATGTTAAATACTAGAGGGCATAGTTTTAAAGTCAAAGAGGGAAAGAGAGATATGCAGGACATGTTTTTTAATAGAGAGTGATGGGTGCCTAGATGCAGAGATATGACTCACATGTGGCAGAGGAGTTTAGTTTTACTCAGCATTCTGTTCAGCACAGATATAGTGAGCCTGTCCCTGTGCCGTGCTGTTCTATGTTCTGTGTTCAATCAGTTAGAATGTGTTGCCAACGCCACGGTTAGAATGTGTTGCCAACGCCACGGTTAGAATGTGTTGGTGGCGGGGCTGCGTGGACCAATGGGAGCTGGTGTGTCACCGCCCAACCGCCCAGTCTCCGGCCCTCTTACACACCTCCGGCCTCACCCAAACACCTCACTCCTCCGGACCTCTCTGCTCGAATACTGGCGTTGTCTCCCCACACATCCCGGCCCTCGCACTCCTCGCTCATCGGCTCTTTTCTCTCAAGTCCCCGGGCCACTTTCACCACCTCATTACCCCCCCCCCCCCATCTCTCCCACTCCTCCGGCCTTCCTTCTCCTTACTCCTCCGGCGCTCTCTCCCCACTCCTCTGGCACTTGCTCCCCCAAATCCTCCGCTGCTCCCTCTTCCACATACCTCCCGCCTGTTCTTACCCTACCCCTCTGCCCATATCTTTAATCCCATATTCCCAATTTCTTCCCTGAATCCCTTTTGCTCATTCATTCCTTTAGGATGTTGGCGTCACTGATGTCAACATTTTTGTCCATTTCTCAAGTAATGTCAAGTCAAGTCAAATTGAGTTTATTGTCACATGCATAAGTACAGTGAGGTACAATAAAAATCTTTCTTGCATCGGCACTTAAATACATAGACAACACAGAAAAACATAAATTATGCATAAATTCTGCAAGACAGTAAAAAGAAAAAAAACTGCAAAAACAAGATTAGCACGAAGCTATATTAGAAAGTAAGCCTATGATGCTTCAAGAGACGGTACATAGTGTTCCGTTGTCGGGGTATATCCAAAAGAAGCTGGGGATGAGCTATTTCTTTGAATTGCTGCAGTTGTCCTGGTGAACAGGCTGCTGGGGAGGGAGTTCCAGGGCTTAGACCCTGTAATGGTGAAGTGGAAATATAGAGGCAAGTCAGAATGGTGTGTGACTTGGGGGATGTGGAGAGTGGGAGCATGCATGTAGCAACGCCTCCCTGTGCCGCCTGCCCTTGTCCTTCTTGGTGGTAAAGGCTAGCAACCTGAAACGTCAACTAAGTTTCTCACTCCACACACACTGGACGTGACATTTTTTTCCAGCACCTGCCTCAACTCATTTACTTCCATCTGTAAAAGTCATAGTTTGAGAGAGTTTTTCTCCTGCACTGAATCCTCCGACAACATATTTAACCTATTGTTGGAGGAAGTTCAGAAGTTGGCAAGAAATATGGGATAAAAATAGGTGCTAGAAAATTCTGTGTTTTGTCGATGAAAAACAGTTGAAATTTCAGGATGGTGATTGTTGGAACTGAAACGTTGATCTGATATCAATATTGTTGCCCCTCTGTCTCGATCAGATGTCAACTGCAACCGCAAAAAAATAAACTGCTGAAACCAATTGGTATTGATATTGGACAAGAGGAGTCCTGACCAGAAACATCACCTATCCATGTTCTCCAGAGATGCTGCCTGACCTGATGAGTTACTCCAGCAGTGTGTGTCTTATTTTTTGTAAGCCAGCTTCTGCAGCTCCTTGTTTCTACTTGGTTTTGGTATTGATTTGTTATTGTCATGTGTATCAAGATACAATGAATAGCTTTGTTTGCATGCTCTCAAATCATACTACACATGAGTACAATCAAGTTATATACAAGCAGAAGAGGTTGTGCGAAGGAAAAAAATATCAGAATGAAGAATCCAGACTTACTGCAATATAGTGCTAAAGTTAAAGAGAAAATATCCAAGGTCCACAATGAAGTAGTTGGAAGATCGACTACACTCTAGTTTATGGGAGGACCATTCAGTAATCTGATAACAGTGGGGAAGAAGCAGTTCCGGAATCTGGTGGTATGTTCTTTCAAGCTTTTATATTTTCTGTTCAATGAGAGCAGAGAAGAGGGAAGTGAAATTAAATACAATTGGACATTTGAAAGCACCTAGATCATGTAAAGTACACAAGCACTCAATTAGCACTTGTAATTCTCAATGACCTTGCATTTAACTATCCAAGCTTGCTACTCAATCACCAATCTCACGTCTGGCCTCAGACAAAAAACCATCCAAGTGCAATTAATAGAGGCCGATTAACCTGCTGACCCGCACATCTTTAGATTGTGGGAGGAAACCAGAGCACCCAGGAGAAACTCACATGATCACAGGGAGCACATGTAAACTTCACAGAGAGAGTGCCCGAGGTCAGGATTAAACACTGGTCACTGAGGCAGTCAAACCCTGTTCCTCAGAAAAAAAGTGTGTGCGTCTCTATTCCATCAGAAAGATTTTGACCCAAAACGTCATCCGTCCATTTCCCTTTGCAGATGCCGCCTGACTCGACGAGTTCCTACCAGCACTTTGTTTTTTTACTTAAGATTCCAGTATCTGCAGTCTCTTGTGTGTCTGTTTTCCAGCTGGGTGGCCTCAACTTATGTAACCTCCCTCCTCACACCATGAATACCAGACAATACATTCCCAGAGACAATACCTCACCATCAGACCTCCTGTCCCATGCTTGATTGACTGCTGCATGTACCTGAAACAATCTCACAAGAGGCATCAACTGGAGTAGATCTTGTGTTTCAATGATATTAGTTATTTTTGTTTTGTGTGCTTCATGCCCTGCTGCGACAATCATGCCACTAGTGTTGCAAGGTGCAGATATCGATTGTGCACTGTAATTTTCATTTCCAGTGCTTAAACATACGCTCCACAACTGAATTTCTGTGTCAATAAATCAGAGGAATAATAAATCTCAGTAGCTACAAGTGACCAGTTTCTAAATTTTCAATTATCTACCCATAAGACTTTCTACAGCCCAAAATCTATTTTAAATGTGTTACTGATTGGTGATATATTTAATATTGATCATATAAAAATTATTAATGAAAACTAAAATTGATCTGAGAGTGAGGTGATTGAGGAGAGCAGTCTCGGTCCACATAATGAGCAGTGGCCCACAAACTCTCTCAGCATGAAGGGTAATGTACTGTTGGACATGGTACCACCAACATCAGCAATCAACAGGCCAACACGTGCTTGGAGTGAGGGAGGGGAATTGTAACTCCGATTCCATTGCAGCTGAACAGGAGTAGAAATAGTTTTAATGATTTTTATGTCATGTTGATTAATTACGGTACTTCACTCTGCCTTGGAAAAGCAGCCAATATAATCAAAAACTTGTCCTGCCCTGCAGAAATAAGGAAGTGCAGATGCTGTTTTACAAAAAAAGTAAGGGTTGGAGTATTATGTGCAGGATTAGTCACCATGCCATAGGAAAGATGCCATTAAGCTGGAAATAGTGCAGAAAAGATTTGTGAGAATATTGCCAGGACTTGAGGAACTGAATTACAGGGAGAGGTTGGGCAGGCTGGGACTTTTTTTGTTGGAGTGTTGGCGACTGAGGTGAATTTATAGAGATGTATAAAACCATGATAAGGTGATTGCACATAGCCTTTTTCCTAGGGTTGGTGAATCAAGAACCAAAGGACATAGTTTTATGGTGAGAGGGTTGTGGGTATAGGGACCAAACTGCCAGAGGAGATGGTTGAGGCAGGTATATTTAAAAGACATTAGGACAGGTATATGAACAGAAAAGGTTTAGAGAGATATGGGTCAAACCAGAAAAATAGAAATAGCTTAGATGGAAATTTTGGTCGGCATGGATGTTGGTCCAAAATTGGTCTGTTTTTTTTGTTTTAGAACTCTATAATCACACTTTTTCTTGATAAGGTATCTCCACCAATAAGGAGAATACAGGGAGTAATCCCCATGGATTTAGTAGAGTAGCTGTAGTATCTCCATCATCTTGGTAATCAACCAAAACAGGAACCAAATTAATCCTGGTAGGGTAGGAGAATAAAAGTCCATTGGTTCAATGAAGGAATCCAAATCATACGAATTTTACAAAATAACTAGTATCAGATGCATCCGTAAAAGTAAGATTGAAAAAAATCAAGTAATAAAGGTTAGGTGGCCTGTATAAAGTCAGGAGAACATGTGGGGGTTAACAAGAAGTGTTTCTGTGATGATTAGCTTTAGTTTTAGAGATACAGCATGGAAACAGGCTCTTCGGCCCACTAAGTCCGCTCCGAACCACGGTCCCCACACAATAACACAATCCTACATACACCAGGGACAATTTACATTTACACCAAGTATACAAACCCAAACCAATTAACCCACAAACCTGTACGAGTGTGGGAGAAAACAGAAGATCCCAGAGAAAACCCACGCGGTCACGGGGAGAATATACAAACTACGTACAGACAGCACCTGTAGTCGGGATCGAACCCGGTCTCTGGCGCTGCAAGCGCTGCAAAGCAGCAATTCAACCGCTGCGCCACTGTGCAGTTGAAAGACTGAAAACAAGACAGGCCTGATTTGAAATGAATGTATTGGTGTTGTCACATACTGAGAAATTAGTGAAAAACGTTGTTTTGCATACCACGCGCGAGTACGATCGGATCATATACGAGTACAACAAGTAGTGCAAAAAGAGTGAATAAACAGCATGTTACTGCCACAGGGGAAGTGCAGATAAAAAAGAGCCAATCAAGGACTGCAACAAGGTAGATTGAAAGAGTGTGAATACATCTTTAGCATGTGAGAGGCCCATTCAAGACTCAGATAACAGTGGGAACGAAACTGTTCTTGAATCTGGCGATATGTGCTTTCCAGCTTTTGTATCTTCTGCTCGATGATAGAGGAGAGAAACGAGAATGACAGGGACGTTAGCAGTCCTTGATAATGTTGACTGTTTTCCCAAGGCAGCGTGAAGTGTAGATGGAGCCAATGGGAGGAGACTGATTTGCGTGGTGGACAGGACTGCATCAACAACTCTGCAGTGTCTTGGACAAACCAGTCACCAGATCAGGCTATAATGCATCTCAATAGAATGCTTTCTATAATTAATCCATAAAAATTGACGAGATATTGGGGCCATGCCTAATTTCCTTTGTCTTCTGAGGAAGTAGAGGCATTGATAAAATTAAGCCAGGTAAAATAACCTGAAGTGAAGACAGATAATGCTGGGACCACAGTCAGTCTAACAAGTTGTAAAGGGCTACAAAGCAAAGTCAGGTAGTATCACTAGCAATAACGGGTCCCTCCCCAATGAGCCCAGTGCATTCTATTCTTGCTTTAAGTAGGTCAGTAGGAGAATGTCACTGCCCCATCATTGTAGAATGCCCCTGTACCAATGGTCACCTTGGTAAATGTAAGAGAGTGAATCCACAGAAAGCAAATGGCTCAGATGGAATTTCTGGCCAAATCTTCAGGACCTATGCAGATCAGCTAGCCGAAGCATTCGCGGACATCTTTAACTTCTCACTATTCCGTTCTGAGGTCCCCACCTGCTTTAAGATGACCATTATCATCCCAGTGTTGAAGTAAAGTATGTTACTGAGTACCGTCCAGTGGCTCCAACATCCATTATCATGAAATGTCTCCAGACAGCCTGGATCTACTGTAATTTACCTACTGTCGCAACAGGTTCACAGCAGACAGTTACTGAGTACCGTCCAGTGGCTCCAACATCCATGATCATGAAATGTCTCCAGACAGCCTGGATCTACTGTAATTTACCTACTGTCGCAACAGGTTCACAGCAGACACCATTTTGTGACACCCAAACTCATTTTTGCAACCCCTGGACAAAAAGGACCCCTACATCAGGCTCCTATTTCTTGACTATAGCTCCACCTTCAACAGCATAATCCCATCTAAACTCATCTCCAAACTCCTGGTTCTAGGGGTCAGAACCCTCTCTGCCAGTGAATCCTTGATTTTCTGGCCCATAGGCTACAATCCGCAAGGATAGTTGACAACATCTCTTTCACAATAATTCGCAACACCGGGGCCCCGCAAGGATGCGTTCTTAATCCCCAACTTTACTCCCTATAAGGTCATGACTGTGCAGCCATGTTCAAATCTAACTTCTACTACTGGTTTGCAGATGACACTGATGTGCTGGGTCAGATCATGAACAATGACGAGATGGAGTACAGGAAAGAGATGGAGAGCTGAGTAACCTGGTGCCAAGACCACAACTGCACCTTCAATGTCAGCAAGATGAAGGAGCTAGTTATCGACTTCAAAAAGCGTGGTGGAATACATGTCCCAATCTGCATCAACGGTGCTGAAATGGAAATGGTGGAGGGATTCAAGTTCCTTGTGTGAATATTGGGATTCAAGTTCCTTGTGTGAATCTGTCATGGACCAACCACATTGAAGTGACAACCAAGAAGGCACACCAACACCTCTACTTCCTCAGGAGACTGAGAAAAATTGGCATGTCTCCACGACTTACAGACTTCTGTAGAATGCATTCTGTCGGATTACATCGTTACATCGGGTTACAGCTTGGTTTCCACTTTTATCGAAAATCAAAGTTTTGAGGAATCCAGTACTGCACTCCCAGTTTCCACACCAGTCTTTAGACTGAAGAAGGGTCTTGGCCCGAGAAGTCACCCATTCCTTCTCTCCAGAGATACTGCCAGATGTATTCCACATCTGACAGGTTTGTGTGGAGGACTCTCATTACTTGTACAGTTTCCACTTTCATCAGCAGCCACGGGATACACATGGCATCCTCGATGCAAAATCAATACCTGAGCTCCAAGTGCTTTACTTGTGACCAAAATCTGCATGAAACCATGCAATACTGCTAGAAATGCAGTGCAAAGTGTGGCATTAAATTCTCAGTTCCAGCTCTGATTTATTTAATGCTCATTGAGTCGAGACTGCAGCATTCTTTTGCCATGAGTTATATTTTTTTCTAGAAATTAAATGCAGAATTTAATAAGATTTGGATGAGAGATTTTCATCAAATTGCTTATATTGGAAAACAATCTTTCATTTTGTAAGAACGGAATATCTCTGCTGTTCCTGCTTCAAAATAACTTCTATCACTGCAGCTACTGCGAGATTCACATTGTAAATTGGATGCACTGGGTGTAAATCATTCCATTTTCTGCAATTACTCAACATTTGATTTGAAGGGCATAAGGCATTGTGTGGGATTGCAATTTTACATCATTGATTACATCAACATGGAGTGTGTTGCTTCTCATTCAGTGAAGCACATTTGAATGTTTTACCATGTTAAAGATGTTTCATAAATGCGAGTTGCTGCTGTTGCCACCTACACAGCTGGCAGTTGATACTTTCATCTTGCTCTGATTCTTTATCACTTGTACAAAAGGTGCTCTTAATTGCTCTTTTCCATCTCTGCACCAGAAAACTCTTTTGTCATGTGAAATTATCGTTTCTGCTGTTCCTCTGCTGTAATACAGTAAAAATACCGTTAATCCATTAGAATTTCTAAGTCATCAGTGGTTTGGTATGTGGCTTAGCAACACCCTGGTTCCTACACTCACCTCCCCTCATTGGGGCCCTGGGTTTCTACACTCACTCCCCCATCCATCAGAGCACCAGTTTCCACACACCCCTCCCCTTATCGGGGGCCCGGTTCGCACCCACCCTCACCAAAGTTCCCACACTCCATTCCCCCCACTGAAGCAGTTCCCACACTGAAACAGTTCCCAACTCCCATCCACTCTCTGGGCCCCATGACCACACTCCCTCTCCCTCAACACAGCCCCAGTTCCCATGCTTCCCAACCCGTTGCACTTGGAAATCGATTATAATGTTGTGTAACATCTGAATAAAAGTGAATCAAAAATGTCGGTATATTAATTGAAATAACATCCAATAGTCTGAAAATTCTGCCAGTCCGGTATTACTGAAACACGGAGTGTGCTGGATTATCAGAGTGTTACCGAATGTTGGACCATGCCTAGATCTGGCAAATTGGAAATGGTCTCTCATACCCCATTTGTACCCACAGGACAATTGAATGAGTTTACAATCACCACTTGGATGAAACGTGTGGAGGCTTTGGTGTTTGGTGTTGAACTGCTCACCTCTATGACTTGACGGGGTCTGTTCATTGTGAACTTAAAACACCTTCTGATCAGTTAATTTACCGGAACTTTAAAAATCTCAGATATCATGTATCATTGCTGCTTAGCTTCGACTTTGACGTTCTTTGAAAGACTCAGTTGTTTTTGGTGCTACTTAGCTCAACATGGGTCCAAACGGATCCTCAATATGTCCATGGCTGGTTCGATGGTTTTCCCCAGTCGTGCCTTCTTGCTGTCCTTTTAAAAACAACACTGATTCTTAACCTCCTTCAAACATTTATTATTAATGGTTGCTTCAGTTATTTGTGCTCAGAAACAATGTTGATGAGATGACAGTCCCTGGAGTCTCCTATCAGAATCTGTAATATTTGAAATCGGCATTGCATCTCTTACTTGTAGTCCTCGAGCCTGTTGTTCTGTCTGAAGCTCTCAGCTGTAATCAGCTTCATTACACGTTTACCGTGACTAAATTCCCAAGATTAAATGACCAGTTCTGTGTCAAGTAAACTGGATCTTAACAAGTAGTCTGTGTGGTATGGCAACCAAGTGAGGCAACATAAATCATAGACCTGCGAAACATAGATAGGATGCAGCAAGTCAGTGAAAGGCATGTGGATCTGTCCCTCGGTACATGTGAACCTAAATCCTAAACCTATTAGAAAAATGAAAGGTGTATGGCGAGTCGTAAGGCGATGTGCGTTGAGGTAGATGTTTATTGGAAGACTAACAACCGTGACAAAACCAACGCACTAAACGACAGACAACCATAAATCTTACTGTCTCTCTCGGAGTTCTAAACCAGACTGCTCGGTTCCTTTACCTGCGCACCACCTCACCTCTTCTACCAATCAGAGGGTTCGATGGTCTGGACCAATCCCTGTGCCCCTACAGGTGAATCATTAAAGTCTGAGGAGTAGAGATGAAATAATGCAAACAGGATGTTAGAATCAGGAAACATAGTTTCAATTCATCAAGTCATCTAGAGCCTTTCCCAATTTTGTAAGAGTAGTTCAAGCTAGCTCTCTCCCTTGCAGAACCCTCCACATATTGCCTAAGGAAACTCTCCTCAACACATTTGACAGATTCCATTCTGCCTAAGCACTTGACACTATGGCAGTCCCAGTCTATATTGGGAAATTAAAAATCCCCTACTATGAAAACCCTTTTAGTCTTGCAGCTGCATATAATCTCCTGGCATATTTGCTCTTCTAATTCCCGTTGACTATTTGGAGACTTATCATACATTCCCAACAAGGTGATCATCACCTTTTTATTTCGCAGCTCCACCCATATTGCTTCACTGGACGAACCATCAATAATGTAATCTCAGACGATTGTTGTGATGTTCTCCTTAATCAGTAAAGCAACTCCCCCTCCTTATTTACCCATACCTCTATCTTGCCAACAGCAACTGTACCCTGGAACATTAATCTGTCAGTCCTGTCACTCCCTTAGCCAGGTTTCCATACTAGCTACAACATCCTTGTGGCACGTGCCTATCCACGCCCTGAGTTCATTCGCCTTATCCAACAGTCCTAATCCAATAGTCCTTCCTCAGTCCCTGGCATGCTCCTGCCTAAATTGTCTTTGGACCTGTTTTCATCAACTTCCAATCTCTCACCTGCTTCACTCCTGCATTGGATCCTGTCCCCCTGCCAATCTCGTTTAAACCATCTTGGGCCACATAAGCAAAACTGCCAGGATATTCGTTTCCCTCCAGTTCAGGTGCAACCCATCCCTCGTGTGCAGGCCACATCTGCCCCAGAAGAGATCCCAATGCTCCAAAACTCGGAATCCCTGTCCCCTGTACCAACTCCTCAGCTAAACATTCATCTGTCCTATCTTCCTGCTCTCACCCTCACTGGCACATGGCACTGGGATCCATCCAGAGATTACTACCCCAGAGGTGCCGTATTTTAGCCTTTTGCCTAACACCCCGCATGCACTCCACAGGACCTCATCCCTTAAAGGGGAAGATGAGGAATTTTCCTGACTATGGTAATTCTTTGGGATTCTCTTCCCGAGAGAACTGTCATTGAATAAGTCCCAGCAATTGATTGTTGACAAGAAATGAATGTTTAGATTTTTTGAATAAACTTTAGCATTTGGAACATGCCGAACAATGGATTGGATCAATCATGATTTGATTGAATAGCAGAATCTCTTTTCCAGCAAACAACCTACTCCAATTAACTTTTGCAAGCTTCTGTCTAATGCTATCAAAATGTGCCATGTACCAATTTGGAACTTTAACTTGTAGACCAGTTCTGTCCTTTCTGTAATTCTTTTAAAACTGATGGAACTGTAATTGTTCGGACCCAACTGAACCTCAGTCACTTGCCTTGCACTATTTCCTAAGAAGCAACATTTAGAGATCAAGCTTTGCCATCTCTCTAGTAGAGCCCTCTATATATATATAAATATATATATATATATATATATATATATATATATATATATATATAAGAAAATAACTGCAGATGCTGGATATATATTGCCTGAGGAAACTTTGCTGAACACATTTGAAAAAATAACTTTCTAAGCCCATAGCAGTATGGGGCAGAACCCAGTCTATATTAGGAAAGATAAAATCCCCTAATATAATAACCCTATTAACCTTGCCACTTTCGCAGACTTGCTGCATATTTGGTCCTCTAATTTCTGTTGACTATGTAGGGGCCTACAGTCCAAAGCCCACAAGGTGATCATCTTCTTCCTATTTCTCAGCTCCACCCATAAAGCCTCACTGGATGGACCGTCTATAATGGCACCTTGGACTATTGACGTGATGTTCTTGATCAAAAATGCCACAATCTTACCCACCACATCCATTCCACCTGCAGCATCTGTACTCGGAACATTAAGCTTCCCATTCTATCCCTCCATTAGCTATGTTTCTGCAATGGCTATAATATCCACATCCCATCTGCCTGTTTATGCCCTTAGATAATCTGTCTTGCCCTGGCAATCCTCTTGAATTGAAATAAATAAAGTTTAATCCAACAGTTTTTCCCTGCTTCTTGCCACACTCCTCCTGCCTGCCTTGTCTGATGGATTTGCTGTCTTTGATTTCTGCAACTTAGTGAAGGATAATAGCATCAATTTCCACCTCTCAACTGACTCACTATTGATTTATAGGCCATCCCCCTGCCTCCCTGTAATGGAAAGTCAGCAATTTGTGTTGAGACCGCTCTTCTGAACTGAAGGAGTAGAAGGGAAGTAACCAGCATGGAAATGTGGGGAAGTCAAGTTTGGTAACAACTAGCCAGTGATAGGTGGGTACAGTTGAGGAAGGGTTGATTAGCCTATGTCTGTCTGGTGGGGGAGGGAAGGGTGGAGAGAACGAAAGAGACCGGGAGGTGATAAATGGAGAACAAAAGGCTGCAGATTCTGGAATCTGATAGGAAATGATGGTGAAGAATGGAACTGTTTGAAGGATGGTAGCAGTGGGAACAACAGAGGGAAGGGAGGGTGACTAGAAAAGAAGGGAGGGGATCCAGTGGCAGGAGTGTGTGGGCAATGGGCTGATGGAGCAGGTGGGAGGAGGAGGAAAAGAACCATGGTGATAGGGGGTTGGGGGATATTGTTGGATGAAGGATGTGTCTGAGAGGACCAGGGTAGGATATGGGAGGAGAGAGAAAGGATCAGAGGGGGTGGATTGGATTGTAGATACCAAGACGGAATATGAAGTACCGTTCCTCTAGTTTGTAATTGGTCTCCCCCTGGATGTGTAGGCTGAGGACAGACAGGCTGGTGTGGGAATGGGCTGAGGAATTAAAATAGCTGGCAACCTGGTGATCCAGTGAGAGCTGCCAGTGCCAGTTTCTGGGGCAGGATTAGTGGGCCACATCTGGAGCCTGGTACTTAGCCTCAGAAACCATTGCAAAGGCTTGGAGACAGTCCAAACCTTGGGCAACAGCAAGGTGACCTCGAAGCATCTGTCAGCGGCCAAGCTGCCTCTGGCCTTCATTATGGAGATACTGATGAGCATCTGTTGAGAAGTTTGATCCCACAAACACAGGAGGATTATATTGAGGATTATGGGTGGAAGATCTTCCACTGACTGTTACCATGGCAGCAACACATACTGCAGCCAAAAACTGCCTTAAGAATAATTTCTTTGGTGGGACGTTTATTTGGAATTGTACTGGTGTTCAGCTGCAGAATACTGTGGGCATTCGGAGGAGCCTGATGACCTCACCAACATACTGAGTCATTTCATAGGAAGCACATGTGAGATTCAGGATGATGAATTCAGACAGGGACGAGGTATATAAGGCAAGCAAGGAAAAACTCAAGCACGCATTTAGAAGGGCCAAAAGGGGCCATTATATGTCATTGGCAAGTTGGATTAAAGAAAATTACAAGGATTTTTATACATCCATTAAAAATAAAATAAAATATCAGTTTTGGTTGAGTATCTGAAAGCAGGTTAGCATCCTGGAGTGACTGCGCATAGCGAGTGTACACAGGAAAGCAATCAAGAGTGAAGGAGCTGTGTTCGGGGAGGTTGTGTGGAGGTGAGGTGCTTTGTGAAGGGAAAGTGCTGAGGTTTTGGCTCAAGAGGCTACAAGGGAGGGGGCAAAACCTGACCTGCTCTTTGTTTACCAAACTGTTGTGCTGCTGCAAGTAAGAATTTTACGTATGACAATAAAACACTCTTGACTCTTGGCTCTCTTGACAAGTTAAAGTTCTAAATTGGGGCAAGGCCAACTTTGATGGTATTAGCCATGAACTTGTTAAAGTTGATTTAAGTAGGTTGTTTGTGGGTAAAGAGATGTCCTGAAAGTTGGATGCTTTTAAAAGTGTGACGGTGTGAGTGCGTGTTCTTATCAGAGTGAGGGCAAGGCAGGTGGGAATAAAAAAGCCTGGATGACAGAGAAATTGTGCATCCGGTCAGGAAAAACGAGGCATGGGCCAGGTATGGATATGGACAGCCTGAATCAAGTGTATCCCTGGAAGCGTTTACGGGATTGATGAGCATACTTAAGAAATAAACCTGCAAAATGGGTGGGGGGGGGGGGGGGCAGAAGATAGCTCCAGCAAATAAGATTAAGGAGAATAAAATAGATTCTATTTACATTAAGCGAACAAAGGTAACTAAAGAGAGAATGGGGCTCCTTAGAAACCAAAGCAGTCATTTATGTGTGGTGCAGCGAGAGATGGGCAAGGTCCTCAATGAATATTTCTCCTCTGCTTTTACCATGGAGAAAGACATGAAGACTAGAAGACTAGATCTTGGCTCCCAAGATTATTCTTTCCATTCGAGGAGATCCAAGATGTCCTCATTTTTTTTAGTGAACGTGGTTTTACCCTGGCTGTCATAGATGGATCTCTCTCCCACATCTCCTCTTTGTCCCGTATTCCTGCTCTATTTCCCCCTGCCCCCCAGATTCAACAAGGATAGAGTTCCCCTGGTCCTCACCTTTCACCCCATCATCCTCCGCAATCAACACATCATCATCTGACATTTACGCACCTCTAACATGATCCCACCACTAGTCACATTTTCCCATCCACCACTTTTCACCTTCTGCAGAGATCACTCCCTCCACAACTCCTTGGTTCACTCATGCCTTTCCACCCAAACCCCACCCTCCTCCGGTACTTTCCCCTGCAACTGCAGGAGATGCAACACCTGTCCCTATACCTCCTCTCTCTCCACTATCCAAGGACCCCAGCAGTCTTTCCAGGCAAGATGGAGTTTCACATGCACCTCCTCTGACCTCATCTACTACGTCCATTGTTCACGTTGTTGCCTCTTGTACATCGGCAAGACCAAGCGTAGACTCGGCGACCTCTTTGCTGAACACTTACGCTGAGTCCGATAAGCCCAGCGGGGTCTCTTGTTGCTAACCATTTTAACTCCCCTTCCCATTTCTATACTGATCTTTCTGTCCTGGACCTCCTCAATTGTCAGAGTGAGGTTACATGCTATGGAACGGCACCTCGTGTTCCTCCTGGGCAGCTTGTAACTCAGTGGTATGAACATTGAATTCTCCAATTTTAGGTAACTTCTACAAACACCTACCTTCCCCGTCCCCTTTCTCCCCCCCAACACTCCCCCCCCATACACCCCCCCCCCACCCACTCCGTTCTCTTAAAATCTGGCTGGTCCTGCACTGGTTTCTTCCCCCCCCACCCCTTCCACTAATAGTCTTTCAACCAGCTTCACAGTTCGCAACCATGTATCCCTGTTGGGTTCACACCTGTTTCGATCTCTACTCTTCATCCAACAATCTGCCCTTACTAATTTGATTTGAGCTTTTTTTGAGCAGGTGACCAAGATGATTCATCAGGGGAGGGCAATGGATGTTTACTGCATGGATTTTAGTAAGGCATTTGATAAAGTCCCTCGTGGTAGGCTGATCCAGAAGATTAAGATGCAAGGGATCCATGGTAACTTGGTAGTTTGGATTCAGAACTGGTTTACCAATGGAAGATAGTATGTAATGGTGGAAAGGTGTTACTCTGGCTGGATGTCAGCAGAGTTTCACTGGGGTCTGAGTTGGAATCTTTTTGTTTGTGATATATATATATATATATATATATATATATAAACAACGGACCTAAATGTAGGTTTAAGTTTGCAGATTTCACCAGATTGGTGGCGTTGTGGACAGTGAGGAAGGTTGTCAAAGAATAGAGTGGGATATTTGTCAGTTATCGATAGGGGCAGAGAAATGGCAGATGGAGTTTAAAGTGCCAGTGTGAGGTGTTGCACTTTGGGAGGTGAAATCGGAGGGGAATGTGTATAGTTCATGGCAAGACCATGAGATTAGTTCATGGGAGAATAGTGGGCAAAATAGAGCACATGGTATTGGGAGTAGGGTACTGACAGGATAGAAAATTGGTTGACAGACAGAAAGCAAAGAGTGGGGATAAATGGGTCCCTTTCAGAATGGCAGGCAGTAACTAGTGGGGTACCGCAAGGCTCGGTGCTGGGACCGCACTATTTACAATATACATTAATGACTTGGATGAAGGGATTAAAAGTACCATTAGCAAATTTGCAGATGATACAAAGCTGGGTGGTAGTGTGAACTGTGAGGAAGATGCTATGAGGTTGCAGGGTGACTTGGACAGGTTGTGTGAGTGGGCGGATGCATGGCAGATGCAGTTTAATGTGGATAAGTGTGAAGTTATCCACTTTGGTGGTAAGAATAGGAAGGCAGAGTATTATCTGAATGGTGTCAAGTTAGGAAAAGGGGATGTACAACGAGATCTGGGTGTCCTAGTGCATCAGTCACTGAAAGGAAGCATGCAGGTACAGCAGGCAGTGAAGAAAGCCAATGGCATGTTGGCCTTCATAACAAGAGGAGTTGAGTATAGGAGCAAAGAGGTCCTTCTGCAGTTGTACAGGGCCCTAGTGAGACCGCACCTGGAGTACTGTGTGCAGTTTTGGTCTCCAAATTTGAGGAAGGATATTCTTGCTATTGAGGGCGTGCAGTGTAGGTTTACTAGGTTAATTCCCGGAATGGCGGGACAGTCATATGTTGAAAGACTGGAGCGACTAGGCTTGTATACACTGGAATTTAAAAGGATGAGAGGAGATCTTATCGAATCGTATAAGATTATTAAGGGGTTGGACACGTTAGAGGCAGGAAACATGTTCCCAATGTTGGGGGAGTCCAGAGCAAGGGGCCACAGTTTAAGAATAAGGGGTAGGCCATTTAGAACTGAGATGAGGAAAAACTTTTTCAGTCAGAGAGTTGTGAATCTGTGGAATTCTCTGCCTAAGAAGGCAGTGGAGGCCAATTCTCTGGATGCATTCAAGAGAGAGCTAGATAGAGCTCTTAAGGATAACGGAGTCAGGGGGTATGGGGAGAAGGCAGGAACGGGGTACTGATTGAGAATGATCAGCCATGTTCACATTGAATGGCGGTGCTGGCTCGAAGGGCCGAATGGCCTCCTCCTGCACCTAATGTCTATTGTCTATTGTCTAACAGCAATAATATGCAGGCAATTTTGGGATCAATGTCCATCACCTCCTGAAATAAAATTATGAGAGGCATAGACAGGGTAGACAGTCAGAATCTTTATCTCAGTGTGGGGAAAGTTTAAAGGA
Organism: Rhinoraja longicauda; assembly: GCF_053455715.1. Taxonomy (NCBI): domain Eukaryota; kingdom Metazoa; phylum Chordata; class Chondrichthyes; order Rajiformes; family Arhynchobatidae; genus Rhinoraja; species Rhinoraja longicauda. The sequence continues at coordinate 29,092,529 of NC_135964.1, read as the reverse complement.
GATGTACGGGGCAGATTTATCACATAAAAAGTGGTGTGTGCCTGGATCGGGTGACAGGGGTGGTGATAGAGGCAGATAAGGAAGTGGCATTTCGTAGGCTTTTAAATAGGCACATTGATAGGCAGGGAATGGAGGGAGAAAGCAGAGAATATTAGTTTATCTTGGCAACATGTTCAGCATAGACATCGTGGGATAGTTCCTGCGCTGCTCTGTTCAATGTTCTGTGTTCATGCTCCAGTTAGGGCAGTGTTGGTACAGACAAGAGAACAGTCCCAGCAAGAACCACACTTACTGTCCTCTGTAAAAATCGATGCCAAATTCCTAATTAATGGATAACCATTACCTAGGTTTTCAGAATTAATACAATTCTGCAAGTCAGCCTTTGAAAGAAGGTTACAATTCATTAGATTATTGGTCTAATAAAGTGAGGTAGACTGGGAAATGTTCCAAGTCCAGCTGAGATCTACTTTGCCTCAAAACCAACAGTAAAAGGCTGTAAAATGTGTGCCAAATAATGATGGAGATTGATAACTCTCAGAGGGAGATGGGATAATGGAACAAATGCGCCAAAAATGTAAAATATATTTGCCATGAATAATAGATAGTGAACACAGTGAAAAGCTTCAGTTATGAATCAGAGATACAAGAGATTGCAGGTGTTGAAGCAAAAACAATCTGCTGGAGGAACGCAACAGGTCAGGCAGCATCTGTGGAGGGAAAAGAAATATCAATATTTTGGGTTGAGACCCGGTTTCAGGACTGAGACCGGAGTGGGGAGATAGATGGTATAAAATGGAGAGAGAGAGAGGGAGGGATGAAAGGGGCCAGTAGGTGATTGGTGGATCGAGGAGGGGGTGAGGGGAGTTGGGCAGAGGAGTAGGGGTGGAGTTGGGAGAATGAGGCAATGTAGGCAGACTGAAAAGGAAGGTGATTGGAACCAGTGGGGAGAGGAGGTGCTGAAAGAGATGGAGGCTGGAGGATGATGAGCTGGAACTCAAGGCTGCCAGTGTTGGAACGTAATAAGTGAGGAAGGTGATAATGGGAACTGTTAAGGGAAAGATGAAGGAGAGATAGAACCAGAACCAAATGGGCGATCCATCTCCATTTTTGTCCTTTTTCCCATTCTCCCCTCAAATCCTCATTGCCCATTTTTGTCCATCACTCCTCATGGATCTGTCCACCACTACCCACACCCTGGGTGCCAAACCCAGTACGGTTCTGGTACCATCATGTATAGGTTGAGACTTTGGGAGGGAGCCAATAGGCAAATAACTCTCTTGGGTAGCACCATGTTCTGTGCTGCCTGGTGGCTAGTCTTTAGAAATATCCTTGGTTGAAGGTGTGCCGCTTAAGTCTGGCCTCTGGCTAAGTTCCACTACACTCCTGGCACGCTACACACAGAATGGGTGTCTTGGCCATGATCTTCCATCTGATCATCTCGCTTCATTCTCAAGCACACAGTGGCCTTCTGTTTCTGTTTTCTGCTGCACGACTGCCAACAGCTGGGCTATCTCGTGCAGGTTTTGCTCGCGTGGGTACCGGTTGCAAAAAGGTCATTTAGATTTTTATGTGGCAAGTTTGGTGAGATGATCCATTTCCAAGCTGTCGAGTTGTGACTTGAAGAGTGACAAGGTTGGTGCACATCTGGTGTTGTCGGGAAGGATGTTCCACTCTGGTATAGTCCATGGATATAGTGACTGTAGGTAACTATTTTTGTTTGCTCTAATTCTAGTATAAATGAAGTGACCTGAGGACTGTCTTGTGAATTTCTGCCTTGAATGCAGCTGTGGCTTTCACTGGGTTTTGGGTGTGGAGGAGAGTTGTCTCGCCCGTCTCAGAGAAACAAACACCAGAATTAGGTCTCAGTGTTTTCAACATTACAGGTGATGGCTTCTTGGGGAATATTTGGGAGGCCATTCTTCCTGAGGCTTCTTCTCCCACTGCACCCACTACCTATTACATCTCCAGAGCGTACAGTCCCACCACTCACTTACCCTAAGAAGGTGAAGGCTTCACCTGGAGTTGGTGTTCCCACTTGTAAGAGCTCTATCCCGCAGAGGTTTGGAGTAATCAGGGGTAGCATGGTAGCGCAATGGTAGAGTTGCTGCCTTACAGCGCCAGAGACCTTGGTTCGATCCTGACTACAGGTGCTGTCTGTACGGAGTTTGTACATTCTCCCTGTGACCACATGGGTTTATGCTTTCTCCAGGTGCTCCAGTTTCCCCCCACACTCCAAAGACGTACATGTTTGTAGGTTAATTGGCTTCGGTAAAATTGTAAATTGTCCCTAATGTGTAGCATAATGCTAGAGTACGGGGGGTGAATGGTGGTTGGCGTGGAGTCGCTGGGCTGAAAGGCCTGTTTCCTTGTATCTCTAAAGTCTAATCCTCTGGAGCAGTGCAGCCACTGGACTCATCTCATCTTGTAGCCCATGAAGAATTCCTGTCTGGCAAAGTGGTGGCTAAGATGTCCAGGCATTGTAAAGTCAACAAAGATAAGGAAAGTTTCCTCGTTCATTCAGTGGGAGAAAAAGGAGGGTTGTTGAAACAAGAAAAGGAAGTGAGGAAAGGAAGGATAAAATTAAGTTGGGAATGGTGCAGAAGAGAGTCACCAAGATGTAACCTGGTCTTGCAGGCTTGAGTTATCGGGAGAGACTGGATAGGCTGTGTCTTTTATCTTTGGAGCATAGGAGACTGAGGGGTGACCTTGTTGAGGCGTACAAGATCATGAGGGGCATGGATATAGTGAACACTCACGGTGTCTTTCCCATGGGAGAGTATTCTTAAACTAGGGGAATAGGCTTAAGGTGAGAGGGGAGAGATTTAAGAAGGACTTCAGGAGCAACCTTTTGACTCAGAGGGTAGTCCATATCTGGAATGAGATGCCAGCAGAAGCCATACAGGTGGATACAAAGCCAACTTTTAAAAGACATTTGGATAGATATATACAGTAGACAGGAAGGGTTTAGAGAGCGATTTATTCACAAAATGCTGGAGTAACTCAGCAGGTCAGGCAGCATCTCGGGAGAGAAGGAATGGGTGACGTTTCGGGTCGAGACCCTTCTTCAGACTGTTTAGAGAGCGTTGGGCCAAATGCAGGCAAATGGAACAGGCCCTGCATGCTAACAAGTGGTATGGACAAGGTGGGCTGAAGGGCCTGTTTCCCCACTGTCTATCTTTATGATTCTATCACTTTAAATTCAACAGTTTTCACTCAGGGAAACTGGAAAATTGAAACAAATGCAGGGCTACCTGAGGTTGTAACTGGGTTAAAGTGTGCCCTTTCCTCACAAGAAATCAATAGATTACAGGGCTCAGGCTCCCATTTAAACGCTCCCATTTACCACTGTCCAGCAGCCCATTTAATCAGCATCCTGCCTGGCACCACAAACACGCACTCCTCCCCCACACGCAACCACTGCAGTGTGTGCCACCTGTAAGATGCTCGGCACTTATATAGGCAACACCTCCCTCCCCAAACACACCACCTCACCCAGTAGGGCTGATGGCAGCAGAGACAGGGCTACACTGTCTTCCCCTCCGAGTCACGTGCCGTCCTGATTTTGAATATATCATACAATCCACATCCATCACTGGGTATTAGTTGTGGAACTCTCTCCACAGAAGGTGTACAGTGCTTTAAGAAAGCAGTCCCAGTCCCACCCCACCCACCCGCTTTCTCAAGGGCAATTTGCCACGGACAATACATTCTTTGACAATCATGCCCAGATACCTAAAAATAGCAGTTCAAAGAGACTCAATGCCTTTCTCCTATTCAGTGCCAGCAATTTTAAGCCAGATTAGTTCTGAATTCAATGCACTTTGATAAAATACAGAGCAGGCTGAATGAATTGAAGTCCGCAGAGGATGGTAATAAAACTGCCGAATGACTGCATGTTGATTCAAATCAAACATCTTGACTTTAAAACCTTTGATCGAGCTCTTGCCGGATATATGTGACTGAAATAAAAACCTGTGTGGAAATAGGATGATAAACTGAACAGTATATGGGTTGGCTAATAATGTGACCATTTAATGTTCCCCCAAAACAGGATGGGGTGACTGCTGTTCATTACGAAACAATATTATGTTGATGCAATGTCCCAGGATTGCAGGGAGAAATCTATGTGAATACAATTCATCACAATGCTAAAAAATAAGGCCACACTCAATGAGTGTGTTAATAACATGATTTACGAAGCGTTTCAATGTGATGAAGCAAAGGGTGAACATGTGAATCCTCACTGATAAAAGGATATCTGAGGTTCCACGAATTTCCAGGAATTGACCAAGTGATGCAGCTTGTTTTCATTGGATGACAGATCGAATGTGAGGAACCACAGGAGGTTTAATAGAAGAGATTTAGATGTGGATCCGGGAAAAAAGTATTTGCACAGAGCTGCAGTCGTTAGTTGTGTGGTGAGTGGTTTAGACAAAATCACTGCCAATAACCCTGATTACATTGGAAGGTTGTGTCAGGAAATGTGTGACCGGTGACAAAGGAACAGGATGGATGGATGTGATTAGATGTGTTTGCAGTCAAGGAGCGAGCAACCTGACAAGTTTCAGACTCAGGGGGTCTATAGTGCATTGCAGAATCGTGTCCGGTACCCACGTGAGGGCAGGTGCTGTCTGGGTGTATCCTCCTAATCAGTGGTCCAACCAGAGCTGAAATAAAAACTGAAAATGCTCAAAATAGCACAAACAGCAACTGCAGAGAGTGAGAAAAACTAATGGCAATTACTAGAGGAACAATCTCAATAGGGGGAGTCTCTCCAGGGGAATAGTCTAACAGGGTAACAGGGGAACAGTCTAACAGGGTAACAGGGCAACAGTCTAACAGGGGAAACAGTCTACAAGGGGGAATCGTCTCACTGGCGGAACAGTGTCACTGGCAGAACAGTCTCAATGGGGGAATAGTTTCATCGGGGAATTGTTTCACTCCAGGAACAGTTTCACCACGGGAACGGTTTCACCAAGGGCACAGTCATGGACAGGAAAGGTTTGAAGTGTTATGGGCCAGGCACAGGCACCAGCAAAGCTCAGTTAGACAGCTTGATCGGCATGGATGGATTGGGCCAAAGGGCCTGTTGCTGTGCTGTGTGATTCCATGAGGAAGAGAAGATAACACTATCTTTAACCAGTGCATGTGGCCTCTGTGTACTGCATCTTGTCCTCTGCTGTGTTCTGGAGAGGAGGCGACTGAGGGCCAGTTTCCCATCAGCCTTATAAATTAGCTCCACTCCTGTGGGAAGTTTGTTGGAGGTAAATTGCAGGAGTGTAGAGAGAATGACTGGGATAAGTGTCAGGGCAACAGTACAGCCTTATTTGACAATAGACAATAGACAATAGGTGCAGGAGTAGGCCATTCAGCCCTTCGAGCCAGCACCGCCATTCAATGCGATCATGGCTGATCACTCAATCAGTACCCCGTTCCTGCCTTCTCCCCATACCCCCTCACTCCGCTATCCTCAAGAGCTCTATCCAGCTCTCTCTTGAAAGCATCCAACGAACTGGCCTCCACTGCCTTCTGAGGCAGAGAATTCCACACCTTCACCACCCTCTGACTGAAAAAGTTCTTCCTCATCTCCGTTCTAAATGGCCTACCCCTTATTCTCAAACTGTGGCCCCTTGTTCTGGACTCCCCTAACATTGGGAACATGTTATCTGCCTCTAATGTGTCCAATCCCCTAATTATCTTATATGTTTCAATAAGATCCCCCCTCATCCTTCTAAATTCCAGTGTATACAAGCCCAATCGCTCCAGCCTTTCAACATACGACAGTCCCGCCATTCCGGGAATTAACCTACTGCTGTGTACATTACCCTCGCCCTGCCTGGTCTTTCTTTTGAACCAACTAGACTTAACCTCTGCCTTCTCCTCCCTCCCACTGCTGACTGACCTATTGCTCTCGTCCCCACCACCTGTCGTGCTGCTTTAAACTCAATCAAGTGGCACTAGCAAACGTCCCTGTGAACACATTGGTTCCCCTCCAGTTCAGATGCAACCTGCTCTTCTTGTGCTGGACCCAGCTGCCCAGGAATAGAGCCCACTGACCCATGTAGCAAACCCCTCACTCCTGCACCAGTTCCTTAGCCACGTGTTTAACTGAGCTGTATTCCAATGTCTTGCCTCATTAGCATGTGGCATGGGCAGTAATCCTGAGATTACCTCTGTCCTGTTTTGTAACTTTCTACCGAACTCCCTAAATTCCCTTTCACAACCTCATCTCTCATCCTGACTATGTTGTTAGTGCCAATATCAACCATGATCTGTGGCTGCTCACATTCCCCTCTCAGAATGTCCTGTGCTCACGCCAGTGTTGGTGAAATCAGATGCAATGATTACATTTAAGGAGCATTTGAACAGACAGTTGAATAGGCAAGGCACAGAAGAATACAATTACCCCCGTACACAGATGTGCACAAATAGGAATAATGTAGATGGGTAAAAAAATCAGCATGGATGTGTTGGGCTGAATGGCCGTTTCTGTGCTGTACGACTGTGACTCTCATCCCTCATGGCTGAACTACCCCAGGCTTCTGTCTCTGCACACCCCAACTCCACGTGTCCCATTGAGGCAATTTAAACACCAGCCGTTGTGGGCTAACCTTCCTCAATCTACTTCTGTTCGGACAACCCACTTCACCATCTCTCCATCTAGTATTCAGCCCCCAGCTCCCACCCTGTTCCTGCTGCTGTGAAAAGGTCCGTTGAACTTCTATTTCCTGCTCACCCTTCTAGTAGATGCAGTGTCTGCCAGCAAGAGGTTGCGTTCTCCTCACACACCGATACAAGTTTCCCTTTGGTTTTCACTCCTTCTGCTGGTTCCCTCGCATTGTAATTTTCTCCATTCATCACCTGGACAACCTTGCTAACTTTTGAAATTCTTCCAAGCTGCAAGCTCGTTGATCTTTTGGCAATATATGTTACAGTGAATTATAAATCATTTCTTTCATATTGCTCATTTGTAATCATTTACCTTCACCTAGTTTTCCAATTTCAATTCAATCCTGGTCAGCAGCTGCACACAGAGCCGAGACATACGTGTCATAATGAAGTCAATTGCTCTCAAAGTCATTTTGAAACATCAGCATATTATTATCATTCGTTGCCAGAGACTCTTTCACTGATTGAACCTGCCATATTCTATCATAATCAACCAGTTGGCAGTGACTTCCCTCCTGACTGCCGTCTCCCTGTCAGAAGGCCACACATATTGAGAAGTAAGGAGAAGAAAGCCATCAGCGAAGCAGCAGCCAAAAACCCTTCAGCGGTTCCCTCCTCTGATCTCCAGGTCTCAGCAATTGCCTGACTGCACAGAGTTCCCCAGACTACTTCACCATTGTCACCGAGCGGAGAAGAAAAGGTGCGTCTAGTCGTGATGCTCATTTATTTTATATTGATACATTTTGGGGCATCCGGGCATGACCGGCAAGATCAGCATTTAATTTCCATTCCTAATTGCCCTGACCTCTGTGGTTTCCTGGGTTGTTTAAGATGTTCATTTATGAGTCGACCACAATGCTGGGGATTTGGAGTCAGAAGGATGTTAGTGAGCATGGTGGATTCTTGAGGAGGCCAATCTTAGGATCATTGGGCCACAGAATCACACAGCACAGGAATGCCATGGCACTTAAGCCTGACATGTCCATGCCGACCATCAAAAACCTGTCTTTACTCATCCCATTTACCACCGCTTGGTTCATGGATAGTAAAGTTCATGGATGGTTCATTGGATAGTAAAAGTTTCTTTAGGTATGTGAAGAGGAAAAAAATAGTTAAGGCAAATGTGGGTCCCTTGAAGACAGAAGCAGGGGTATTTATTACGGGGAACAAGGAAATGGCAGACGAGTTGAACCGGTACTTTGGATCTGTCTTCACTAACGAAGATACAAACAATCTCCCAGATGTTCTAGTGGCCAGAGATCCTAGGGTGATGGAGGAACTGAAGAAAATTCACATTAGGCAGGAAATGGTGTTAGGTAGACAGATGGGACTGAAGGCTGATAAATCTCCAGGGCCTGATAGTCTGCATTCCAGGGTACTTAAGGAGGTGGCTCTAGAAATCATGGATTCAGGATCAGTTCCTGTGGATTGTAGGGTAGCTAATGTTATCCCACTTTTTAAGAAAGGAGGGAGAGAGAAAACAGGAAATTATAGACCAGTTAGTCTGACATCAGTGGTGGGGAAGATGCTGGAGTCAATTATAAAAGACGAAATTGCGGAGCATTTGGATAGCAGTAACAGGATCGTTCCGAGTCTGCATGGATTTACGAAGGGGAAATCACACTTGACTAATCTTCTGGAATTTTTTGAGGATGTAACTAGGAAAATAGACTGGGGAGAGCCGGTGGATGTAGTGTACCTTGACTTTTAGAAAGCCTTCGACAAGGTCCCACATAGGAGATTAGTGTGCAAAATTAAAGCACATGGTATTGGGGGTAGGGTACTGACATGGATAGAAAATTTGTTGGCAGACAGAAAGCAAAGAGTGGGGATAAATGGGTCCCTTTCAGAATGGCAGGCAGTGACTAGTGGGGTACCGCAAGGCTCGGTGCTGGGACCGCAGCTATTTACAATGTACATTAATGACTTGGATAAAGGGATTAAAAGTAACATTAGCAAATTTGCAGATGACACAAAGCTGGGTGGCAGTGTGAATTGTGAGGAAGATGCTATGATGTTGCAGGGTGACTTGGACAGGTTGTGTGAGTGGGCAGATGCATGGCAGATGCAGTTTAATGTGGATAAGTGTGAGGTTATCCACTTTGGTGGTAAGAATAAGAAGGCCGATTATTATCTGAATAGTGTCAAGTTAGGAAAAGGGGACGTACAACGAGATCTGGGTGTCCTAGTGCATCAGTCACTGAAAGGAAGCATGCAGGTACAGCAGGCAGTGAAGAAAGCCAATGGAATGTTCACCTTCATAACAAGAGGAGTTGAGTATGGGAGCAAAGAGATCCTTCTACAGTTGTACAGGGCCTTAGTGAGACCGCACCTGGAGTACTGTGTGCAGTTTTGGTCTCCAAATTTGAGGAAGGTTATTCTTGCTATTGAGGGCGTGTAGCGTAGGTTTACTAGGTTAATTCCCGGAATGGCAGGACTGTCGTATGTTGAAAGACTGGAGCGACTAGGCTTGTATACACTGGAATTTAAAAAGATGAGAGGGGATCTTATTGAAACATATAAGATTATTAAGGGGTTGGACACGTTAGAGGCAGGAAACATGTTCCCAATGTTGGGGGAGTCCAGAACCAGGGGCCACAGTTTAAGAATAAGGGGTAGGCCATTTAGAACAGATATGAGGGGGAAAAAAATCAGTCAGAGAGTTGTAAATCTGTGGAATTCTCTGCATCAGAAGGCAGTGGAGGCCAGTTCTCTAAATGCTTTCAAGAGAGAGCTAGATAGAGCTCTTAAGGGTAGCGGAGTCAGCGGGTATGGGGAGAAGGCAGGAACGGGGTACTGATTGAGAATGATCAGCCATGATCACATTGATGGTGGTGCTGGCTCGAAGGGCCGAATGGCCTACTCCTGCACCTATTGGCTATTGTCTATTGTCTATTGGTCTTCTCTGCCAAGTACTCACCCAGATGCTTCTTAAATGTTGTCGGATTTACATCATTTGCCTCTTTTCAGTAAGGTTGGCAAAAGCATAACTCCATGACCATATTTCGGAAAAGGGTCACTTGCTAAAGGAAAAGGCAAGTATTTAGATAACTCAAAATCTTGCCTCACAGAAACACATGCAACGCACGTGCACACACATGCACACTCATGTGTGTGTGTGCGCACAACACACGCACACACACACGTATTGATTGAATAGCTGTGTGTGCTATTCTTATCTGGATTTACCGGCTGACCCCACAAACAAGAATGAAGTATTAGTTTGATTTTGTCAGATGCTTAAGGATGAAATGCTGTTCAGAATATTACAACTCCTGGTCCTTTCTCAGGAATTTGGTTGCACACAGAGACATTCCACAGGGAAACAATCCTGCAGCTGACAGAGGCTTCTGAAGGGTGGTACCTCCAATACTGTGCAGAAATATCAGACGAAAATGTCCTTGAGTCACCACAAGCTCACAACTTTCTTACACGAGACGAAGAATGTAATTGACTGAGCAGAGGTGATGGCACAAGGCCAGGACATGAGTAATGTTGTCTTGCTGTAAGGCAGTGGAGAGACGGAGGTTCTCAAATAACTGTTGACAAGTAGCCCAGTAGTATGTCCTCTCTAATACTGAAAACTTGAACAAGAGAAGATTCCGTCACTCTGAAGATAATGCAGCGTGCCGCAGTGATTTAAAGGACATGAGGGTGGACTGTTCGACCCTCAGAGAAAATGTTACAAACAACAAGTGTGCAGCAAAATGCAGGTTAAGGTGTTGGCTGAGGCCATTTCATGGAACTGAACAGTAATCACATTTTAGCAGGATTATAATTTCACCCACACCAATAAAACCAGAACAAGGCCGCATCATCAAGGACTGTGGTGAGATTATTCCATGCTGGATCGCTGTAGGTGAGATTGTTCCACAATAGATCGCTGTAGGTGAGATTATTCCACAATAGATCACTGTCGGTGAGATTATTCCATGATGGATCAAGATAGTTGAGTTAGCATTGTAACATTTTCTCTGACAATCAAACAGTTCACCCCTCTATCTTCTTTAAAACAATGTGGCACACTGCATTAATTTAAAATAATCTCGCCACAACAAGGATGGAATTCCTTCAAAGAATAATCTCAGCTACAATGATCCATCACAGAATAATAGCACCCACACTGATGTGCTCCTTGATTGGATGTTCTGGGCCTTACGTTCCATGATTGTGTAGGAAGGAACTGCAGGAACTGGTTTAAACCAAAGATAGACACAAAGCAGCTGGAGTAACTCAGTGGGTCAGACAGCATCTCTGGAGACAAGCTAGATGGAGTCCAAGGCAATTGCGACAACTCCAGGCAAATTTCCGTTAGACTCCGGGTGAACCTGTTTCTCCGTCAGTCTCCAGGTGAGGCTGTTTCTCCATCAGTCCCAGCGTGAACCTGTTCTGTTTCTGCCATCTTGTGACATCCTCTTCTCCCATTCTGACGAGCCTGCAGGTTTACCTGCTGGCAACTTTGCATGCAATGTCATTATTCCTGTCCGATTCTGCGCCTGTGTTTTTGATAGTTGACAGTTCACTACTTATCCTGCAGATTCCGAATAATGTGTTTACCATCCTAGCCTCTTTACCTGTGTGATACTGTATTCTATTTGGATACCGACCATTCTGTGTGAATACCTCTCCCCAATATGCACAACATACCACTCCTCTGCAGCCAAGGGCTCCTCAGTCTGGCTCCCGAACTTTGTGCCGTTTGTCAGTGACACAATTATTCAAGAAGTAACAGTCTTAAAGTGATGACTATTGGTCATAACTGATATTATGTGTACTGTTATAATGTACAATGTTTTTGATATATATGTTGGGCAAGTTTTTATCTAATTGTCAGCAATCAGTTTGGAGCTTTTTTAAATGGGTAAAGAAACATAAAAAGGAAATACTTTGTTTCTATAAACCATTGTTGTAAAAGAACTGCTTGTATCATCCATTCAAACTCCGTTATCTGTTTTTCTATTTTTCTTCTCCCGATTTCTTCCAATGGATCACCACAATCCTATCCTGAATATCCTCCTTCTCATTCCACTCATCCTTGCGAAGTAGTCTTCCAGAGCCCATTACATGTACCTTCTCAGCACCAAACTCTACCAGCTACTCACAATGCTGTGGATCTGGTGAAATCTCTTGTTATTTGGATGAATTTTACATCTGAAACTGCACAGAAAGCAGCAGAATTTAGGATACAAACATGTCACCAGTTTGGACAGATAAATTGAATCAAAAAGTGAATTGGTCTTACTTAACATTTGTAAGGTTTTTATGGCAGTACTAATAACAAATGGAATCCAGTATTAATTTACTATTTCTCTGTCTCTCAAACACTGCAATCCTGAACTTAATCAGTCTTCTTGGCAGGTTCAGCTCAGTCCGATGAAGGGTCTCGACCCGAAACGTCACCCAATCCTTCTCTCAAAGAGATACTGCCTGGCCCGCTGAGTTACTCCAGCATTTTGTGTCTATCTTCAGCTCAGACTGGCTCGAGCTTCACATATGGTTGTACCAGAGTCAACCTGGTGCCTGGTGGTTTGCCTACTCACAACCTGATACATCACTGTAAGAACTGGAATAATTCAACAGGTCTGGCAGCATCTCTGGAGGACATTTATAGGTGGCTTTCTGTTGGGATCCTTCTTCAGCCAAAGGGTCCGAACCCAAAACGTCACCTATCAATGTCCTTCAGAGAGGCTGCCAGATCCGTTGAGTTACTCCAGCGCTTTGTGTTCTACGCAAGGTTCCAGCATCTGCAGAGCCTTGTATCTCCTGATACAGTGCAGGTGTCACTTGTCTGGTGCTGCCCATCCATGTTCTCCAAAAGAACCACTTAATTGGCATCTTCCCCTCCCTAACTCCACCATCCTGCAGGTGTTTACTGCAGGTATTGACCCAATTCTCAATGCCATTGTGTCTGTTTCCATCCGTTTTCCAGTTTGTGGGTGCTGGCTTGTCACATCTCTATAAGTTAAAAATATTTGTCTCATTTTGCCTTTCTTTCTCCCGTAATGCACAAACAAGCAGCTTGGATATCAGAATGTTTGTTGAATTCTATTTATAGATGAGGGATGTTTATCCATTTATAGCCACTCTCTCCCTTCCACAGACACTTGGTCAGTGATAATAGACACTGACCATGGGAGACATAGAACACATTGGTAACACAATGCCTGCCAGGCAACCCACTGGCACCTCACAGTGTCCTCGACTCTGACGCTTCCCAGACACTTACTCCTGAACAAATACTACCATCCTCACTTGCCGTTAATTATACCACAAAAGTTTCGCCTCTCCGCCCTATCATTATCTACCAGTTTTGCCTTTCAACATAAAAGGATCAAACCAGATTTATCTGACCCATTAAATTCCCTCCTGCTGTGCTTTTGACTTTGTTGTGGCAGTTTATGCAATGTGAGATTTATGGCCCCTACTATTTACACTGCTTGCTACATCCTGCTCGCTGCTTGGTGCATCCTTGCTCATATCCCTCTGTGTCATTGTGGGATTTACACAGCTCTTCAGATTTGTAGCCATGAAGATCCTGTCCCAACACTGGCAGAAGGGAGTGCAACCGATCATGATTTATATTTTGTTTATTTTTCAGGTTGGGTTGCATATGGAGTATTGTGTGCAGTGCATTACAGGAAACGTGTGGAGGCTTTAGAGAGGGTGTAGAAGAGTTTCACCAGGATTTTGCCTGGATTACCAGGGATTAACTAAAAGGAGACGTTGGACAAACTTGGAATGCTTTCTCTTGCGCTTCAGAGCTGAGAGGAAACCTGATAGAAGTGTACAAAATGATGAGAGGTTTAGATAGGGTACAGTCAGAATCTTTATCCTAGGGTGGAAAGGACAGACACCAGAAGGAATCGTTTTAAGATTAGAGGGGGGACAGTTTTAAGGAGATGTAAAGGGAAAGTTTTTTTTGTACAGAGTGGTGAGTGCCTGGAACTCGCTGACAAGGGAAGTGGTGGAAACAGAAACAACAGCAACATTTAAGAGGCATTTAGATGGGTAAATAGGCAGGGGATGGAGGGATGTGGATCTCATGCAGACAGATGGGGTGAGTTTAATTTGCCACCATGGTCGGCACAGACATGGTGAGCTGAAGGGATTGTTCCATGTTCTTAGTTCTGTACACAACTGGGCAGGCACAGTCTCCACTGCCCTGAAGGAGGCACATCCTTGATCCATTGCTGGCCTGGTGAAGATGCTCTCAGGGAATGAGTTCCAGGATTTAGATCCAATACTGATGACGGACACGTGATATCAATCAGCGCAATGTAACTCTGTCTATTTGAATCCTTAGCTTACTTACAAATGAACAGACCTGTGCTCGGATCACATAAAAGCAAAAAATGCCCAAAACATTCAGCCAGTCAGGTGGTCTCTGTGGAGAGAAAAACAGAGAAAAACAGAGGTAACGTTTCACACCACTTGTAATCTTTGACCCAAAACATTAGCCCTGTTTCTCCCTCCATAGGTGCTGTCTAACTTGCTGAGTGTTTCAAAATTCCAGCTTCTACAGCTTTTCTCTTTTTATTCAGCACTTGCAGAAAAAGCAAAGCGAGTTATCCGAGCATCGATCCACTGCAGCCACTGTTGGCCTCGTGTGCACACCGCTGGTGAGGCTCAGTGGCACCCTGCTTTGCTTCTCTAGAAAGTCACAGAGTCATGAAGGCATATTGTAAGAAAACAGGTCCTTCAGCCAACTCCCACGTGCCGACCCAAAGAGGGGCCAAATGCCCATCAACATTTGCAAGTTCTTGTCTAATGTAAGCAAAATTTGCTTTGACCAATTTAGGACTTTAACTTGTGGGCCAGATCCATCATTTTGAATAACTATTTAAAAACTAATGGAATAATGAACACTGGTACCCGTTCCACCCCTTCCTTGGTTTTAACAAGAAATAAAAGCATAAGGCAGGCATCGAGAACTGATGGGGAGATTCTTCAACAGTACGGAAAGTGTGTAAAAATATAGCAGGGCAAAGAGCGACCACAAAATGCCACTGGAGGACTAGATGAAGAGTAGGAGAGATACCAGGATTGGTTTTAGGGCCATTCGGAACCAAAGAGGCAATCTGCGCATGGACCGGAAGATATGGGTGAGCAGTGAATAGTTTTCATTTGTATTCACCAAGAACGATTGGAAATTTCAGGGAGGGGGATGAGGATATTCTAAGGCAGGTGAACTTTGGAAAGGAGGATTTTTTGGCTGCTTTAGTGTGCATAAAGTGGATAAACCCCCAGAGTGATCTGAGATGTATCATGGGCTGTTTTGGGAAGCAAGGGAAGAGATTGCTGGGGACCTGATGGAGATTTTTAAATCGTCAGTGAACATAGGCAGGATGATTGTATTTTGTATTGACTGGAATGCAAAGATCAAGAAGGGCAGCAAGGATAAGACAAGTATAGCAGAACTCCAATAATCTGGAATACCCAGGACTCTAATGGTTGCAAAGATAGATACAAAAAGCTGGGGTAACTCAGCAGGACAGGCAGCATCCCTGGAGAGAAGGAATAGGTGACGTTTCGGGTCGAGACCCTTCTTCAGACTGGTTAGGGATAAGGGAAACGAGAGATATAGACGGTGATGTGGAGAGATAAAGAAGAATGAATGAAAGATATGCAAAAAGGTAAAGATGATAAAGGAAACAGGCCCTTCTTACATTCTAATGGTAGCAGACTGCCAGATTTTTCAAATCATTCAATGCTATTCTATTAATAGCCCAACACACTTTAGATTCATTCTTTTGTTATGTTATTTTAGATTTTTAAGTGATTCTGGTGGGTTTAAAGGGAACGTGGCGTGGAATCCAGTGATTCTAAAGGAAGTGAGGAAAACAGGGCCCTTGTGATTTTGAGGAGAGAGCAGGGAAGAGTGGAAAGGGAAATGGCAAACCTGTCGGAATTTCTGTAGTCGGCGAACATATTATTGGAGTTTTTCCGTAATTCCAGGCCAGTGGGGCACATACATGTTAGTGGTCAGGAAATTATTAGAAAATATTCTGAGGGACAGGATTGACGCACACTTGGAAAGGCAGGGAATGATCAGGAATAGTCAGCATGGCTTTATCAGGGAAGATGCAGTCTAACCAATTTTTCTTTCCAAAGATGTAACTATGGCGAGTCTGGAGGCTCGTTCTTTGTTGAAGAAGTTTATTGCGACAGCAATATTCGATCACAAAGTTTAATGAATGAGATTACAGACAACCATTAATTCTAACTGTTCACTTCGAAGAAGTCTCCCAACAACTGGTTTTTGGGCGCCAAAACCACACGTGACGACGCTGTCCAATCAGCGGTCTCACTCCCCGAACCAATCCCTACGGTCGCACCCACACGTGACCTTGCTGGCCAATCTGAGGGTTCGACTCCCAGGACCAATCTCTATGGTCGCTACATAACTAAATATATAGGTGAGGGCAATCTGATTGATGTAGTCTACATGGACTTGAGACTTCAGAGAGGACTTCGTCAAGATTCCACATGGGAAACTGGTTCAAAAGATTGCAGCCCGTGGCATCCAGGGCAAGTGGCAGATTGGTGATAGGAGTCAGAGGGTAATGAGAAGGGTTGATTCTGTTATTGGAAGCCTGTGACCAGTGTTGTACTGCAGGGATTGGTCTGGGACTCCTGCATTGATGAGGTGGATATGAATGCAGGAGGCATAATTGGTGAGTTTGCAGACAATGTACAAATCAGGAGGATTGTTGATAGTAAGGAGGGTAATCTGAGGTGCAGGATAGTATTGATCAATGGGTAATTAGGCAAAAAAAAAAGCAGCTGGAATCTGTTACTGTTCAGAGCTGATGCTCTGTGGGAGGAGTAATAAGGGTAGGACATCCACCATGAATAGTGGAGACCTTGGTGAACAAGTCCAAGGATGCCTGAAGGTCACAGTACAGGTAGTTGAGGTGGCTATGCAATCCTATGGGATACTGACCTTCATTGGTTGGGACAAGGAGCAAGGATGTCACGGTACAACTTAAAATATTGATTGGGTCACAGCTGATGTATTGTATGCTGTTCTGGTCTTCACACTATGGGAAGGATGTGACTGTGTGGAGAGGGTGCAGAGGAGATTCACCTGGATGGAGAGTTTCCATTGTGAGTAGAGACATGAGGCAGGGTTTGTTTTCCCTGGAGTAAAGGAGGCTGTAGAGAGACCTGATCGAGGTGTATAAAATTAAAAGATGCACAGATAGAATGGGTGGTAGGAAACTTTTCCTCGGCAGAGTTATTTAAAGCCAGAGGATGTTGATTCAGTGTAAGAGTGGAAAGGTTTCAAGGAGATGTAAAAAGGAACAATTTCACCCAAAGAGTGATTGTTGTCAGAAATGCACTGTATGAAGAGGTGGTGGAGGCAGAGATTCTCACAGCACTTCAATTCAACCCAAGTTAAATATCTTATGTACAAGTACAGTACAGTGCAGGTACAATTAAAATCTTGCTTGTAGCAACATCACTCAGATAACAAACAAAAACATAAATTATATATATTGCACATAAATTCTACAAGATAGTGAAAAGAAAAAAAACAAGATATTAGATCAAAACACAATTTGAAAACAAGCCCATGGTAGTGCAAGAGGTTGTCCACAGTTTTCTGTTGCCAAGGTAGGATTGGGGTTGTTCAGGTCAGTTCAAGAAACTGATGGTTGTAGGAAAGTAACTGTTCCTGGACCTGGTGTTGTGGGACTTCAGGCTTCCATGTCTTCTGACCGACGACATCAACGAGGAGAGGGAATGGCTGGATGGTGCGGATCCTTGATGATAGATGCCACCTTCTCGAGGCAGAGCCTTGTGTACATGGTTTTGATAATAGGGAGAGCTGTGCTTGCGATGGACATGGCTAAGACCATTTAACAAAAGAGGTCATCAAGCACTGGAATCACCAAGGCATAAAAGGCAATGGAGCAATGTGGGTAAAGAGGGTCAGTCTAGATGGCTACTTGATGGTCAGCACAGACATGGCAGGCTGAATGGCCTGTTTCCCTGGTGTGTGGCTCTGAGGATACTTACAATTGAATCTCTTTTCTCTCATTCACTGAGCCATTTTGATGGTGCAATGGCATTATCAGGCTCGTGGGATCCTTCACTGAAATGTTCAGTGTGAGACTCATTAACTCAAAAACGATCATTTGATGCTCTGGCAGCCTGGCATTTTGTCAGCATCTGAATAATAGCAGGAGATTCAGGGCTTTTAACAAGTCTTCAGCAAGATGAAAATCAAATGCAGGGCCATGAAGCAGCCCACTGAACAGTGTGTGGGGAAATCATTGATATGACACCCTTGTTTTGATGTGAAAGCGTGGTCACAGTGGCTCTTGCTCAGAACCAGAGGAGTGACTTGCATTCTAATGTGGAGAACTGTCAGTACCCTGAGTTGCCAGTGAGTTGCGGCTGAGCCCCTGGGTGTGGAGAGTGAAATGTGATCAGCCTCTCACTGAAGGCTCCAAATCCTCTCATGTCCCTCACCATTCAGGGGTGATGTGCCACTCGGTTGATCCACAACTACAAATCTTTGCCAATATATTTCTCATTCAGTAGAAGACTCACTTGTTCCTTTCTGACTCTGTGACTAACCTTGTTGGAACAGATTCCAAATTACAGCGCTGCTCTTTATTCTCTGTCAGTTTTCCTTTGTTCAGTGAACTTGAAAATCTGTATCACCCTCAGCAGAGGGTCTTCCTTCGTTGTTATGTCAAAGGCTGCATTTGGACAACTGGTCAATGTCCTGGAGTTAACAATGGCTGCTCGGTGCTCTGAACAAAGTCAGAGCTTGCATTTCAGCAGCTGATTCCAATCGTAGATCATCCTATCCACCTCACAGCTGGTGAAGTATGCTCGGGTTACGATTCTGCTGGCAGCCTGTCTGTGTGCAACAAGCTCCCACAACCAGGAACGACCAGATATTCTGTAATGGTGGTCCTGAGTTAAGGAAGCCCATGGGTTCACCAGCCCAGATTACACCCACATAGAGTGAGTGGGGCCTGAACTCACAGTACTGAGGCACAAGTGTTTCCAACGTGGATTCAGTGCAACCGTTTGTGTTATAAATGAGCCAATTATTGGGATTGACCTTTAAACTGAATATCCAACTCTTTTGCATTAACAACATTTAGATTAGATTCAGCTGCTGCTGTTGTGAAGATGAGTGTGCCAAGAAATGGTTGACAGTAGTGCTGTTGCTTTGTACAGTTTGTTCCACAAACTCCATGATCTGTATAACAGCAACAGTCTCAAAGAACACACAGTAAATTGTGAACGTTTCATGAGGCAGGCTAATCTTTGCTGATGTAACAGCACGGAGGTTAACAGAGAACAGAGAAAGGAGTATGAGAGAGATCAAAGTTCATATTTTAAATCTACTCATCATCAGATTGGAAAGGTGAGATAAACTCCATCATAATCTGATTCTGTAGACTTGCAACAATGAAACCATCAAACATAGAACAACACAGCACAGGAATAGGCTCTTCCCCCCAGAATGACCGTAAATTATGTTAAATTATGACATGATGCTAAATTAAACTAATCTGCTCTGTCTGCACGGAATCCATATTCCTCCATTTTATTACTTATCCATGTGTCCATTCAAAAACCTCTTAAATGTTACCATTATATCTGCCTCCACTAATACTCCTGACAGTGCAATCCATCACTCTGCAAGAAATCTTGCCCTGCACATCTTTAAACTTTGCTCCTTTCATCTTAAGTCCATGCCCTCTAGCCTTTGACATTTTCACCGTGGGGAAAAAGGGTCGACTTTTACCCTATCTATGTTTCTCATGTTTTTATATACTTCTGTCAGATATCCCCTCAGTCTCCAATGCTCCAAAGAAAGCATTAAAAGTTTGTCCAAACTCTCCTAATTGCTAATACTTTCTAGGAGCGTAGCATTCTGGTAAACCTCTCCTGTACCCTCTCCAAAGCCTCCACATTCTCCCTGTAATGGGCCAACCAGAATTTACGTGATATTCCAAATGCAGTCCAACTAAAGCCCTATAAAACTGCAACATGACTTCCTGACTCTTGTACTCTTTGCTACGACCTATGAAGGCAAATATACCAAATGCCTTTACCAGTCTATCTACTTGTATTGTCACTTTCAGAGAGCTATGGACTTGGACCCAAGATCCCTCTGCACATCAATGCTGTGAATAGTCTTGCTATTAACTGTATACATTCCCCTTACATTCGACCTTGCAAATATAGCACCTCACACTTGCTCGGATTAAACTCCATCTGTCATTTCTTGACCCATTCTGCAGCTGATCTATGTCCCTCTGTATAGTTTGACAGCTTTCCTCCCTGTTCACGACTCCACCAAATTTTGGTGCTTTCTGCAAATGAATTAACCCATCCACCTACATTTACATCCGAGTTGTTCACGTGTATCACAAACAGCAAAAATCCCAGGACAGATCCCTGCAGAACACCACTGGTCACAAACCAACAGCCAGAATAACATGACCCCACTGCAACCTGCTGTCTTCGGGTAAGCTAGTTTTGAATCCAAACAATCAAATCACTGTGGATCCCATACGTCTTAATCTTCAGGATCAGCCTACCATGAGGGACTTTCTCAAATTGCATATTAAAATCCATTTTGACAACATCCACTGCCCTACCCTCATTGATAACGTTCATCACCTTCTCAAAAAAAACAATCAGATTCGTAAGGCATGACCTGCCTGAGAGTAAATCCTGCCCCAAAGAATCATCTCCAATAGCTTCCCTGTCGCTGATGTGGGTCACATCATCCTATAATGTTCCTGCATTATCTGTACTTCCCTTCTTAAACAAAGGAACAACATTGGCTATTTTCCAGTCCTCCAGGATCTTGCCTGTGGCCAGAGAAGATACAAAGATCTTTGTCAAGGTACTCTCAATGTCCTCACTTACCTCTCTCAATAACTTGGATAGATCCCATCAGACCCTGGGAATTTATTCACCCTAACGTTCTGCAAGAGCCGCAACACAATCACCTTAATCTCAAACTGTCCAAGTATATTAGTATTCCCTGCACTATTCTTACTGTTCTCCATGTCCTTTTCCTTGGTGAATACAGATGTAAAACTCATTTAGTACCTCACCTACATCCCCTGACTCCAAGCATAAATTCCCAATGTTTATCCTTGAGCGTCTACGTTCTCCTTGGTTACCCTTTTGTTTTTAATGTACGATTAAAAGGTTTGCAAACTTTCTTTAATCCAACTTGTTAATAACATTTCATGATCTTCTTTGGCACTTAATTTGTGAGAGGGATCATCAAGTTGAATTTATTGTCATGTACACAAGTACAATGAGAAACATGTACAATGAAAATCTTGCTTACAGCAGCATCACAGATACATAGACTCACACAGCACACAAAACATAAATTATATTAAAAAATCTACAAGTCAGTGAAAAGGAAAAAATCCTGTGCCAAAACAAGACTTTAATGTAAAACACAATTGGTGAACAGTCCATGGTATGCAAGAGGGTATGAAGGAACTGCAGATGCTGGTTTAAACCGAAGAAAGGCACAAAAAGCTGGAGTAACTCAGCCGGACAAACAGCATCTCTGGAGAGAAAGAATGGGTGACGTTTCGGGTTGAGACCCATCTTCAGACAGAAGACGGGTCTTCTTCTGAAGAAGGGTCTCGACCTGAAACGTCACCCATTCCTTCTCTCCAGAGATGCTGCCTGTCCCGCTGAGTTACTCCAGCTTTTTGTGCCTATCTTAGTTGGTCTGTGGTGTTCCGTTGCTGAGATAGGATTAGGGTTGTGCAGGTCAGTTCAAAAACCTGATGGTTGTAAAAAAGTAGCTGCTCCTGAACCTGGTGATGTGGGACTTTAGGCTTCCATGCCACCTGCCCGATGAGAAGAGGGCATGGCCCAGATTGTGGGAATCCTTGATGATAGATATAGTGGATAGTCAGCAACATTTTTCCATAGAAGAAGTGGCTGTAACGAGAGGGCACACATTTAGAGGAAGGCATGGGAGGTTAATAAAGGAACTTTGGAGTGTTTTCCCCACAACCCCAGGGGTTATTGGGATCTGGAATGTGCTACATGAAGGGATGGCAGAGGCGGAGACTCTCACAACATTTAAGAAATCTCTGGATGAGCACTTGAATCACCAAGGCAGAGAAGTCAATGAACCGGGTGCTGGTAAATGGGATGAGTATAGATTGATACTTGATGGACTTGTATTGACAGAGGTCAATGCACCTGTTTCCATGCTACCGGACTCATTGACTTCTTGGAGATGAGACTGTCTGCCTCCAGCAACCACTCAGGCAGTGTGTTCCAGATTCCAACCTCCTTTGGGAGAGCTTTAGAGGGGATTTTCCTCAAAGGGAAAGTTTCCTACTATCTTCCCTGCGTCTGCCCCTCATAATTCTGTATGTCTCGATCAGATCCCCTCTCACCCATCTCTGCTCGAAGAAAAAAACTCCAGTCTCTCCTCATAACTGAAACTACCAGCAATGTCCTGGTGAATCTCCTCTGCACCCTCTCCAGTGCAGTCAAATTCTTCCTGTAGTCCAATGACCAGAACTGCATGTGTGGTGGAACCAGTGCTTTATTCACCATCTATCTTCCTGTGCTGCAACCTTCAGAGATTCTTGGACAAGCATACCAAAGTCTTTCTGTTCCTCAATGCTCCCTGTGGGACTGCCATTCAGAATGTATGTCATACCTTTATTTGTCTCCCTAAGTGCATCGCCTCCAAATTCCATCGGCCTTCATCCTGCCTATCAGTGTCATCATGTAGCCTCAAACTTTCCTCCTCACTACCAACAACACCACCAATTTTCATGGCAACTGTAAACCTATTCGTCTTACCTCCAACTTCAAATCCAGTTTATTAATGTATGAGTTCCAATACTGATCACTGTGTTATAAAAAGACAAACCTGCCCATATTATTCTCTGCCTCCAATTCTGGATCCAATTCACCAAATTACCCCGGATTCCATGGCTCATAGATAATTTCATTCAACCCAGATTCTGATGCAGGGTGTCGAGCCCAAACATCAACCATCCTTTTACCTCCCCAGATATTGTTTGACCTGCTGGGTTCCTCCAGCAGATTGTTCCTTTTCTCCATTATCGATAAACTATCATCTCTCTGAAAACTGGTCACGCTGGTTCACCCCTTAACTCATCTATGCTGTCTATATCCTTGACCATTCCTTGCCTCTTCAATTGCAGAAAAATCCAATCCCTCAGTACTTTTTCCATTGATTTCCCAACCATTCATGCAGCATTCACCACTCTGGCGTTAGCTTTCACATCCTTGCTAACTTACTTGAGTAAAGGTACAGCATTTGTCACATCGCACCTCATCGATGGCCGGGGAAAGTTTGAACATTTTGTCAGGGCCTCAGCAATCTTCTCCCTTAACTCCCATGGGAGTCTGGGATACATCTCACCATCTCACCAGGTCCTGGTGATCCGGGCACTTTTAAGTCCATAAAAACATCCAACAACTCCTTACTTGCCGATTTGGTTGAGAATTTCAGTGTCCCCATTTGTGCAAGAAAATGCCTGTCTCCCTGCAGAGAATAGTTTGTGTAAGATTAGTCAAGTCAAGTCAAATTTATTTGTCACATACACATACACGATGTGTAGTGAAATGAAAGTGGCAATGCCTGCGGGTTGTGCACAAAAAGAATTACAGTTACAGCATATAAATAAAGTTAATAAGTTACTATTAGTGTCGACAAAAATTTAGTCTCTGGGGTTATAAAAGTTGACAGTCCTGATGGCCTGTGGGAAGAAGCTCCGTCTCATCCTCTCCGTTTTCACAGCGTGACAGCGGAGGCGTTTACCTGATCGTAGCATCTGGAACAGTCCGTTACTGGGGTGGCAGGGGTCCCTCATGATCTTGCTTGCTCTGGATCTGCACCTCCTGATGTATAGGTCCTGCAGGGGGACGAGTGTAGTTCCCATGGTGCGTTCTGCCGAACGCACTACTCTCTGCAGGGCCATCCTGTCCTGGGCAGAGCTGTTCCCAAACCAGACTGTAATGTTGCCGGACAGGATGCTCTCTACAGCCCCAGAGTAGAAGCAATGAAGGATCCTCAGAGACACTCTGAATTTCCTCAGTTGTCTAAGGTGGTAAAGGCGCTGCTTAGCCTTACCCACCAGTGCGGCAATGTGCGTTGCCCATGTCAGATCCTCTGCGATGCGGACTCCCAAGTATTTAAAACTGCTCACCCTATCCACAATAGACCCATTTATCTCCAGTGGCGTGTACGTCCTTGGATGTTTAGCCCTTCTGAAGTCCACAATCAGCTCCTTTGTTTTAGTGACATTCAAGAGGAGGCTATTGTCCTGACACCAGAGTGCCAGATCAGCCACCTCCTCCCGGTAGGCCTTCTCATCGTTGTTGGAGATCCGGCCCACCACCACAGTGTCATCAGCAAACTTGATGATGGAGTTTGAGCTGAACCTGGCCCCACAGTCATGTGTGTACAGGGAGTACAGTAGGGGGCTAAGGACGCAGCCCTGGGGGGATCCTATGTTCAGGGTGAGGGAGCTAGATGTGTGTTCCCCCATCCTGACCACTTGGGGCCTGGCAGTGAGAAAGTCCAGGACCCAGGCACACAGAGGGGTGCTAAGCCCCAGTTCCCGCAGCTTCTCAACCAATCTGCTGGGGACTATTGTGTTGAATGCTGAACTAAAGTCAATGAACAGCATCCTCACATAGCCCCCCTGGTTGTCCAGATGAGAGAGAGCGGTGTGTAGAACCTGGGAGACCGCATCATCCGTGGACCTGTTCGGACGGTATGCGAACTGTAGTGGGTCCATGTTGCGAGGAAGGAGGGCGCAGATATGCTTCTTGACTAGCCTCTCAAAGCATTTCATGACAACCGAGGTGAGGGCCACCGGTCGGTAGTCATTTAAACACGCTGGAGAGGCATTCTTTGGCACCGGTACAATGATGGATCTTTTGAAGCATGCAGGGACCACGGACTTTGCCAAGGAGAGGTTGAATATTGTGGTGAGCACTGGAGCAAGCTGAGTAGCACAAGACTTTAGTACTCGCCCAGATATACCATCTGGGCCTCCAGCTTTCCTCGTGTTCACACGCGTCAGAGCCCACCTCACCTCGTGCTCGGACACCGAGAATGTGTGCACATCCCCGGCGGTGGATCCCCCTCCAGCCTCGCTAGCCAGCGCCCCCTCGGTGCTGTTTTTAGACGGCGAGCTGGTGGTGTTACCCGTCTCAAACCGTGCATAAAAAGAGTTCAGGTCATCAGCTAAGGAGGAGCCGGCACTTCCGGTTGAGGGGGTGCTGGACCTGTAGCTAGTTATAGTCCGTAGCCCCTGCCAAAGGCGCCTGGTGTCCTGCTGCTCCATCTGTGACTCCATCTTGTCCCGGTGCCTCCTTTTTGCATCCTTCACTGCCCTTCGCAGTCGGTAGGACTCTCCCTTGTAGTCGTCCATGTTGCCGGATGCCAGAGTAATAAAACTCTGTAGGATCTTGATTAACAATTTTGGTCCAAGAATTGTCTGTGTAGTGGTAACCACTTTGTTTGAGCAGTGGTTTGTGTAAATTATTTTATTTGTAGAAGATCTGGAGTCTGTGTAATATTAACTGTTCTGTGTATGGAAATGTTTGGATAAGACAATTTAAAGGATTGTTTAAATAAGAGTTCCCAAACAAATGCTGAGATTGGTAGCACAATATTAATCATAATGTCAGAGATTCATAGATTATACAGCACAGAACGAGGCACCAGCCCCTCATCCATGCCACAAAAATGCCAATCTATAGTAATCACATTT
Source organism: Rhinoraja longicauda (assembly GCF_053455715.1). NCBI lineage: Eukaryota > Metazoa > Chordata > Chondrichthyes > Rajiformes > Arhynchobatidae > Rhinoraja > Rhinoraja longicauda. The sequence goes on along the minus strand of NC_135964.1, from coordinate 29,067,072 downwards.
GCCTGCATTTGGCACATATGCTAGAATCCTTTCCTATCTATGTACCTATTCAATTGTAGAAAAATATTATTATTGCAGCTCATTCCATATACATGCCATCGCTATGTATGTCCTGCCCTGGCTAACTTATCAAAATGCATCACTTTCAAATTGCCTGTTAGATTCAATCTGCTATTCCCTTGCCCACTTTCCTTGATGTTCTTATCCTTCGTGAGTGAGATTTACCATGTACAAAGAAATGTTAGAGCAAGATTGAGCAGTCTATGTGACAGGTGGCCTATGTTAGAATAACCAGTAGTGTGGAAAGTTGTTTGCTTGCGTTAACCTGCCTATGTGAGTAATTGATTGTCATAATTACACTAATCATAGTTTTGTTTTCTTGGTTGTCATAGAGCTGTACAGCATAGAAACAGACCCTTCAGCTGACCTTATCCATTTCAACAAAATGGCATCCGGGGCTAGTCCCATTTGCCTGCATTTGCCTGCGTTTGGCTCTAAACCTTTTTAATCCATATATCTGTCCCAAAGTCTTTTAAAGGTCATAATTGTATCCTATAACTTCCTCTGGCAGCTCATTCAGATATGGACTATCTTCTGAATGAAGAAATTGCCCCTGAAGTCCCTCTTAAATCTCTCCCTTCTCACCTTTAGCCGATGCCTTCTAGTTTAGAATCCTCTGTCCTTGGAAAAAGACTAAACTTTCACTTTATCCGTGTACCCCATGATCTTGCATACGCCAAGAATGAAATTCCTCCTTCTCCTATGCTTCAAATAAAAAAATTGCAGGAGGCATTGGTTGAGGCAGGCACATAACAACATTTAATGGGGATTTGAACAGGAACATGGAAACAAAACGTTTAGAGGGATGTGGGCCAAACGCGAGCAAATGGGACTAGCTAGTTAGGCAATTTGGTTGGCATGGACGAGTCGGGCTGAGGAGCCTATTTCCATGCTATCTAAATCAATGACTTTAATTCACAGGAAGGAGTTTGTGTGTGATTATTTACTCGGTACAGGGCCTCGTTAGAGTAAGATTGACCACTGTGCGTGGGAGTTGCAGGTCTAAAGCTAACTATTCCGTGTGGGCAATGTACATACAAATTTAACAATTCTGGCAAGAGTCGCATGCTTAAAATGTTTGCACAGAGCTGATAGTGCAAGAACAATCACACTGTACAGCGGGTGGTTTATGGAGAGTAATGCCAACTTTCTGATTTTGTTTGTGTGAGAATAACCACACTGTGTGGGGGCAGTTCGTTTGAGATTAACTACAATTTGTAGCATCTCGCTTAAATAAATTTAACCACCTGGGTGGGAATTGGTTTGTGTGAGATTGACCACTCTGTGAAATGTGGGTTTGGGTGCGATTAACCACAATTGATTGGATCGAGTGATTAGAAACGTGACCACTTCATGAGGAGAGTTGTGATAAGGATAATCACTCAGGGCTGGTTGGTGCTTTCATCTTACAAAAATAATTTTTAAAGGCTTTTGTTTGTATAAGATTGACCACCGTGAGTATTTACAAATATTGATAAATGGTTGGAACAATTAAAAATTAATCATACTGTGAAACTTTATTTTTTATATGATTCCTAAAGTAACTAAAAAAAATCAAGCTGTACATTCCAAAGCACAGCCTTGTTTGGAAATATAAATTCCTTCATCAGGTCTCTTCGCAGCTTCCTTCTGTTCCAAGAACAAACCGAGTTTCTTCACTTGAACCATATAACCATAGACCCAACTCTTGCCTTATGTCACCTCTGATTCCATTACAGCTCTGAAGTTCTCCACTCCTATCTTCCCATCTGATTTAAGAGGCCACTAGTGCCAGGTTGAAGGTCCTATGGCTGCTGTGATATCTGCGTTGCTTTATGTACTAATCAGGGCCGGATTAAGCTAGTGCGGGGCCCGTGGCATATGTTATAAAGGGGCCTTAAATACAGGGCAAGGTGACGTCAGCGCACGCACCCCAAGTGACCTCACCCAGCAGGCGGCCACGTGCGCCTACGCTACCAATGGCGGCCGCCCAGGCTTGGAGGCGGGTTACTGTGCAACCTATGTGGCGCAACCTAACTTGCGCAACAATCAGCGAGGTCCCAAAATCCAGGGTTCAAATGCACAGGCTTGGGGCCTACTCGTTGCAAAATTCAACAGATATGCCGTGGGGATTTTTGCAGAGTCTGGGCAGGAAACACATCACGCCCCTGCATTGGGCGGCGAGCGAGTGTGGACAGCGCCCAGCGCCCGCTCCATACATACAATGGCACTGGGGACACAAAGGGCAGCTCTCCCAGCGTCAACAATGCTGGCTGCACACCATGTTCCCATCCGGGCAGCCCGGCCCCCCCTGTTCCTCCCGATGGCCGATGCGTCCCTCTCCCGCGAGCCGGGCTTGCCCACTTCAACCACAAATTCCACCGGCATTGTGTGCAGGTTTACCAAGGACGCTGTCCCAGCCTGCAAGCTCTGGGGAGGGGAAAGGAATTAAAAAAAACGGCGACTTCCACGCCCACCCAACCAGCCAACCAGCCCACCCAACCAACCAACCAACCAACCAGCCCTCCAAGACAGCAGAGTCTGGCTCATTCCACCGCCTGCCGCAAGGAACCAAACCGGACTGTCAATGGGGGAACCCACGACCAGCGTCAAAGAATGACCGCTCCCAGTCCCTGACCGCTCCCAGTCCCTGACCGCTCCCAGTCCCTGACCGCTCCCAGTCCCTGACCGCTCCCAGTCCCTGACCGCTCCCAGTCCCTGACCGCTCCCAGTCCCTGACCGCCCCCAGTCCCTGACCGCCCCCAGTCCCTGACCGCCCCCAGTCCCTGACCGCCCCCAGTCCCTGACCGCCCCCAGTCCCTGACCGCCCCCAGTCCCTGACCGCCCCCAGTCCCTGACCGCCCCCAGTCCCTGACCGCCCCCAGTCCCTGACCGCCCCCAGTCCCTGACCGCCCCCAGTCCCTGACCGCCCCCAGTCCCTGACCGCCCCCAGTCCCTGACCGCCCCCAGTCCCTGACCGCCCCCAGTCCCTGACCGCCCCCAGTCCCTGACCGCTCCCTGTGGATTGGACAAATTCCCACAGGTTCAAGCAATCCAAGTGGACTACAACCCGCAGCGTGACCTGGAAGCACCGACTCAATGCCGCTCCCTCTGAGGGAGCAACATTAAATCAGTGCCTCCAAGTCACGCAGCGGCCCACAATCCATCAAACTGCCCAAACCCGCGGGAATTCATCCAATCCACAAAAAACAGTCAGAAACCGAGCCATTCCCCGACACCAATCGCAAGTTCCCCATTGACAGTCCGGCTCAATTCCCCGCGGCAGCCGGCAAACCGAGCCGGACTCTGCTGTCCTGGAGGGCATGTTTGGTTGGTTGGTTGGTTGGCTGGGCGGGAAGCCACCAGCCCCCCCCGATTCCTTTCCCCTCCCCAGAACCCACAGACTAAGGCAGCGTCCCCGGCAAACCCGCGCACGATGCCGGTGGAGCCCGGGGTCGAAGCGGGCGAGCCCGGCACGCAAGAGAGGGAGGCGCCGGCCACCATGGGGCCGAACCACCCCAATGGGAAATGTGCAGCCGGCGCCACCAACACCGAGAGAGCTGCCCTTGATGTCTCCAGCACCACCATACACATGGAGCTGCCCTTGATGTCTCCAGCACCACCATACACATGGAGCTGCCCTTGATGTCTCCAGCACCACCATACACATGGAGCTGCCCTTGATGTCTCCAGCACCACCATACACATGGAGCTGCCCTTGATGTCTCCAGCACCACCATACACATGGAGCTGCCCTTGATGTCTCCAGCACCACCATACACATGGAGCTGCCCTTGATGTCTCCAGCGCCACCATACACATGGAGCTGCCCTTGATGTCCCCAGCGCCACCATACACATGGAGCAGGCACTGGCCACACTCGCCCTCACTGCAATCGCCACCCAATGCAAGGGCGTGATGTATTTCCTTCACATACTCTGCAGAGATCCCCACTTGTACTTTAGAAACCACCTTCCGACCTTTACCCAAGGAGTCACAATGCTCCACGGTCCAACTTAAAGCGATTTGGGAATGACGACCGGTCGCCAACTCGAAACATTAACTCTGTTTCTCTTTCTGACCCCTGAGCTTTTCCAAACTCCACACCGTCAGCCCAAACCCGCACATCCAAACCCAAGATTTCAAGACCTCGCTGACCACCACCACACCTTGTTGCGACCTCATTCAAATCACTGTCATTCAAAGTTCCCTTGCCTTGCCATCCTTATCCTTCCTCCTCACTGGAACATGCTGCTCCTGAACTGTTTCAATCTTCTCATCTCACCAAAACACGCCCTTCAGTTTTAAACTCCCCTGAGAAAGGACAATGATCATCCATCTTTTCAATGTCCCATATGATGTTATAAACCTCAATAAATTCACATCTTGACCTCTTTGCACAAGGAAAAAGGACACAGCCTATCCAACCTTTCCGTCCACATTCTAGTCCCAGTAACATCTCCATAAATCTCTTCTGCACCCTTTCTAATGTCATGACATCCTTCCTATAGCAGGGCAAATGGAATTGTGCACGGTACTCCAAATGTGGTCTCATCGACGTCTTGTACAGTTGTGACAAGACTTCCCAACTCCTGTACTCCTGACCAATGAAGGCAAGCATTCCAAATGCCTTCTTCACCACATTGACCACCTACATCAGCACTTTCAGGGAACCATGCACCAATACCCCTTGGACATTCTGATCTGCAACACTCCCTAGAGCAGTCCATCCTGTTTACACAAACCTTGCCCCCCCCCCCTTTTAATTTTATACCCTTCAGTTGTCTCTCCTCACCTTCCAAAGAGAACATCTTTCCAGTTCAATCACACTTCACTGTAGCGTACTGACCAGAACTGTGCTCATTGCTCACATTGTGGCCTCACTTATGTTGCAGTAAAGTTGCAGCACAGCTTACCTGCTCTTGTATCCTCTGCCTCAGCTAATAAGGAACGTATCCCATCTACTGTTTTAACATCTTATTGAGCTGCCCTCCTTTAAATGATCCAGGGACGTAGAGCCCATCTCACGGTGCCCTCCCATTCCCTTGTCTTGTTGGACACACCAACCCTCAAATGTCATTTTTCTGCCCAACTGACTGGACCTTCAACACCCTCCCATGGTCCAAAGCTTATCTCCACAAATAGCTAATGTTTGGATTATCTTCTGTCGTCATGCAGGAGGTACAGAAGCCTGAAGTCTGAAGTCCCACACCACCAGGTTCAGGAGTAGCTACTTTCCTACAGCCATCAGGTTCTTGAACTGACCTGCACAACTCTAATCCCACCATGGCAACAGAATGCTGCAGACCACCTCTTGCGTTATCATGTCAAGTCAAGTCAAGTCAAGTCAAATTTATTTGTCACATACACATACACGATGTGCAGTGAAATGAAAGTGGCAATGCCTGCGGATTGTGCACAAAAAAGAATTACAATTACAGCATATAAATAAAGTTAATAAGTTACTATAGTGTAGACAAACATTTAGTCTCTGGGGTTATAAAACTTGACAGTCCTGATGGCCTGTGGGAAGAAACTCCGTCTCATCCTCTCCGTTTTCACAGCGTGACAGCGGAGGCGTTTGCCTGACCGTAGCATCTGGAACAGTCCGTTACTGGGGTGGCAGAGGTCCCTCATGATCTTGCTTGCTCTGGATCTGCACCTCCTGATGTATAGGTCTGATGGACCTGTTTCCTAATTGTGTATTTTTACACAAATGACTGAGGTTTGTTTTGTACTCATTTTCTTTTTGCTGTCTTGGATATTTTTTGTATGATTGATGTATAGTTTGTGTGTCTGTGTATGTGTGCCTATGTGCCTTGCTGCAAGCAAGATTTTCATTGTACCTGTACCTCACTGTACTTGTGCATATGGCAATAAATACTTGACTGACTGAAACTTGCTTTTCATGTTTCTACACAGTGATTGTAAATCGCAGGAAGACCCACCACTGTGGAACCCTGTTGGTGGTAGTTTGTGCTAGTGTACGGGACAGTATGTGTATGTGTTACTGTGTTTGACTGTGTGTGCTTGCTTTCAGGTGTGTGAAATGTGCGATGGTTTGTGTGTGTCGGTGTGTGCGTGTTTGTGTAGGTACGTGAGACTGTTTGCATGTGTGTGTGAGTGCATCACTGTGTATTTGTGTGCATGTCACTGAAATCTGAGATTCGTAGGAACGTGCAGCACAGAAACAGGCAGTTTGGGCCACCTCTTCCATGCTGACCAGTCTAAAGAAGGCACCCGACCCAAAATGGCATCAGTCTATTGCCTCCACAAATGTTGCCAGACCCATTGAGTTCCACCAGCAGTTTTTTTTCATACACCTGGTCATGTATTCCCCACCTACCACACCTAGTACAGGATTACCCACATTGAGATGGGGTCCCGGTCGACACACTTTTTCACAAAGATGGATCCACATCTCCAACATAGATCAGTGAAGCTCTAAACTGAAGGAGAATGAAAAGGCACAAAGTCACTCTTGGCAGCTGAGCGCTGTGAACTCTCAGCGGAATGACAGGATCATACGGTACTGGAAATTTAAAGCTTGTTGCCGTGGGGTGAAATGAAAACATTTCAGATGTTACTTTCCTCAAGGTATTAATTAGGAGTTGCTCAGAGTTATCATTTTCACTGTGAAGCAGCCCAGCTCGCCTGTGTTTCCAGCAAACTATCTCCCAGCTCTGGAGCTGTGTTCGAGAGGAGCCCTGGCAATGAGACAGACAGTTTACACTCTGTGAAAGCTATCAGGGTAAATGGGCATGAGTTTGGAGTCACATTGGGTCAGATTCCAGAAGGCAGGCGTCAGCTGTGTAAATGTCATCACATCTAATTGACAATGTCACTCGTTGGAGGGGATCTGAGAAAGATGTAAGATTTGTACATAGAGTTACAAGGACATTCAGCACAGAATCACTTTGGTGCAGCAAGTGACCCTATTGAAAGCGAATGGGTGAATTAGAAACATTCAGCATGGTTTTATCTGCAGCAGATCATGTCATATAAACTTGATAGAGTGTTTTGAGAAGGTGAATGATGAAGGTAGGACAGTGGACTCTAGTAGGGCATTAGATGAGCTCAGTTATTGTAAGCTGATCCAGATGATTAAAGTACACAGGATCCATGGTAACTTTTCATTTTAGTTTTAGAGATACAGCATGGAAATAGGCCCTTTGGCCCACCGAGTCAGCGCCGACCAGCGATCCCCGCACACTAATACTATCCAAAACACACTGGGAACAATCTACAATTTTACCAAGCCAATTAACCAACACACCTATACGTCTTGGAGTGTGGGAGGAAACCGGAATCACAAAACCGACGTAGGTACAAACTCGATACAGACAGCACCTGTAGTCAGGATCGAACTCAGGTCTCTGGCGTTGTAAAGCAGCAACTCTACTGCTGCACCACCGTGCTGCCTGCACTTGGTCATTTGGATTCAGAACTGGCTTACCCATAGAAAACAGGGTAATGCTGCATGATTGTCACTTTGGCTGGAGGTCTGTGACTGGTGATGTTCTGCACGGATCCGTGTTGATTGTGATATATATTAAATTCTTGGATTAAATTATAGATGGACTGGTTAGTAAGATTGCAGATGACAGAAATATTGATGAAGTTGCGGACAGTGGAGAAGACGAGTCAAAGGGATAGAGCTGGATATAGATCCTTTACAAAACTGGATGGAAAAATGGTAGATGGAGATTAATCCGGGCAAGTGCGAGGTGCTGCACTTTGGTAGGTCAAATGTATGGGGAAAGTATACAGTTAAAAGGTAGGACTGTTAACAGCATTGATTTAAAGAAGTGCAAGCCCATAACTTCTTGAAAGTAGCAAAACAGGAAGTCATGTTGCATCTTTATGAAACCTTGGTTAGACCGCGTTTGGAGTATTATGTGTAGTTCTGGTCACCCCAGTACTGGAAAGATGTGGAGGCTTTGGAAAGGATGCAGAAAAAGTTAATCGGATGCTGCCTGGATTAGAAGGTATTAGCTATAAGGAGACGTTGAACAAAAGTGGATTGTTTTCTCTGGAGCATCGGAGGCTGAGGGGAGACCTAATAGAAATTAACAAAAGTATGAGAGACATAGATACAGTAGACTGGAAGAGATCACTGCAGAGAGAAAAGCATTGACGTTTCAGTTTTGATGACCGTTCATTAGAGCTGAAAGTGTGAGAAAGCAAATGAGTTAAGTTGTGGACAGAGGGACGAGTGAAGTAAACCGGGGTGGGTGTGTGGGTACGGAGACCGAAAGAAAATGAATGGCACAAGAGAGTAAGGGAGTGGAGAGAGGGCAAGAGTGAAAGAGGGAGAGAGAATGAAAGAAGGAAGAAAGAGAGAGGTAGAGAGGGACACAGAGGAGGCGTAGAGTTATAGTCATAGAATCATACAGCGTGAAAACAGGCCCTTTGGCCCAACTTGCCCATGCCGACCAACATGCCCCATCCACACTAGTCCCACCTGCCTGCATTTGCCCCATATCCCTCTAAACATATCCTATCCATGTACTTATCCTTGGAATATTACTGCTGAGGTGACCCGTTGTCTTGTCAAACACATTTCATTGTACTGTTGACCCTGTGCCAACCTACATGTGACAAATATTTTTTTATTTTATTATTATTATTATTATTATTATTATTATTATTATTATTATTATTATTATTATTATTATTATTATTACTGTCTAAATGTTTTTTAAACATTGGGATAATACTTACCTCAACTAACTCCTCTGGCAGCTCGTTCCATACATCTACCAAACTTTGTGAAAAACATTTGTCCCTCAGGTTCCTATTAAGTCTTTCCTCCCTCACCTTAAACCTATGTCATCTGGTTCTCCATTCCCCTTCTCTAGATAAAAGACTCTGCATTTACCCTATCTATTTCATTCACGATCTTGTACACCTCTTTAAGATCACCCCTCTTCCTCCTGCACTCCTAGCCTGGTCAACCTCTCCCAATAGCTCAGGTCCTCGAGTCCTGGCAACATCCTCGAAAATCTTTATTGAACCCTTTCCAGCTTACAACATCTTTCCTATAACAGGGTGACCAAACCTGAACACAATACTAAATGTTATCTCACTAATGTCTTGTACAACTGCAACATGACCTCCCACCCTATCTATACTCTGACTGACGAAGGCCAATGTGCCAAAAGCCTCTTAACCACCCTATCTACTTGTGATGCCAATTTCAAGGAACTATGTACCTGCACTCCTAGTTCTCTCTGCTCTATGACACTTCCCAGAGCCCTACCATTCACTGTGTAGGTCCTTCCCTGGTTTGACTCCCAAAATGCAACACCTTCACTTCTCTGTATTAAACCTCATCAACCATTCCTCAGCCCACCTGCCCAACCTATCAAGATCCTGCTGCAATTTTTGAAAACCATCTTTGCTATCTACAACACCTCCCACTTTGGTGCCATCTGCAAACTTAAAGAGGGAGAGAAGAGATGGAGAGAGAGAGAGAAGGAAAGAGAGTGGGGGATAGGGAGGAGGTTAGGAAGGGTGGAGAGAGAGATAGCAAGGGAGAGAGATAAAGAGGGGGGGAACAGAAGGAGAAAGAGAGAAATGAAAGAGAGGGAGAGAGGAAGGTAGAGAGAGAAAGAGTTAGATGGGAAGGGAGAGGGGAGAGAGCGATAGAGAAATAAAGCAGGCAAACAGAGATAAGGTGAGAAACAGAGAGATAGAGAGAGAAGAAGGAGAAACAGTGAGAGAGAGATGATAAGATAGAGAGAGTGCGGGGAAGATCGTCAGAGAGAGGAAGGGAGAGGAAATGAGAGATACAGAGAGGGGGAGAAACAGACAGAGAAAGAGAGAGAGCGAGAATGTACTGTATGGGTGTGAAGGGGAAAGGTAATGCTGACACTATGAGGGACAAACTGGTGATACTGCTGACGCTGGAAATCTAAATTAAAACCAGGAAGTGATTGTCCACCATTTGAATGGCTCTTGGCCATGAAGAATAAATGTTTCTGTTGCAGCAAAGCCCCCTGTCATGAATGAATACATGAAAAAAAATCCATTCTGATTCTTAATTATTTTTTACAAATAAAGGATGCAGATTAATCATGAAAAGACAGCGTGGGTGATCTAGGGAATATTGAATCATCTCTGAATTTTCAATTAGTTTTTTTTTCCAAAACAGAGGAGTTCAAGTAGTCTGAAACATTTCCACCCTGGGAATAAGGTTCTGATTGTCTATGCTACCTGTTCCTCTCATAATTTAATGCATTTTATCAGGTTTTCCCTCAACCTCCAATGCTCCAGCGACAACAATCCAAATTTGTTTAACTTCTCTTCAGAGAATCCTGGCAGTATTCTAGTAAACATCTAAAAAGTCTTCACATCCTTCCTATAATGGCATGGTCAGAACTGCACAATGCTCCAAATGCAACCTAACTAAAGACCTATAAAGCTGCAACATGATTTCCTGACTCTTCTACTCAATGCCCTGACCAATGATGACAAACATACAATATATCTTCTTTACCACTCTCTCTACTTGTCTATCAACAGGTATGAAGGTCGGGCAGGCAGACTCAGCTCCCTTCCTGATTTGACTAAGGACTGATTGGACCACAAGTTGGCCAACAGCGGCGGGGTTGCAGAGGGTGATGAGAGGAAGCTACAATAAGAAGTATGTACATTCCTCCAGTGGCAGCTGCTGGTCTTATCCTCCGGCCTTGGTTCCTGTGCATCAAAGGCTTGGACAGCTGTGTCAGAGCTGAAATGCAAACCACCACTGGTGATGGAAATCTGAGATAAAAACAGAGAATGCCCGGAGCACTCAGTGGATCAGGCAGCTTCAGAGGATGTAGAGAGATAGTCGACAATTCAGGTAATTACCCTCCTGCAGAGCAACGGCCAGGAACTTCAACCATTTGTTTGCCTCCGTAGATGCAGCCTGACCCACTGAGTGTTGCATCCTCAGCCTCTACTTTGTTCCTGGAGAGAAATCAGAGGAGATTCTCCCAGTTATTGCCTGGATTGGAGGACTTTAGTTCTGGGGAGAGATTGGATAGGCTAGGCTTGTTTTCCCTGGAGTGAAAGAGGCTGAAAGGTGACCTGATAGACATATATGTGAGGTTATGAGGGACATGGATAGTCAGGCTCTTTCTCCAATTAGGCATAGATTTAGTGTGAGGGAGGAGTGTGAAAGAAGATCTGTGGCATAAATGTTTATTCAGAGAGTGGCTGATTTCTGGAACGCTAATCTCATCTGCCTGCTCATGGTCCATGTCCCTCTGTTTCCTGCCTGCCCACCTGTCTGTCGAAATGCCTCTTAAACAATGTTATCATATCTGCTCCAGTTATGGATAAACCAATGTTTGTGAAGTTGTACCATAACCTCCCAACTATAAAACTCTGTGCCAGATAAATGAATCCCTTGTGCCCTCCTCATCACCTTATCTCCCTGTACTGCCACCGTCGGGAATCCTAGGACTTGTACACTGAAGGTATTCTGTTCCTCAATATTCCCTGGAGCTTCAGCATTCATTGTGCCTGGCCAACCTTCATCAATCCTCCCAGAGCTCATCATTTACCACTTATCAGGAATAACTCCCTCTGCCATGGCCCTACCCGTCGTACCATCTGATCAGTGCGGTCCTGCAGCCTGACACTATCCACACTACCAATTCCACCAATTTCTGTGTCATGTGCAAACCTACTCATCATAACTCTACAGGCATATCCAAATTGCTTCAGGCACACAACAAAATGTGAGTATTCCTGCGGCACACCACTGATTGCAGACAGTGCCACATTGAACATCATCCCAGGTAAGTTAGATTTTGGTTCCAATTAGCCAACTTACCTTGGATCCCATGGGCTGAAACATTTTGTTCCATTTTGTTCCATGTGGAGCCTTGTCAAAGGCCTCATCGAAGTCCATTTACACAACATCAACCACATCATTCTCAATATTATATTTAATCACCTCAACATCAATTTCACGCCAATTAGTTATACGGTATCTCAAATCAATAAATCCAAGCTAACTAACCCTTGTCAATCCCTGCCGTTCTCAGTGTATATTAATTCGGTTCCTTAAATTGTTCTTTCAATAACTACCCTGCCTCTAACAGAAGATTTACGTGCCTGTAATTATTGACATCCATTGACATCTCAACTGCTGTCCCTGAATAAAGATACCATATTTGTTGCCTTCCAGCCATCTCATTCGTGACCAGTGAAAGTTTAGAAATCTCATCAGGCCCTGGGGATTGGTCTATCTCTTTGCCCACTAAGACACCTAATACCTGTTCCATCACACAGACCAGACTCCCTGCCATTGACTCCATTGACACTTCACAATGCCTCGGGAAACCAGCCAACATAATCAAAATCAGAGTGGCACAGTGGCGCAATGCTGGAGCTGCTGCCTCACCAGGGACCCCATTTCGATCCTGACCTTGGGTGTTACATGTGTGGAATTTGCATATTACTCCCTGTGACTGTGTGGGTTTCCACTGGATTCTCCAGTTTCCTTCCACATCTCAAAGACGTGTGGGTTTGTAGGTCAATTGGACACTGTAGAATTGGCCCTAACATACAGAGGAATGGATGTAAAAGTGGAATAACATAGACTTAGTGTGAACAGATGTTTGTTGGTTGGTGTCGACCCGGTGGGCCAAAGGGCCAGTTTCCATGCTTTATCTCTAAACAAAACCTTTCCCACCCCGGTCATTCCTTTTTCTCCCCATTCCTGTTGGGAGAAAATACTCATTACCAAACTCAGGAACAGCTTTTCCCTCTCTGTTATCAGGCTTCTGAACAATACACTCATCAACTAGAGTACAATCTGATTATCTTCTACTTAATTGCAGACATTGGATTTTGTTTCTGAAACTGTAGCACCACAATGCTGAGAAGTATATGCTGTATTCTGTATCTTATGTACTAGTTTGGCTTGATTATCTTTATGTTATATGACTCGATTGGATAGCATGCAAAACAAAGCTTTTCACTATCTCAGTGCACATGACAATAATAAGCCTGAACTTAAACCTAAACTTTTTTGATGATAAGTTCTGTAATTGGAATTGTGAACTTCTCATTTAAGGCCAATTAATTTCAGATGATTAGGTTGGAACTGTTTGAGTGTAGAAAAGTGGAGCGGATTTTAGTTGGATAGTGAGACATTGGTATCAGTCAGATGGGTGCTGGGTAAGTATTTTCTCTTTTTAAATTGTGGGAACAGATTAGATTATATTTTAATGAGTCCTTTCTGATTTAAAAATCATGGTGGTGTGCTGGGCTTTGTGCTGTACGGCTTGCCACAAGTTGGAATTCCAAGATCATCCTTGCAGTCAGGATGACTACATCTGTGGGAGGTGCCTCCAGTTTGCCCACTGGAGTACTGGGTTTATGAACTTGAGTAGTGGTTGGAGGCACTAGAGTGTGCCCATGGGGCTAAGGTGCATCGATAGCATTTTAGATGTGGTCCCCTACAGCTGAGGAAAAGACATTTGAAGAAGGAATTGGTGACCACTTGGATGAGGAGAGGAGGAGGCGGGTAGTTAGGAAAACCTCAATACCTCTCACTCCAACATTGTTTCTCCATCTTGGAAGATGATGGGAGGGGTGGGGATGGAGGAAGTATCTCTAGGAAGTCCAGTTGGACCCATGTTCATGCACTATGAATGCTCAGCTGTACAAGGAGGGAGGGGAGAGTGGGGGGAGGCAAGTGTGTAAGGGCAACAATGGTGAGAGCTGTAAACGTGAATCCAGGATGGTGTGTTGTGCCCCTGGTCAAGGAATATCACAGAACATTTCCAGGGCATTCCAATGGGCATTCCAAACAGCCAAAGTCAAGGTTCACATTGATATTTACAGCATGGGTCAAAAGAGTAATGAGGTCCTGCAGTAAGAATTTGGAGAGCTAGGTCACAAATCAAAGAGAAAGAGCATGTTGCAATCTGTGGATTATTTCCAGTGCCACATGCTGGTAAGTATATGAATAGAAGGACAGGTGAGCCGAATACATGGCTAAAGGAAAGATGTGGCCAAAAAGGTGTTAGGTTTCATGGTATCATAGTCATAGAGTTGTACGGCACAAAATCAGGCCCTTCGGTCCACCATGTCCATGCTGACATTTTGCTCCATCTTTATTAATCTAATTTGCCTGCATTATGACCATATCTTTCCATGCTTTGTTTAAGTGTCAGTCTCAATGCCGTTTAATCAAAGTGACTGTATCTAGTTCCACTACCTCCTCTGGCAGCAAGTTCCAAATATCGGCCTGAAAGTGGATACAGAGAGGCAGGATGGTGAAGAAAACTTTGCACATTTGCCTTTGTCGGTCAATCCTCTCAGTTGTACCCACTATCACCTGCCCGACTTTGTCCCACCTCCACCTTTCTTCCAGCTTTCTTGCCCCCCACTCTATCGGTCTGAAGCAAAGTCCTGACCCAAAACGTCATTCTCCATTCTCTCCACCAATGCTGCCTGACCCAGTGAATTCTTCCAATAGTTTTTTTTTTGGTAAAGATTCCATCATCTGCGGTTTCTTGTGCTTCCATTAAGTACAGGTATTAGAATATCATGTTACAGCGGTACAAGATGTCGATAAGGCCACATTTGGAGCTTCTGGTTACAGAAACTACAATTCTGGTCACCTAGCCACAGGAAGGAAGTCGTTAAGCTGGAAAGGGTGCAGAAAAGATTCACAGAGAAGTTATGGGGACTGGAGGACTTGAATTATAATGAAAGATTAGATAGACTAGGACTGTTTTCCCTGGAGCGTAGGATGCTGAAGGGTGCCCTTATTGAGTTTTACAAAATCGTGAGGAACATAGTTAAAATGAATGGTCAACAGTCTAAAAATAGAAGGCACATGTTTAAGGTAAGAGGTACAAGATTTCAAAGGGATCGACGGGCAACCTTTTCATAGAGGGTGTTACGTATATGGAATAAGTCAGAGGAAGTGAGAGAGGCAGATACAATCATAGTATTTGAAAGATATTTAGACAGGTGCATGGACAGAAAAGGTCAAGAGGGTTATGGGCCAAATGGGACTAGCTGAAGTAGACATCTTGGTGTATAGAGGTGAAAGGGAGGGGTGAGGGGCTGGGAGATGACAGGTGGAACCAGATGAGGAGGGATGTTGGGCAGATGGAGCCATGTGGGGGAGGGGATGGAACCTAACCTGAAGGATAGCAAGGCCCGACCCTCCACCTGGTTCCATCTGCCCATCATCCATCCTCACCTGGTTCTACCTATCACCCAGCCTCTCACCCCTCTCTCTCCCCCCTTTGTAATTGCTCTCTCCCCTCTACACTCTTAGTCCTAGTGCAGGTTCTCGAGCCGATATTCCAACCATCCCTCTGTCTCTACAGATGCTGCTTGACAGATGTTCCTCCAGTAGTTCATTTTTAATCTCTAGTTTAGAGAGTAAACTAGAGCGTTCTGACCTCAGGACAGAGGTCCTGACCACAGGACATTATTTTATTCAATGGACCCTCAGAAATACACACACCATCACCATTCATCCCGCATTTCTCCAGTAGTAACTCTCAGCTCAATTCAGCCACTTTAAAGTAGAATTCGTTTTCCAACGGCGGTGTTGTTAAACAGCACAAAATCATTTCCAGTTCCTGTCAATGAAAAAAATTACACAAACCAGAATGAGTTTTCTGCAAGAAAATATTTTTTCTGAACCCAACTATTGTGAAGTGATCTAATCTGTTCTGCCCCTTCATTAAGTGTGTACTTCTATCACATGAACTGATCTATGGTACCAGAGATTTCAAACCATGGTGTAAGAATTGATAGTTTTGGGCTTCAGTATTTATTTCTTGTGATAGTGTTCTATCACCATGGAAAAGATTCTTTGATTGAGGGTCTATATTCAGAACCACTTTGCTTCAAAAGAAGACGTTCCTGCTTTAACTTCCTGTCCACCCCCTGACTTCTCACTCTAAGAAGCTCATAAAGTCCACTCTTTGGCCAACAATCACTTAATGTGGCTGTGTCTCGACTCTTGTTGGAGACCTTGAGGATTTCCTAAGGCTGAAAGTGCTGGATAACTACTCCGGTTTTTATAAATCAAAGACTGACTTCCAAATGTTGCTCATGCAAAAGGTTATAATGGATGGATGGGGATCTTGCGAAGTGAACATCACTCCTCTGCTGTGGGTTCCTGGTAAGGCCATGATCTCATACCCCTCCCAGTGCCCCGTGAAGAGCTAAATGCTATATGGGAGCTCACCATCTACTGCTGGATCACAGCTGCGTATTAACCAGAGTGGGGAAAGACACCAGGTGTCTTCCCTAAATCACACAGCTGTATAAATGCACCCCACCGACACTACCAGGTTCACCTCTGCAGGCAGCCATAGCTGATATTTACTGTAAATGATTGGATTCTCAAACTGCAATGCTATGATTTGAATCCATGTTTCCTGGAGCAGTAATACAGGTTTTCCTGGAGTTGTAAAGTCATACACACAGAAACAGGCCCTTCGACCCACCCTGTCCATGCTGCCCATTTTACTCCTCTGCACTCATTTGCCTACATTCGGACAGCATCCATCTATGCCTTGCCTATTTAAGTGTCTGCCTTAAATGTAGTGATTGTATCTGATTCCAACACCACCTCCACTGGCAGTGCATTCAAGATATCAACCACACTGTGTAAAAAGACTTTGCCTCAGATCTTCTTTAAATCTTCCTATCACCTTAACCTACCCTTTTGTGTTTGATACCCTACCTTGCAAAAAATAATTTGACTATGTGCCTTTCCTTTCTAATTTTATACACTTCTATCAGGTCACCCCTTAGCCTCCTTTACTCCAGGAAAAATATGTCCAGCCTATCCAATCTCTCTCCATAACTAAAGTTGTCCAATCCAAGCAACATCCTAGTGAATCTCCTCTGCACTCCACCAGCACAACCATATAATTCCTATGATGAGGCAACCAGAACTGCACACAGTGCTCCAGGTGAATCTAACCTGTGCTTTGCAACGTTGTAACATAATGTCCCAACTCTTATGAAGACCAAAGAGGTATTGGTAATCTTATGGTATTACTTTGTTATTATCATCTGTACCAGGATACAGTAAAAAACTTTGCGTGATATCCAGATAAATAATCTTGTAGGACCATACACAACTACAACAGGCCGTGCAAAAAGTGAAAGAAACCAGTATGCAGAATTTAATGTTACAGCTTCGGAGAATATGTAGATTTAAAATATATGTAAAGGCTGCAATATTGTAGATCAGGAGGTCAGAAACATTCACAGATTTGAGAGGTCCATTCAAGAGTCAGTTAAGAGTGGGTTAGAAGCTGTCCTTGAATCTGGTAGTACATGCTTTAAGGTTTTGTATCTTCTGCCCAGGAAGAGGGAAGAAGAATGAACGACGAAGACGTAAGAGGCCCTTCATTATGCTACATTCCTGAGGCAACATGAAGTGCAGATAGGGTCAGTGGGGGAAGAGGCTTGTTTGTGTCATAAACAGGAACCTAGAAACATAGAAACATAGAAAATAGGTGCAGGAGGAGGCCATTCGGCCCTTTGAGCCAGCACCACCATTCACTGTAATCATGGCTGATCATCCACAATCAATAACCCTGCCTTCTCCCCATATCCCTTGATCCACTAGCCCCTAGAGCTCTATCTAACTCTCTCTTAAATCCATCCAGTTATTTGGCCTCCACTGCCCTCTGTGGCAGAGAATTCCACAAATTCACAACTCTCTGGGTGAAAAACGTTCTTCTCGCCTCAGTTTTAAATGGCCTTCCCTTTATTCTAAGACTGTGGCCCCTGGTTCTGGACTCGCCCAACATTGGGACCACTTTTCCTGCATCTAGCTTGTTCAGACCTTTTATAATTTTATATGTCTCTATAAGATCCCCTCTCATCCTTCTAAACTCCAGTGAATACAAGCCTAGTCTTTTCAATCTTTCCTCATATGACAGTCCCGCCATCCCAGGGATCAATCTTGTGAACCTACTGCCTCGATTACAAGGATGTCCTTCCTCAAATTAGGAGACCAAAACTGTACACAATACTCCAGATGTGGTCTTACCAGGCCCCTTTACACCTGCAGAAGAACCTCTTTACTCCTATACTGAAAGCCTGACCACAACGCTGTAATTTCTTGTGGTCTTTGACAGATCAGCTGCCAAGCCAAGCTGTGATGCATTCTGAAAGGATGATTTCTATGGTGCACCTCCAGCAATTGGTGTCATTGGAGACATGTTGCATTTCCTAAATCTTCTGAGGAAGTAGAAGGCGTTAGTTGGTGTACTTGCTTGTTGTATGTCAATGTGGTTGGACTGGAACAAATTATTGCTGATATTTAATAATAATAATAATGTATTTTATTTATATAGCGCTTTTCATATACTCAAAGACGCTTTACAGAGATTTAGAGAACATAGGGAAATGAATAAATAGATAAATAAGTAAATAAATAAACGAACAGAGAAAGGAGACAGAAGGTGAGGTGACCTTCAGTGGTTGAAGGCAGTACTGAACAGGTGAGACTTCAGCGATGTTTTGAATGTGGTGAGTGTGGAGGAGTCTCTAACGGTTTGGGGTAGTGAGTTCCATAGGGTGGGAGCAGCGATGGAGAAAGCCCTGTCCCCCCAGGATCTGAGTTTGGTCCGGATGTGGGGGGATAGGAGATTGGCAGCAGCAGAGCGGAGGGTGCAGGTGGGAGTGTGCCTGTGGAGGAGGTCGGTCAGGTAGGATGGGGCCAGGTTATGGAGGGCTTTGTAGGTTATGAGGAGGATTTTGTACTGGATTCTCTGGGGGATGGGGAGCCAGTGGAGTTTATAAAGGATGGGGGTGATATGATCACGGATCGGGGTGTGGGTGAGTAGACGGGCAGCGGAGTTTTGAATGTATTGAAGTTTACTGATGATTTTTTAGGGTGCACCATAGAGGAGGCTGTTGCAGTAGTCCAGACGGGAGGTGATGAAGGCGTGGATGAGGGTTTCTGCAGCTGTGGAGGAGAGGGATGGACGGAGACGGGCAATGTTTTTGAGGTGGAAGAAGGCTGTCTTTGTGATGTATTTGATGTGTTTGTCGAAGGAGAGGGTTTGATCAAAGATGATTCCAAGATTCCGGATGTGAGGTGAGGTGGATACTGGGAGACCATCAATGTTGAGGATGAAGTTTTGGGTGGATTTGGTGAGCGTTTTTGGACCAATGATGATGATTTCAAATTTGTTGCAATTGAGTTTGAGGAAATTTGATTGAAGCCAAGATTTTATTTCAGTGATGCAGTTTGTCAGTGTAGAGTGTGTGGTGGGGGAGATTGACTTGGTGGAGATGAGGAGCTGGATATCATCGGCGAAGCAGTGGAAGTTGAGACCATGACGGCGGATTAATTGACCAAGGGGGAACAGGTAGAGGATGAAGAGGAGGGGGCCAAGGACTGAGCCTTGGGGGACACCTTGGGGGAGGGGAGCGGTGGGGGATTTACAGTTGTTAATGGAGATGAACTGGTGTCTGTCAGAGAGGTAAGATTTGAACCAGGATAGGGCTGTGCCGGTGATGTTAAGGGAGGTTTCAAGTCGGGTGAGGAGAATGGAGTGATTTATGGTGTCAAAGGCAGCGCTGAGGTCAAGTAGGATGAGGATGTTGAGGTTGCCAGCGTCGGAGGAGAGGAGAATGTCGTTTGTGATTTTGAGGAGCGCAGTTTCAGTACAGTGGTTTGAGCGGAATCCGGATTGGAAAGTTTAGACTGCAGATACTAGAATAGAAACATAGAAAATAGGTGCATGAGTAGGCCATTCGGCCCTTCGAGCCTGCACCGCCATTCAATATGATCATGGCTGATCATCCAACTCAGTATCCTGTACCTGCCTTCTCTATACCCCCTGATCCCTTTAGCCACAAGGGTCACATCTAACTCCCTCTTAAATATAGCCAATGAACTGGCCTCAACTACCCTCTGTGGCAGAGAATTCCACAGATTCACCACTCTCTGTGTGGAAAAAAACGTTCTCATCTCGGTCCTAAAAGACTTCCCCCTTATCCTTAAACTGTGACCCCTTGTTCTGGAGTCAGAATCTGGGACAACAAACAGAACAATGGAAGAATTCAGTAGGTCTGACAGCATCTGTGAGACAAAAAGTGTAAGTCAATGTTTTGGGTCAATAGCTGCATCAGGACAGAGGGGGAAAGCAAAAATCAATCTGAATCCTTTGCCTCCATGGATGTAGCCTGACCCACTGTTTCTATTTACTGTTCCATCTTTTATATTCTAGGCCCCAACCTATGAAGGCAAATATGGCAAGTGCCTTCGTCACCACTTCATCCACCTATTTCACCACCTTCAGGGAGCTATGGATATGAGCCCCAAAGTGTCTCCGTTCATCAATATTCCTTTCACGCCACCATTTACTGTATATGTCCTATCCCTATTTGACTTCCTCAACTGCATCACTTCACACTTGTTAGGAATAAATTCCATCTGCCAACATTCCGGCCAACTTTCCCACAAGGTTTATATCTTGCTGTAGCTGCAGATTTATAAATCATTCATTTTTCATTCCAAGTCATTAACATTTATCACAAACAACCAGTGTCCCAGCACTGATCTCTGCAGTGCACCCTAGTCAGACTTTCAATCAAAAAATCACTCTTCCACCATTACCCTCTAACTCCCACCAATTGGCCAATTTTGAATCAAATTAGCCACCTCACCTTGGATTCCATATGCTGCAATCTTTGGTCCCAGCCTATCAATCAAGTGCATGTCACATGCCTGAGATAACATGTACGGAGCTGCCTTTGTCAGTCAAGGAGTCACACAGCCAACTTGCTCATGCTGACCAAAATGCCCCATCTACACTAGTACCCCTGGCCCGTATTTGGCCCATATCCCTCTAAACCTTTCCTATCCATGTCCAAATATCTTTGAAATGCTGTTATAATAGCTTCCTCAACTACATCCTCTGGTTCTGGCTCTGGCTCCATATATAAACCATCAGATGAAAAAGTTGCTCCCCACGTTCTTATTAAATCTTTCCCCTTTCACTTTAAACCTACGTCCTCTGGTTCTTAATTCCCCTACTCTGGGTAGAAGATTCTGTGCATTCACCATATCTATTACGGTCAGAATCTTATACATCTCTATAAGACCACTCCTCAGCCTCCAGCACTCTTAGGAATAAAATCCTAGCTTGCCCAGCCTCTCCCTGTAGCTCAGGCCGTCAAGTGTTGGCAACATCCTTGTAAATGTTTCTCTGCACCTTTTCCAGCTTAACAACATCCTTCCAGGCAGGGTGACAAAACCAGAACACAATACTCCAAATGCAGCCTCACTAACATCTTGTACAGCTGTAACATAACATCCCAACTTCTCAACTTGGTATCCTGACTGATGAAGGCCACTGTTCCATGACCACCCTATTTAACCACCCTAATTATGTGGCGCCACATTCAAGGAACTATGGTACCTGCACTCTGTGACACAGGAACAACGCCATGTGGACATTAAATTCACCAACACACTTATGGTAGGGTGAACTCACTTGAAAGGTTTTATTTACTAAAGGAGGATGGTGAGACAAATATCTGGGTCTATGTGGGGGTGCAGTCCCTCATCTTCTGTGGGTGTGAGGGAGCACTGGTGATCTCAGGCTTGTCCCAGCGACTCAGTCTTGCTCTGAGGATATGCTGGCAGTCACAGGCTTGTCGAGGCAGCTCAGTCTTACTCTCTCCCCCTCATCTCTCCCCCCTCTGCCACATATCTCCCCCCTCCACCATCCCCCTCTCCCCCCCCCCCCCCCCCTTACCACCCCCTCTCCCAGAATATCTTGAGAATAGGATTTACTACCATTTGGAAGAGAATGGGCTAATTGGGAATAGCTGGCACGGTTTTGTACATGGCAGGTTGTGTTTGACTAACCTGATTGAGTTGATAGCGGCACGGTAGCGCAGCGGTAGAGTTGCTGCTTTACAGCGAATGCAGCGCCGGAGACTCAGGTTCGATCCTGACTACGGGTGCTGCATTGTAAGGAGTTTGTACGTTCTCCCCGTGACCTGCGTGGGTTTTCTCCGAGATCTTCGGTTTCCTCCCACACTCCAAAGACGTACAGGTATGTAGGTTAATTGGCTGGGTAAATGTAAAAATTGTCCCTAGTGGGTGTAGGATAGTGGGATCGCTGGGCGGCGCGGACTTGGTGGGCCGAAAAGGCCTGTTTCCGCGCTGTATATATATGATATGATATGATATGATAGCCTGTCGGAGAAACATTGGCCGGGAAATCAAGAATAACTTTATTTGTCTTCCCGGAACAGGAATCTGCCAACAGGAGATAGAGGAACAGATATGTAGACAGATTAAGGAGAGATGCAAAAGCACCAGGGTTGTCACAGTTAGTGGCTTTAACTTCCCCACTAAAGTCTGGGACTTGCTCTGTGCAAAAGGCAAAGATGAGGCATAATTTGTTAGGAGTATTCCAGAGAGTTTCCTGAAACAGTATGTGGATAGTTCAACTTGCTGAGGACCACATTGCACTTTCTATTGAGAAACAAGCCTGGCCAAGTGACTGGTGTTTCAGTGGAAGAGTCTTTTGGGAACAGTGATGACAAATTCATAAGTTTTAAGATAATTAGGTATAACAATAACACTAGTCCTTGGGGAATGCACTAAATTGGGTATAAAGTAATATGTAGCATGACGAGGGGGAATACATTGGGATCAGTTATCATATCATCATATCATATCATATCATATATATACAGCCGGAAACAGGCCTTTTCGGCCCACCAAGTCCGTGCCGCCCAGTGATCCCCGCACATTCACACTATCCTACACCCACTAGGGAGAATTTTTACCTTTACCCAGCCAATTAACCTACATACCTGTACGTCTTTGGAGTGTGGGAGGAAACCGAAGATCTCGGAGAAAACCCACGCAGGTCACGGGGAGAACGTACAAACTCCTTACAGTGCAGCACCCGTAGTCAGGATCGAACCTGAGTCTCCGGCGCTGCATTCGCTGTAAAGCAGCAACTCTACCGCTGCGCTACCGTGCCACCCTAACTGAGTAAGTCCATATCTGACGTGTGGAACTTGATTAAAGACCAACTGATCCGAGTTCAGGACCGGCAGGTTCCAATGAGGAGAATGGATAAGGATGAGGAAGGCCTGATCGCCGGCTACGCGAGTAAGATCGCCCCGTCAACGGATGGTTAGAGGCCCCCGATGCTGGAGGACAAAGAAGGGGAGATTGACCTTTTTTTCGCCTTCCATCACAGTGAGGAATGGGGAGGAGTCACTGTGATGGATGTTCATGTTAAAAATGTATTTTGTGTGTTCTGTTGCTTTTTATTGTTATGACTGTATGGTAAATGAAATTTGCAAAACAGACTTGGCTAATAAAGTATGATTATAATTATGACTATGATGATGATTATGAAGGCAGTTAGAATCTTTATCACTGGGTAGAAATGTCAAAGACTGGTGGGCATAGCTTTGAGGGGCAAGATTAAAAGGAAATGTGCAGAGCAAGTTCTTTGACACAGCTTGAACACATTGCCATGGGTCCTGATATTGCCATGGGTCCTGATATAGGCAAATATGATAGACGCATTTAAGAGGTTTTTAGATGGGCACCTTGATATGCAGGAAATGGAGGGATCATGTGCAAATACAGAAGATTAGTTAACCCGGCACCATGTTGGGCACGGACATTGTGGGGTGAGGGCCAGCTCTTGTGTTGTACTGCTCCATGTTCATACCTTTTACGCCATGGCATTTCAAGTACCCAACTTAATGGACAAGCCCTGGCCTGTGCCAGCCACTTTCTGTCGACCAAGGGGAGCATTTACTTTCGAGTCGCTGATGGGCTGCGTTCATGGACTGCGTCAGTGTGTGTGAAAGGATCTTTCATTGCAATGGCTACAAGTGTACTTTGTGGATGACATGTGTGTACTTGGTAGACAATCAACGCCAATTTAATCTTTCAAAAAGGCAGAATGGATATATTAGTTATGGATACATCTATTGTTACGCGGGCCATTGTCATCCTAACATTAATGCAGACAGCGAATCAAAACATGTACGGCGCAAAAGATCGGTGAATTTCTCCTATCTCGGTCGCTCCCGCAGCTCCCGGCCTCGCTCCTCCAACTCCCCCCAGACCTCCCCTCCCCTCCACTGCTGAAGATGCCAGCATCTGCAGTCTCTTGTGTCTCCAAAATACCCCCCCCCCCCCTGCACCTTCGTCTGTTAATTACAGATCGAGCCACGACGTTTCTTTCTCCCCCCGACTTCCAATGAAATATCCTCCGTTAGATGTCTTCTTCTTTGATCGTACGGATAGGATGCGTTCGCCACAGGTAGTTAAAGTGTTGACGGTGCTGTGTGTTGCCCGGTTCCTGGTGGAGGAATGGTGCTATAAGAAGATAACTGCAGATGCTGGTACAAATCGAAGGATTTTATTCACAAAATGCTGGGGTAACTCAGCGGGTCAGCCAGCATCTCGGGAGAGAAGGAATGGGTGACGTTTCGGGTCGAGACCCTTCTTCAGACCAGGAATGGTGCTGCTGAGTTCTGGTAGCGATGATGCTAAGATGTTTTTGCTGGAAGTCCCAGACTTCCTGGTGCGCACACACACACACACACCCACACTGGGCTCTCACTCGTTGCTGGATTCCCTGCCGGAGAGAGTGGAGAGCCGCGGATGGAGCATGAGTGCAAATCCACAGCCCGAGCCTTCTGACTGGGACGTGGGCTACGGCTCCAGCCGCTGGAAATATCCCTCCACAACACAAAACATTGGCTCTGGAAAGTGCAAAATCAGCAGCTTTGTCAGTGAAGAATAAATGAGCCCGAGGTCCCGGATTGATCTTGCAAGTGCAGTTCTGTTTCAGGAGGAAGATTATTGCTCTGTGCCTACAGTGAGGACAACAGTCCTGTGTTAAAAACACAACCCGTGAGAGGAGTGACTGACTGACTGTGGGAGGCAGCGGTGGATTTGTGAAGGCGAGTGACTTGGGTTGCGTCTGTAGATGCTGTTTGACTCCGGACTGAAGTGTTTCCTAGGAATGCTGACAGACTGGGATGGACGTGGTGGGAGAGACTGGAAGGGGAGTGCTGGCTTTCCGCGTCCACAGTGAAGCTATGCGAGGTATCTATCACAGCCCACACTCCTTAGAAGGATGTGATCGACTTGGCCGATGAGTGCGTCAGGCTTGAAGTTCAGAGAATGAGCTCCCTAAATGAAGTGGGGAACTCCGCTAACCTGACCGCCTCCTCTCCTGCACCTTTCCTGGACAACCTCGGCGCATTGGGCACCAAAGCCCTGACAGCGCTGGCGAACAGAGCCGGCTCCTGTAACCTCACCCTGGCCCCCGAGCCACTACACAACCAAGGCTGCAGCAGTGGCAGCGGCAGCAGGAAGGACAAGAACTGGGCGGCCCTGCTGATTGTCATTGTGATTGTCCTCACCATCGGTGGCAACACTTTGGTCATCGTGGCTGTGTCACTGGAGAAAAAACTACAGAACGCCACCAACTACTTCCTCATGTCCCTGGCGATAGCAGACATGCTGGTGGGGATCCTGGTCATGCCCGTGTCCCTCATCACCGTCCTATACGGTAGGTGCAGTCCCTACACTCTGCAAGAAATCAAACCTTTTAACTTGATTTCATTTGACAAGATTCGCGCCGCGTTTGTCTCTCTTTGCTCCCCTGTTGCCCGGGGAGCCCCTGTTGAGTAAAGCAAGGGGGGTGCCGACAATTATGTGGTGAACGTGATGAAAATATGTCTGTGGTTTAACATGAACGCCCGGCTGTGGATTGGCGACGTTGCCAGTGAGAAGCCTTGCAGTGAGAGGGTCTCGCTATTGACAGGGAGTGGAAGTGTGTGATTTGGTTTCATCTTCAGCAGGACAAGTACTGACTTTTACTGATCATTGTGATGGAAATCGAAAGGCAACTCTCACTGAATAAACCATAGGGCTTTTTGCTGAATGTTTTAAAATATTCACCCCCCAGCTCCCAAGCAGCCATACTGCGCAGCTTTAAACATTGGCATGCATGCATGCTAGGGAAATGTAGCGTTGAAAATGTCAGTAGCAGCGATCTTACAGTTAGTGTGTAACATCCAGCGGGCGTGCAAGTCCGGTCTCGTAAATTGTACAAATTGCTTTGAAAATGTCCTTGCTTCTTCCATTTTCTAGGTAATTGCAAATGTTAATATCGGAAATGAACATTTAAATAGCACTTCACAAAGGACAGATGTTTCACAGTAATGTGGTGAAATCTATCCCGTGTGCCTTTTATGTATTCAAATGGTTTACTTGATATTTTCAACTTCTCCCAAGAGTCTAGATTTGCAGAACCCTACGGCACAGAAAGATTCAGCACATCCTCCCTCCTCACTACCCAGCTAATCCCACCACAAGCCTGCTCTTCCCCCAAAGATTATAGTTTTCTTTTTCCTTTCCTCTTGTAAAGTTACGATTAAACCACCTCCTTTCAGCCTGAAGAAGGGTCCGGACCCGAAACGTCGCCTAATCTTTTATCTTCAGAAATGCTGCCTGACCCGCTGAGTTGCTCCAGCACATTGTGTCTATCCCGCCATTTCAGGCCATGCGCGGCAGCTTAAAAGGTTCGTCCATCCACTTCATGCAAGATTCTGATTCACTGCTGAACATTACTGGCCTTAAGACGAGAGTGGGAAAGAGGTTGTAGTCCTGGACTCGTTTCATGAGGTCTGAACCGTTGATTGAC
This sequence comes from Rhinoraja longicauda, assembly GCF_053455715.1. Taxonomy (NCBI): domain Eukaryota; kingdom Metazoa; phylum Chordata; class Chondrichthyes; order Rajiformes; family Arhynchobatidae; genus Rhinoraja; species Rhinoraja longicauda. The sequence goes on along the minus strand of NC_135964.1, from coordinate 29,040,316 downwards.
AGGCGTGGGCCCAAATTGCTGGCAATTGCTGGGGGATTTAAATTCGTCATTTCATGGATATGGAGTGAAGGGCTGAATTCGGGACCAGCATCCTGAGACTGTCAGCTTTATCATAAATCCCATCCGCTGCCTGGCCACGGGCTTCTGACTCACTGCGAACGCGCACCGATCTGGTTCGACAGTTCTCTACAGGTTCGACAACCGCTGCCTCTTGAGAATGAACACAATCTCTTCCCATCATTCTATCTATCCCCTGCAACCACAGGAGACGTAACACCTGCCCCCACACCTCCTCTCTCATTTCCATCCAGGGACCCCAGCAGCTCTTCCAGGCGACACGGATTCAAACCTTCTCTACTGCATTCGGTGTTCCCGGCGTGGCCTCCTTTACATCGGCAAGACCAAGCGCAGACAAGATGTTTCACTGAACGCTTGGGCTCGGTCTGCTAAGGGCTGCTGATCTCATGGTTGCTAACGCCACTTTCCATTTCCATACTGACCTTTCAGTCCCGGGCCTCCTCCATTGCCAGAGTGAGGCCACACGCAAACTGGAGGAACAGCACCTCATATTCCTCTCAGGTAGCTTACATCCTAATGGTATGAACATTGAAATCTCCACCTTCAAGTAATACATCCCTAACCCGCTCGTTCTTTCCTGTGCTTCCAACCATTGCCGGAGTATGCTTCCATTTCTTCCACCACCCCCCCCCCCCCCCCCTCTAGTCACCTTGCTTTCCCCCTCCTTCATACACAGATCTCCCACCTCCAAGCCTTCCTTCACCTTTATCCCCCTCTTCCTCCTCCCCTGGCCCCTTGCTTCAGATCCCTCTCCCTCTGGCTTTACATTTCACTCCTCCTCTTCTTTCCTTACCTGACATAATCTTGCCACCTTTTCACATAGATGCATAGATACATAGACAATAGGTGCAGGAGTAGGCCATTTGGCCCTTCGAGCCAGCGACGCCATTCAATGTGATCATGGCTGATCATCCACAATCAATACCCCGTTCCTGCCTTCTCCCCATATCCCTTGATTCCGCTAGCCCTAAGAGCTCTATCTAACTCTCTTGAATGCATCCAGTGAATCGGCCTCCACTGCCTTCTGAGGCAGAGAATTCCACAAATTCACAACTCTCTGGGTGAAAAAGTTTTTCCTCATCTCAGTTCTAAATGGCCTATCCCTTATTCTTAAACTGTAGCCCCTGGTTCTGGACTCCCCCAACATCGGGAACAGGTTTCCTGCATCTAGCGCGTCCAATCCCTTAATAATTTTATGTTTTTATAAGATCCCCTCTCATCCTTCTAAATTCCAGTGAATACAAGCCACTCCATTCTTTCATCATATGACAGTCCCGCCATCCTGGGAATTAACTTTGTGAACTTACGCTGCACTCCCTCAATAGCAAGAATGTCCTTCCTCAAATTAGGAGACCAAAACTGTACACAATACTCCAGGTGTGGTCTCACCAGGGCCCTGTACAACTGCAGAAGGACCTCTTTGTTCCGATACTCATCTCCTCTCGTTATGAAGGCCAACATACCATTCGCTTTCTTCACTGCCTGCTGTACCTGCATGCTTACTTTCAGTGACTGATGTACAAGGACACCCGGGTCTCATTGTACTTCCCCTTTTCCTAACCTGACACCATTCAGACAATACTCTGCCTTGCTGTTCTTGCCACCAAAGTGGATAACCTCACATTTATCCACATTATACTGCATCTGCCATGCATCTGCCCACTCACACAACCTGTCCAAGTCACTCTGCATCCTCATGACATCTTCTTCACAGTTCACACTGCCACCCAGCTTTGTGTAGGAAAATAACTGCAGATGCTGGTACAAATTGTGATACCCAGCTTTGTGTCATCTGCAAATTTCTAATGTTACTTTTAATTCCTTCATCTAAATCATGAATGTATCTTGCCAATAGCTGCGGTCCCAGCATCGAGCCATGCGACACCCAACTAGTCGTGTAGCCTTTGTCACTTACTCCATCCATCTGCCAATCACCCCCCACACCTCTATCCACCTTTCAGTTGCCAAGCTTCGTCCCACCCCCACCTTACTTTTCCATCAAGGTCCAATCAGTCTCAAGGGTCCCATCTTGAAACTTTGATGTCCATTCCCTCCCCAGATGCTGCCTAACCCACTCCAACTGAATCCTCCAGAATTTTCGTTTTGCTCAAGATTCCAGTATCTGCAGATCCTTGTGTCCTTGTGTCTCCATCACAATATCTGTCTGATCATTCCAGATTATTACAGCCCACTCCAGCAATGAGAGTCAAGAGTGTTTTATTGTCATATTAGGCCAAGTGGACCCGTTGGGCCCAAACCTCTCCTGCATTGGTGCAGCACGCTCTCCTTCCCCCCCTCACCACCCCCCCCACCCCCCCTCTTCCCTCCTTCACCCTCCCTCCCCATCCTCCTCCCTCCTCACTCCCTCTGACCTTTCCCTCCTCCCCTCCCTCTTCCCCTCCCTCCTCCCCTCACCCTTCCCCTCCTCCCCTCCCCCCGTCCCCTCCCTCCTCCCTCCACCCCCCTCCCTCCTCCCCCTCCCTTGAAGATAGATTTAAACTAAAATGTGAATAACTTTAAAAATATAACACCGATTTCAATGAAACTTCTTCCATTAGCACCAGACGATGGTGAGTAAGGTGGACCTAAAATTGTTGCGCTATCGTGCACCATTTTGGCTGCAGTGCTGTATTTTATATATATATATAAACAGCCAAAATGGTGCACGATAGCGCAACAATAATATATAAAGAATAATAGTGCACAGACAAATCAAAGCCCCCAAGTCCATGTAGTTCAGACCTTATTTGGAGATCGTAGTGTTCAATAGTATGGTGGTTGCTGGGAAGAAGCTGCTCCTGAACTGGGACGCTACAGTTTACAGGTTTCTTTACCTTCTTCCTAATGACAGGAGTGAAGTGAGTGTGGCCAGGGTGGTGTAGGTCTCTGATGATGCTGGCTACCTTTTTGAGGCAGTGACTCCTGTAGATCCCTTCGATGATGGGGAGATCAGTACCCGTGATGGACTAGGTAGTGTTCACCAACTTTTGCAATCTTCCTCAGGGTGTTTGAGTTGCCGAACCTGTCAAAATGCTCTCTACTGTGCACCAGTTCAAGGGAGTATTTGTGGACATACTGAATCTCCTCAATCCTCTAAGGAAGTAGAGGTATTAATGGGCTTTCTTTATGATTGCATCAATGTGCTGGGTCCAGGACAGATCTTCAGAGATATGCACCCCCAGAAATGTGGTTTTAACTCTCTCCACCACCGTCCCATCAATGAAGACATATACTAGAGTTTCCTCTTCCAAAGTCAATAATCAGTTTGTTGGTTTTATTGATGTTTAGAGCAAGGTTGTTGTTCTGGCACTATTCAGTCAGTAGATCAATCTCCCCCTTTTACTCTGACTCACATCATCTGTAATTTGTCCAACAATGGTGGTATCATTGGCCAATTTGAAGCTGGAATTGGAACTATGTCTGGCTACACTGTCATGAGTATAGAGTGAGTAGAGCAGGGGGCTGAGCACACAGCCTTGAGGTGCTCCTGTGCTGATGGTTATTGAGGAGGAAGTGTTGCTGCCAATTCATACTAATTGTGGTCTATTGATGAGGATTCAGTTGCAGATGGATGACCAGAGACCCCTTTCCCTGAGCTTGGGTGTTCACCTCCCCTCCATCCATCTGACCCCGTGTCTTCTGTTCTGAAGAAGGGTCCTGACCCTAAAATATCATCTGTCCACCTTGTCTCACAGATGCTGCCTGGCCCATCAAGTTCTTCCAACAGCTTGTTTTGTGCTCAAGGTTCTGGCATCTGCAGTCTTTTGTGTCGGTCCACTGATCCCCTGCTGTTGAAAGAGTTTCTCCCCAGTCAGAATCCACAGCACCTTCTGAGACTGAGACTGCGCTGCAGCTAAACACTAACCGGAGATTATTAACGTTATTCATGATTTCTTTGCTTCTGTTCCCTATGCTAATACTTACAGGGCCAGGGGTAGCAGAGGCTGATTAACAGCCTCTTACCTATTCCAGCTCCCTGCCAAGAGCCCACACGTGCACCCTTCATGTTCCTGCACTGCTTTCCTGTTCCAACCTTCATTTCCCCCCCCCCTGCTGTTATCAGGCTGTTATCGATAACTAGAGAGCGGCCCTGAGCTACTATCTACCTTATTGGGGACCCTCAGACCATCTTTATTCGGACTTTATTGGACTTTATCTTGCACTAACCTTTATTTCCCTTTATCATGTACTACACTGTGCATGGCTCGATTGCAATCGTGTATAGTCTTTGCGCTGACAGGTTAGCACGCAACAAAAAGCTTTTCACTGTACTTCGTTTCACATGACAATAAACTAAACTAATTTTTCATTGGCACCATTTTTTTCTTCCACAGTCGATCAGTTCACTCGTCCTGTCATTGTAGTGTCACATGTCCCTACCCTGTCCTGTCACCAATCTTTCCATTGGTTACTACCTCACCTGTAGTGTTGGGATTAATGTCTGTATAACTCACCCTGGCTGCCAAAATGGATCATGGAGAGAATTATATGATCTCATTGCCAACTCCTGGAGGACATTGCAGGATGTGGAAAATTCTCCAGGAATGTCAAACTCCCCAGGTGGTAGAAGTCTACATCCTGGGCAGAGTCAGTTCCCGACAGCCCCCATCAATCCCCAGTGATAGTTGGGGGCATCTGGAGAACTTCCACCCACATTGACCCACTGCCTGTTGGTCTCCTGCTCTTCTGGGACCTGTGCTCCAGACTTCCTCCCCATTCTGCACAGAGAGCAGAATCCCAGAGAGGAGGAGAGAGAGATGACAACATTTGACCAATGGTGGCACCCACTGCATGCCCAGGGGGTGCCCAGTCCAGTGAAGAAAGTAGAGACCAGGGAGAGAGGGCATAGCAGGAGAGAATGCCAGATACCCTGGATGCACCAGCACAAGAATGCCGACTGCCCCTCGGCCCTTTCCCAGGGTTGGTCCTGCAGGTCAAGGCCTGCTGGTTCCCCACCATCCTGCCTTGGAAAATGTGTGGAGGGTTCATCATCAGCCTCCTCCCTCCTCCCATCAACAGCACCGTGGAGCACCTTCACAATGGGACGTGCATGCAGCAGCTGCCTCTGTTGGTCACGCATTGCCGGCTCTCTCCCCTCCGTCCAGGTTCAGAGCTGCAGCTCACCACCTCCTTCTCAAGGGTAATGGTCTGCAATTCCAACAATGGTCAAATCTCATAAGGGAATTTAAAATCGAAATAACACCATTGCCCCTTGCTTTCTCCCCCTTGGCCAATTTCATATTCCATGACGCCACCACACCTTTGAACATATGGACCTGATTTTTTAATATCAAATCATTTATGTGGTGCTTCATCACACTTAACATTATATGCTGTGAGCTGAATTGAAATTCTACACACAAAGCATGTGCGCTCTTGTAAATTTCTCAGGTCTGTCCTGTTCAGTCAACTTGAGTAATGAGATATTTACCTTTAATGCCTGGCTCTTTCAGGCTATTTGCATTTCTAGAGGAAACAGAGAAGATAAAGTTCAGAGGATTTACTGAAGTGGTCCTGTTGCACCTGCTGTTGTGCTGAGACTGCACCTGGGATACTGTGTACAGGTCTGGTTTGCTACTTGGCAAAGGGCAGAGATAGTAGGTGGGGGTGTACAGACATTCCGCAGGTTCATCCTTGGGGCAAGGGAAGATGGAGCAGACTGGCCTACTATGATTTTGATCAGATGGACGTGATCTCATTAAAACATTCAATATTATTTTCATTCTTTACGCCGGATTACCTCCTCATTACCAGTCGTTGTCTGGTGAAATTCATAAACATGGCGCTGAGGGACAGCATTTCTCAGCCCTCTTGGTCAACTAATCCGGTGGACCATCAGCATTTGCGAGTGCCAATCACACCAGTTGAAGATGATTAGAACATAGTACATGGATCAGTACTGGATGGGAACAGGCCCTTCAGCCCGCAATGTCTGTACTGAACATGATGCCTCCTTAAAGTAATTTTAAGGAATTTAAATATGGCTCCTTTCTGTTTGCATATGATCCATACCCCTCCACTCCCTGAATATCTATGTCCCTATCTAAAAGGTTCTTAAACACCACTATCATATCTGCTTCATTACCATCCCTGGCATTCCTTGCACCCATCACTCTCAGTGTAAAAAGTTGCCCCTCCCCCCATCTCCTTTCAACTTTCCTTTTCTCACAACGCTGTGCCCTCTCTTATTTGACCCTTACACACTGGGGAAAAAATCTTATCCACGCCTCTCTTATTATAAACTTCTATCAAATCTTCCCTCAACCTCCTACACTGCCGAGAGAGAAAAAAAATCCAAGTTTGTCCTATCTCGCTTTCCAGCTAATGCCCTATAATCCAGGCCTCATCTTCTGCAATCTCTCCCAAGCCTCCACACCCTCCCTGCATTTGGGAAACCTGAGCTACACATGATGTTTTCCCAGGAAGTATGCGGCGAAGAGCAAGGCAGGAGAAGAACAGGTCGAGGAACAATGGCAGGTAGACCAGCAGGTGAACACGGGGAAGAGAGATTCGAGGCCAGCGTTTTCCTCAGACAGCTACGATGACCGTACTGCAGGGCCCTTGGTGGGGTCAGTTCAATTCAAAACATCAGCGAGCTCCCAGTGACCACACAGACTCGGCAACTAGCGAGCACCGCGCTAACCATCCACCAACCTGCAGATGAACAGAGGGGTGTTATCGTTACCCTCTTTTAAAGACTGGTGTTTCTCTCCCTAGAAAATGTGAATCATCGTTCCCGAAGTGAACCCTGGCGCAAAATGTAATTTCACCACAACACGACGTTTCCTTCAAATAAACATAGATGAGTAATGAATAGAATGATAAAGTTCACTATTCACAAAATGCTGGAGTAACTCAGCAGGTCAGGCAGCATCTCGGGGGAGAAGGAATGGGTGACGTTTCGGGTCCCATTCCTTCTCTCCCGAGATGCTGCCTGACCTGCTGAGTTACTCTAGCATTTTGTGAATAAAAACCTTCGATTTGTACCAGCATCTGCAGTTATCTTCTTATGATAAAGTTCACCGCGTGTTCCTGGTGCATTTATGGATGTCGTGCGATTTGACACGCATGGTCGATAAGAAAGTGCTGCGTTGAGGCAAGGCACGAATTGTCACTTTGATCTGGTGTGTTCAAGTGTGCTCGTCAGTTGTAGTACACGGAGGTGAGTCTGTGTGAGCAGAATGAGCTGCAGAGCGCTTACATTGACTGTCATGTTACATCTGACACTGAAAATGCAGAGAGCTGCTCTTCAGGGCACTTGGACAGGAACTCGGCTAGGATTAGAATATAGACACAAAAAGCTGGAGTAACTCAGCGGGACGGGCAGCATCTCTGGAGAGAAGGAATGGGTGACGCTTCGAGTCGAGACACTTCAGATTGGTGCGAGATAAGGGAAACAAGAGATATGGACGGTGATGTGGAAAGATAAAGAACAATGAATGAAAGATATGCAAATAAGTAACGATCAGTCTGAAGAAGGGTCTCGACCCGAGACGTCACCCATTCCTTCTCTCCTAGATGCTGCCTGACCTGCTGAGTTACTGCAGCATTTTGTGATACATGCAAATAAGTAACGATGATAAAGGAAACAGCTGTTTGTAGGGTGAAAATGAGAAGCTAAGTGCGGCTTGGGTAGGGGGAGGGAAAAAGAGAGAGGAGGTGAAGGAGCTACCTGAAGTGAGAGGAATCAATATTCATACCACTGGGCTGTAAGCTGCCCAAGCGAAATATGAGATGCTGTTCCTCCAATTTGCGATTAGCCTCACTGACAATGGAGGAGACTGAGGACAGAATGGTCTGTGTAGGAATGGGAAGGAGAATTAAAGTGTCCAGCAAGGTGTTCCATTAAATGATCGCCCAGTCTGCGTTTGGTCTCGCCGATGTATAAGAGTCCACAACTTGTGCAAGGATACAGTAGATGAGGTTGGAGGAGGTGCAAGTGAACCTCTGCCTAACCCGAAAGAACTGTCAGGGTCCCTGGACAGAGTCGAGAGAGGAGGTATAGCGACAGGTGCTGCATCTCCTGCAGTTGCAGGGGAAGGTACCTGGGGAGGGGGTGGTTTGGGTGGGAAGGGATGAGTTAATCAGGGAGTTGCAGAGGGAACAGTCTCTGCGGAAAGTGGAAAGGGGGTGTAGATGGGAAAATGTGGCTAGTGGTGGGATCCCGTTGGAGGTGGTGGGAATTTCGGAGGATTATGTGTTGTATGTGATGGCTGAAGGGGTGTAAGGTAAGGACTAGGGGAACTCTGTCTCTGTTGCGACTAGGGGGAGGGGGAGCAAGGGCGGAGCTGCGGGGTACCAAGGAGACACGAGTGAGTGCCTCATCTATAATGGGAGAGGGGAACCCCCGTTTCCTAAAGAATGAGGACATTTCGGATGTTCTAGTATAGAACACCTCACCTTGGGCGTAGATGTGGCGTAGACAAAGGATTTGGGAGTAGAGGATAAAGTATTTGCAGGAAGTAGGGTGGGAAAAAGTGTAGTTGAGATAGTTGTAGGAGTCAGTGTGGTTTCTAATAGACTTCAGTCAATAGTCTATTACCTGTGATGGAGGCTGAGATCAAGAAAGGGGGCTGTCTGCGTGAGGTTTGCACGTTCTCCCTGTGATCGCGTGGGTTTTCTCCGGGAGCTGCGGTTTCCTCCCTCATCCCAAAGACGTGCGGGTCAGTAGGTTATTTGGCCGCTGTAAATTGCCCGTCATTTGTAGGTGAGTGGTGGAATCTAGGGAGGGGAATGACAGGAATGTGGGAACAATAGGTTGTAGGGAAAATGAGTGGGGGCGTGGGATTGCTCTGACAGCTAACACGGACTGGTTTGGCCGAATAGCCCTTGATGTCTGTAAAGGAATATGAGTCATGGGTTTACTGAGCCATTAAAGGGAAATATGAGTGAGTTTCAGCTTGAGTGTTTTTCCCTCATGGCTGCCAATGGCTGTCCCCATGTTGGCAGGAGCCTGCCCTTCCCGAACCAGAACTCGTAGTGCCGAGGTTCACCCAAGTGTACACATCCTGGTCCCTGCCCTGTCACACAGCAAGTCATTGCGCCCATCTGACAGCGTGCATGCCAGAGTCTCAGCGGCGGGGGAGACTGGGAGATGAAACGTGCTGGAACCCACTGATCTGAGCATGGACTAATCTCCAGTACTGTGGGATGCTTCATCTCCAGCCCTGAAGTACATGCCAGCACCAATGCTTCCAATATTTACCAGCAGAATTAATCCGAATTTGCTTATTTGCCTTGGTCCATTTTAAATGCTGGAATTATTGCAACTTGATGGCATCTAAATATTTGACAGATTGAAACTCTGTTTTCAGCAAAGAAGCGGACCAAAATTACACTAGGAGTGCTTTTGGTAATATTTTGAGGTATTTCTAACACTGTCCATGGATTTATGGTTTGCATACCTGCTTTGCCACTTCCTATGGGAAGTGATAACACCTCACTTGGTGGGGAGACTCAAGTCTGTTAAAGGAAAGGTGCACTTCTTAGAGTGGGAGATTGGATTTCCTGAAGGGCTGTTCAGGTGTGAAGCCTGTGCCAGTGAGAAGCTCCGGTACATCAGCTGAGGGGTTGGTGGGGAGTTAGGGGAGAACCCAGTGGACCAGACAGTGGGCAAACCCATGGATGTGGATGGAGGAATGGTAGCTGGAGGTCATTACATCTGCATTGGGGTCTCCAAGTGGATAAATGATGGGAGAACCTATGGAAACTGGTTTGCTAGCAGGGTTTGATTGGAGTGGATTTAGTATCTCTGAAGGATAGGATAATGATGACATGTGTTTATTCGGACCAATGTGGATATAAATATGTCTTGGTGGCAATATTTGACTCTGCCATTAATTGATGAACAGTCAATTAACCAGCTGTTTAAGTAACCATTTGATTGTTTAATTATCTTGAAATAATTATCAGGACGCAGAATAATTGGGGACGGTGTGAAAACTTGAAAGGTAGAACTGAAACAATCTTCAAAGGAGAGAAGCTCAGAGGTGGTGAAGTGTTGAAATGTTTTTCTTATCTGCCGATAAATCGGAACAAGTATTTCCTTCATGTTACAGTGATCAATATTTCACCCTCCCCCACTCAGCCTGAAGATGTTTAGCCAGACACCTGCTCTGTCGGGGAGCCTGATGCCTAATATAAAAGCAATGCACTGCTTTTGACCGCTCTCGTCGTGGGCCAGGTTCCAGCGAGAATGTCCCACTGTGGGGACTCGGACTTCTCAGTGCTGGCCTGAATGGTCATTGCCTGTTTTGATTGTTCACGGGCTAACAATTCCCACATGTGGATTGAGGTCTTGCACTTTCTCAAGGAGGTTTTGAATTCATCCTTGCATCTTTTGAACACATCCATGTATCCCACTGGAACTACAGAGTGTAACTGGAGCCTCAGTTATGGAATGTGGGCTGGGAGAGCACACTGACACTGGTTTGCTTACCCTTCCAACGGGTTTGGGTGATTGATCAGATTTTGCAAAGAGAGCTGGCGGTATTTTTTCAGAGCATAATTGAAGTCACGGTCTGTTGTTCCATCAGCCCAATTTGATGGTAAAGATCCAAAGAAGAGCTTTCAAACCCAGCAGCACCTCCTCCCTGCATCACTGCTGTCTGTAGAAGAGTTATCTTACATGCCATCCTCACTACCTTGACCGCGTTATGCCATCTGCGTGGATCCTTGTACAGCAAGGTCCTTCTGTTCCTCAGTACTCCCTGTTGTCCGACCATTCACCATGTACCTGTATGTCCTGCCTTTACTACCCCTCCCACGGAGCATCAATGCTTACTTATCCAGATTGGATTCTATCTATGATTCACCGCTCATTTCATCACCCCATCAATATCATGCTGTGGCTAAGACTACCTTCTTCATTAACACCACCACTGATTTGTATATCATCTACAAACTTACTAACTATGTTTCCTACATTCACATCCAAATCATTTATGTATATCTTGAGCAGTAAGTGTCTCAGCACAGATCCCAGTGGTATACACTGGAGAAAAGGAATAGGTGATGTTTCGGGTCAAGATTCTTCTTCAGACTGAGAGTCGGGGGAGAGCAAAAGGAGAGATATAGAAGGTATTTATTCACAAAATGCTGGAGTAACTCAGCAGGTCAGACAGCATCTCAGGAGAGAAGGAATGGGTGACGTTTCGGGTCGAGACCCTTCTTCAGACTGATCAAGAAGGTATAGATGGTATCTCAGTCTGAAGAAGAGTCTCGACCCAAAATGTCACCTATTCCTTTTCTCCAGAGATGATGCCTGACCCGCTGAGTTACACCAGTTTTTTGTGTCTATCTTTGGAGTAAATAAGCATCAGCAGTTCCTCCCTACACACTCCCTGTGGTATACCACTGATAACCATTACCGTCTGCCTCTTATCACCTCGGGAATTTTAGAACAAATTTTCCAAGTTGCCTTGGCATGAACCTTTTGGTTCAGTTTCCCATGTAGGGTCTTGTCAAAGCCTTTCTGAAGTTCACATTGACGATATCCACTGCATTGCCCTAATCAATATATTTTGTTACCTCTTTGAAAAATTCAACCAGATTGGTGAGACAAGATCACCCCCTGACAGAGTAATGCTGTCCCAGTCTTTCCAAGTGTGGATCAATCCTGTCCCTTATTTTCCTATAACTTCCCGACCACTGACGTTTGATTCACTAGCCTGGAGTTGCCTATTATATCCCTGCTGTCCTTCCTGAATAATGACATTGCATTTGCAGTCCTCGAGTCGCCTGGTGCCTCAGTGGCCACACTGCGAACCTGCACTGTGGCTTGGCTGAAGGGTGAGCACACAGATCCTGTGATCGCCTTCATCGTCATTCTGACCTGTATTATTTTCTCACAGAAGTCTCTGAGGAGCTGAAGGGTTAGTGGCTGACAGGCACCCCCTCCCTATGGCTCTGTGTAGGTCACCAGCATTAGCTACAGGTGGCATTAATTGCATCTGCATAGATCTTTACTCCCCCATTCGTAACAAGGACAGAGTCCCCCTTGTCCTCACCTTCCACCCGATCAGCCATCGCATACAATAAATTATCCTCCAACATTTCCTCCACATCCAACAGGATCCCACTATTGGCCACATCTTCCCATCTCCACCCCTTTCTGCTTTCCGCAGAGACCGTTCCCTCCGAAAGTCCCTGGTTCACTCGTTCCTTTCCACCCAAACCACCCCCTCCCCAGGTACTTTCCCCTGCAAATGCAGGAGATGCAACACCTGTCCCTTTACCTCCCCCCTCGATTCCATCCAAGGACCCAAACAGTCTTTCCAGGTGAGGCAGAGGTTCACCTGCACCTCCTCCAAACTCATCTATTGTATCCGCTGTTCCAGATGTCAACTTCTCTACATCGGCGAGACCAAGCACAGGCTCGGCGATCGTTTCGCTGAACACCTCCGCTCAGTCCGACTCAACACTGGAATTTAGAAGGATGAGGGGGGATCTTATTGAAACATATAAGATAATTAGGGGATTGGACACATTAGAGGCAGGAAACATGTTCCCAATGTTGGGGGAGTCCAGAACAAGGGGCCACAGTTTAAGAATAAGGGGTAGGCCATTTAGAACGGAGATGAGGAAGAACTTTTTCAGTCAGAGAGTGGTGAAGGTGTGGAATTCTCTGCCTCAGAAGGCAGTGGAGGCCAGTTCGTTGGATGCTTTCAAGAGAGAGCTGGATAGAGCTCTTAAGGATAGCGGAGTGAGGGGGTATGGGGAGAAGGCAGGAACGGGGTACTGATTGAGAGTGATCAGCCATGATCGCATTGAATGGCGGTGCTGGCTCGAAGGGCTGAATGGCCTACTCCTGCACCTATTGTCTATTGTCTATTGTCAACAGACCTGATCTCCTTGTGGCTCAGTACGTCAACTCCCCCTCCCATTCCCAATCTGAGCTTTCTGGCCTGGGCCTCCTCCAATGTCAGAGTGAGGCCCAGCGCAGATTGGAGGAACAGCACCTCATATTTCGCTTGGGCAGTTTACACCCCAGCAGTATGAACATTGACTTCTCTAACTTCAGGTAGTCCCTGCTTCCCCTCTCTATCCCCTCCCCTTCCCAGTTCTCCCACTAGTCTTCCTATCTCCGACTACATCCTATCTTTGTCCCGTCCCTTCCCCGCCTTCTGCCTATCTTTGCCAATCCTATTTTGCTGCATTTGTCCCATATCCCTCTAAATCTTTCCTGTCGATGCACCTGCCCAAATGTCTTTTAAATGTTATTATTGTGTCCACATCTATCACTACATCTGTCAGATCTTTCCCCATTCCCAGTGTGTGAAAAGGTCTCTCTCAGGTACCCTTTAAATCTTTCCCCGCTCGCCTTAAATCTGTGTCCTTTATTTTTAAACTTCTCTATCCTGGGAAAAACAATGTGACCACCCACCTTATCCATGCCCCTCATGATTTAAAAACATTTCTATAAAGTCACCCTTCAGCTTCCTTTGCTCTAAGAATAAACACCAGCCTATCCAGCCTTTCATCATTCAAAGCCTCCACACCCAGGAAAATCCTTGTGAATCTTACCTGCACGAGGTCAAGGCATCTCCCAGCAGCAGTGGTGGGTTGCTGCCGCAGGCAGAGAGGGAGGCAGAGATAACTAACAGTACCCATCCCATGTATTGGTATCGGTCCACAGCCTCTTCTGCGCCTTTTGGCGACTCTTTTGTGTACTGTGTATGCAAAAACAAAGAATTTACCTGTACCTTCAAGGTGCATGTGACAATAAAGTATCTTTCTCTATCTCTATCTCTAAGTACTCATCCGAATGCTTCTCATAAATGTCGTGAAGCTTCCATGTCCAAATCTCACAGCCAAATAATTTTCCTGCTGCGAATTTCAGCCATTCTGTTCCCAGCTACCCTACTGTAATTCAGTTTACATGCAATGGATCAGAGCGAGCAAAGATTTGCACAGATATAATCCTGATGACTTGATTCCAGGGGGGATAATTGAAATGCCAGAGGAGATGAATGAGAAAAGAACTAATGTGGAACCTCAGAGACCTGGGTTTAATGGAGAACTGAGTAGCAAGGAAGTTAGAAACATAGAAAAATAGATGCAGGAGTAGGCCATTCGGCTGATCATCTAAAATCAGTACCCCGTTCTTGCTTTTTCCCCATACCCCTTGATTCCTTTAGCCCTAAGTGCTAAATCTAATTCCCCCTTGAAAACATCCAGTAAATTGGCCTCCACTGCCTTCTGTGGCAGAGAATTCCACAGATTCACAACTATTTGGTTAAAAAAAAAATCCTCATCTCAGTCCTAAATGGCCTACCCCTTATTCTTAAACTGTGACCCCTGGTTCTGGATGCCCCCAACATCGGGAACATTTTTCCTGCATCTTGCCTGTCCAATCCTTTAACAATGTTATGTGTTTCTATGAGATCTCCTCTTATCCTTCCAAATTCCAGTGAATACAAGCCCAGTCAACCCATTCTTTCATCATGTGTCAGTATAGCCATCCTGGGAATTAACCTGATGAACTTACGCTGCACTCCCTCAATAGAAATAATGTCCTTCCACAAATTAGGAGATCAAAATTGCACACAATACTCCAGGTGTGGTCTCACCAGGGCCCTATACAACTGCAGTAGGACCTCCTTGCTCTTAAGCTAAAATCCTCTCGCAATGAAGGTCAACATGCCATTTGCTTTCTTCACTGATTGCTGTACTTGCACGCTTGCTTTCTGTGACTGATGTATAAGCACATCCAGGTCTCCTTACACCTCCCCTTTTCCTAACCTGACACCATTCAGATAATAATCTGCCTTCCTGTTCTTTTCATCAAGGTGGATAACCTCACATTTATCCACATTATTCTGTATCTGCCATACATCTGCCCACTCACCCAATCTATAGCTTACAACCCAATGGTATGAACATTTAATTCTCCAATTTTAGATAAATCCTTCTCCCCTTTGTCTTCCTCCACTCCTGCCGCCCCTGTGCTCCACCTGGATTTACACCTATTTCTCTTCCCTTCCCCTTCCGCCTACATTCATTCCTCTCGCTTCACAATTTCCATCTGTTCAATCCTTTGTCTCACTCCTTATGTCTGTTCATCTCTTGCCTTTATCCAATCATCTGCCTATCAGAACCACCTCTCCTGCTTCATCTATTACCTACCAGGCTTTGTCCTGCCCCTCCTCTCTTCCAGCTTCCCCCCCCGCCTGCCCCGAACAATCAGCCCGACCGGAAAAGTCACCTATCCATGTTTAACAAATCCACTTTCTGTAACATTTCATATTTGCACAGCTGACTGAATCTGTCTTTGATTCTCATTTCCTGAACTCTCCCCACAGCTGAGATTAATCTGACCGATTTGCAGTTATTGGAGATATCCTTTCATCTTTTTGGATCGAAAGTTCAATGTGTGCAGTTTTCCCATCCTCAGACATCACCCCTGGATCTATAGATGATTGGGAGATTAAGCCCAGGATCTCTGCAGGTTCCTCACTCACATCACTGAGCAACCCAGGACACGTGCATCTGTACTCAGTGATTTATCCTCTCTAAGTACAGCAAACACCCTATTTATCATTCCTATTACATCCTCTTTATCAATCTTTAGTCCATGCAGTGTTCCACCTACAGCATCTTCTTCCCTGGTGCTCTGAGAAGATGCACTAAATGCTGTGAAGGCCTCCTTTCCTGCTCCAGCATCCTCTGCTCCGTGTGTAGACTTCCTTACTCATCACTGTTGAACTCCCCTTGACGTTCATGTTCAATACCTGCTGATTATTCTCGGTACAGGAGGTTCAGAAGCCTGAAGTCCCACTCCAGCAGGTTGAGAAACAGGTACTTTCATACAGCCATGAGGTTCTTGAACTGACCTGCAACCCTAATCCCTCTTGTGCAACCCTGATCCTACCTCAGCAACGGAACACTACAGACAACCTCTTGCACAACCATGGGCTCATTTTCTGGTTCGTGTATTTTGACAAACATTTCTTGTTTTTTTTGCTGCCTTTCTCTTTTAATCATCTTGCAGAATTTAGGAATAGGAATAGGAATATTTTATTGTCACAAGTGAATATTTATGTATGATTTATGAATAGTTGAATATATGTTCTATGTATAAATTCTGTTTTTGGGCATTGTCTGATCAACGTGCCTGTAATACAATTGTAAGCAAGATTTTAATTGCTGCTGTACCTCACAGTGTGCAACTTGACTAGGTTTCCTGTTTGTTTGCCACCGGGTCTTTCTCACACTCTCCCTTTGCCTTTTATTCGTGTCTTATTCTCTTTGGGTTGTCTACCCCGATTTGCACTTGCGTTAAATGCCTCTAACTTTTGCCATATTGTTCCTTTTTAGTCTCTGTACCTAGTCACCATAAAGCTCTCATATGAATTTCCCCTCACTTTCCTGGACTGCAGCTCAAACATATCCACTTCAAAGCCTCCCACCCATAGTTCTATCACAGCTTTGCCTGCCGACCATTGATTACACTTTACCCATGCCAAATCTACCCTCCTACCATTCAACCTGGCACTTATTCAGCTGATCATTTAAACCTTGTTGCAGTCTATTTCACTTCCATTATCGTTCCAAGCTAATCAAGCCAATTCTTCTGAACGCACTTGCATTATTGCTGTGCAAGTATGTTTGAGTGCAAGGTTTAATACTAATTAGTGGGTCTACAACACAACCAATCTCAGTGAAGACCGGATTACCCGGACACTTTTCTCAATCTATCTCGCCACATGGCTGCTCCTCATGGCAGCAAACCTCCCACAGGAGCAGAGATAATCTTTGGAATCAATGGGAAGCTGCTCAACATACGGCGACTGCACTCCAAAACCAAGATCAGCCACCCCTCAGATTGAGGTGTGCTCGTACACCTCCAGAGACTGTGCTCGAAACCATCATCAATGCTTTCACTGAGACATGTGAAAGGTGGACTTTCCCATTGCATAAATTCCTCTCCTAACTGCCCCTGCCCCTTATCTCAGAGGACAAGTCGAGGTGAAGAAAAGTGACTGGGTGAAAACGTTTAGGTGCAGAAAAGCTTTCTGCCTCCCAGGTCTCCCAGTTTGGTCCCAACCAGGATCTAAGGTACCTACACTCTATCCACTGCTGCTCGCTACAGCTCTCCCTCTGTACCCAGCACTTTGTGTTTTACTAAAGAAAAACGTCAATGCTGAATTTCACCACCACCTTCAAAGCCCCAGCATGGCCTCTGGTTGAAATGGTCTTTGCAGGTCAGGAGATCGGGCCTGGCACAGACACACAGTCACCTGGCCAGCAACAATTCCCAGTCTCCTGCATGTCTTTGAGGACCTGTCTATCTACAGCCAGTATCTCAAAGCACTGGAAAAATATTACTCATCCTGTCTTCACCACCTCCACTGCAACAGAATGGAAGGGAAGTGCAGTGTCTGCCTTAGAAGATGCCCTTGTGTATCTGCAATTACCCTTGCTATTGGCTGCCAGTCTACGGAAAGGTCCTGGAGTGTACTCACACATTAATTCTTTCTGATATTTCCTTTCAATTTTGGAGGCCATTCAGCACATTAAGTCTATCCCAGCTCTCAAAGTAACCTCAACAATCCCATCCTCCATTTAATTCCCTGTTACCCACTCTCTCTCTGTGATGCTCACCAACTCCATCTGACTCTCCCTCCTTCCACCTACACCCACGACCATTTACACAGCCTATCTCTAAACAGTCTCTGTTCTGATCGTTTGACTTTGTCATTAGGCTTTGTCATTAGGTCGTAAGTGATAGGAGCAGAATTGGCCCATCAAGTCTACTCCGCCATTCAATCATGGCTGATCTATCTCTCCCTCCTAAGTCCAATCTCCTGCCTTCTCCCCATAACCCCTGACACCCGTACTAATCAAGAATCAATCTATCTCTGCCTTAAAAATACCCATTGACTTGGCCTCCGCAGCCTTCTGTGGCAAAGAATTCCACAGTGTACCTTCGTGAGATGGGCATCCTACCCTGTACACCCTTGCTCGTCGCTCCTGTGGGACTGTGCTGGGGAGAGTGTGGCCGCCCCAGTGAGGGGGAGAGTGTGCCCCCTAGAGGGCACTGGAATCCTTTCACACGTCGTGCTGTCCGAGGAAATCCTCCTGGGAAACCGATGGTTGGTGAAGTCAGTGGCTGTCGCAAGCTTTGCTCTCTCCAGTGGAGGGAGGCAGATGCAGGATGGGCCTGGCTCTGCATAGTGGTGTCTGGCATTGACACCACTTCCACAGCATGGTCTGGACAGGCAAGTGTCCAGTGACTGGCCATTGATGTCATTGGGCCAGTACTGTGGGGGTGAGCACCTTGTTCAGCAGTGTCCACACATAATGAACCGCCACTCATCCCAGTGCCAGTGGTCAGTGCAGAGCATGTCCCGTGTTCCAATGGTCAATGTTGAACACATGGTCAGTGTAGAGTGTGCCCCCAATGCCAATGGTCAATGTCGAACACATGGTCAGTGTCAAGCATGCCTTCAATCCCACTGGTCAATGAGGAGCACATCTACAGTGACAATGGTCAGTTTAGAGCACATCCCCAATGCCAGTGGCAATGTGGAGCACATCCGGAGTGTGTGTGGTCAGTACAGAGCATGTCCCCTCTGCCAGTGGTTGGTGTTCAGCACATCTTCAGTGCCAGGGTCAGTGTCGAGCACATCTTTGGTGCCAGGGTCAGGTATATGTATAGCAAAAGTTTGGTGGGATATAGGGCAAACATGGCCAAAAGTAGGCTCAGGTATGCACCTTGGTCAGCATGGTCCAGTTGGGTTTAACTTTATAACTCTATATATAACTGTATAACTCTACAACATGATCATAGTTTAGCATCCGAATTTAGAACCATGTTCCAATGTTCCCTTCACACCTCTTCATCACTCCTACCTTAATCCTACCTCTGTCCACCTCCTTCCTGAATATATTCAATGATTTGAACTTCACTAACATCCGTGGAAGAGAATTCCACAGATTCATCACTCTTGGGGTAAAGACATATGTTTGCATCTCAGTCCCAATTAATTTATCCCTTACTTTGATACTGTAACCCTTGACCAGGGGCTCAATGGCCATCGGGGATCTTCTCCCTGCATCTATTCTGTCCAGTCCTGCTGGAATTTTGTAGCTTTTGTATGTGGTCCCCTTTCATTCTTCTGAATTCTAAAATATAACCTAATGTAAAATATAATGTAATATAAACTCTTCTGAAATATAAGCCTAGCACGTCAGTCCAGCTATTCCAGGAATCGGTCCAGCGAACTCCTGAAATTATTCTCAACCACCCACCTTCTTTATTCCTGGGACATATGCCTTGGGTGAATCCTGGCTCGCCAGCTCCAGGCTTGCCGCAGTGTTCCAACCCCTGAGTTAAATCAGAGTCCTCAGTGAATCCTAGCAATCACCAGAACATTGTGGAAATAGAGAGTGTCTGCACTGACCTTTCACACTAGAACGTGTCCTGCACTGAAAACTAGCATTAATGGCCGACATTTGTCTGCTCCAGACCGTCTTAATCCCTTTATTTTACCATCCAACATTCCTCTCCTCCATTAACCTAACCTCTGATTCATCGAGCTATTCAGCACAAAAACAGAACCTTTGGGCCAACTGGTCCATGCTGACCAAGATACCCACCTGAGCCCACATTTGCCAATGCTTGACCCATATCTCTCTAAAACTTTTCTATCCATTTACCTGTCCAAATGTTGTTTAAACGTTGTAATTTGTAACCTTCTTCCACCAATTCCGTTACAGGCCATTCCATATATCAGCCACCCGCTGAATGAAAACTCTGCCCCTCAGATCCCTTTTAAATCTTTCCTCTCTCACCCTAAACCTATGCCCGCCAATTGTGGACTCTCCTACCATGGGTAAATGACTGTGACCATTCATCTTTTTCCTGCCCCTCACGATTTTATAGATCTCTATCCGGTCAATAGCAAATCTCTCTATGCTCTAGGGGAAGCAGTCCCAGCTTATCTGACGCTCCTCATCAAGCTCTCCAGCTTCATCCCTTTATCTTTTCTGATTTCTAACCCTTTCATTCTTCCCGTCTCCCGCCTTGCCGCCTGAGTCACCGAGTTGCATATTCGGCTTCCCTGTTCCACAGCTTGAACCACGGAGACCCAACAGTTTCCAGGCATCTTGCCAGCGCTGTCTCGGGAAGAGGTTTTAATTTAACCTCAGCCTAAGGCTGACAGCACCCCACATCGTTGCAGTTTTGAAAGCTTTTCAAGTTGAATGTTAGATTTCCAAGGTTTAGTGACGAACTGGGATCTGCTCCTTAGAGTGGGCCGCAGTTCCATGTCCACAGGTTCTGGGAGAGGAACGCAACCTACGCTCCCTGGGAAAATGCTGCAGGGTTGGTGTCAAAGAGATGCACTGATGCCCAAATGTTGGACATCACTCTTTTTGAATGCCTCAGTCTGCCTTTATCTCAGGCAGAGCACAACACAAACATGCACAGCTTCTACACTCAGTCAGCACAAAATACGGGAAATGGCCAAACAAACATTTCAATGGCGCTCAAAAGGGTTGACACCCAGAAGCATGGACCATCATTTGATGCACGGTTGCTAAGGACACTCTGCCACGCAGCAAGAGAATGGTGTCAGCCTTTGATGGCTCATTCCTCACTGCAGACTGACCCCAGCTGTGGACTGACGGGGGGAGGGAGGAGAAGTAGGAGAATCTAGCCGGAAAGCCAGAGGGGGTTCCTGTGAGCAAGGGAGGAGGGAACAGGGAAGCATGGAGCAGCCTGGTGAGAGGTGGCCCCATCATCTCCTTCACACATTAGAGTCCCCACTGGGCTCAGCACCAGCAAAGTATATTTCCGGTCCTCTCCAGACTTCAGGGTGAGTCGTTCCACAGCAACGGCAGTGGTTCCCCCACAGTCATTCCATCAGGGCCACATTGGGCTTGGTTTATATTATTGCCATCTGTACCGAGATGCAGAGAAAAACATCTGCATGTAATCCAGCTATGGATAAATTATCCATACATGAGTACAATCATAACCATGCACTATGTAATGTTACAGCTACTGAGAAAGCAAAGACAAAAGTAAGAGACCGAGGAGCGCAACAAGATAGATTGGAGGATTAGGAACACGGAGAAGGAGGGGACATCTCACCTCACCAACCATCCACCGGACCATATCTCCTGCCCCATCAGTCTGTGTTTCCCACAAGGGCCTCATCAATCACCTCAGAATCTCACCAATAAACTGATCACAAACAATGAGTACATTAAAAAAGGTAGAAATAGATCCATAATTTCTCAATTAAAAGCTCCTTTGTTTCCATGCAAAGTACACGTGGTAATTGGCCTTCAAACTCTTCCACGGAGGTGAAAGGTGTGGCCTTTCTCCTTAACCAGAAATCAATTTGTGAACAAATAAAATTGGTGAAAATACAAAACACCAGCTAATTAGGGAAATTTTGAAAGGGAGAACAGCTCACAGTAATAATCAGCAGTTCTGACATTTTGGGATGATGGATCTAGCTGGAGGGATCTGCGTGACTAATTGAGGCAGCTCTAAGGGCGTGATTCTACAATTGCTCCATGTTGCTGACCCTCTGTTTGGGGCGTTAAACCAAGGTGAAATAATTCCTCGGGGACCAGTGCAGGGATTTTCCCCGATCTCCCGGCAATGCCCCTGCTTCAGCCAACAGCCACGAAGCAGACGACCAGTCCTGTCCGCACCACAAATCCATGGAAAATTTGCTGTGCGCAACAAGCACTTCCCTGAGTTTATCACCCCTTTGTGCTCTTCCGAATTCATGGAAGGTGCTTTGGGAATGTGAGTGGTTCTTTCGGCTTCACTGAGCTCAGTGAGTCGACTGTTGTAAATATAAATGCAGCAAGCCACTGTGACTGCTCTGGCCTCCAGCTCTTGCATCACTTTCGAGACCACCCAGGACAACCAAATATGTCGGCAGACAGAATCTTCTTTCTTGCTGCTCGCCCTGATATATATTGTGGAACCGGGGGAAATTGCATTCTATATCCAGGTTTCACATTCTGTCAGAAATGAATGCGTCATGAAGTCACAATTGAGATGATTCAAACTCTATTTATATTTAAAGATAAAAAGGAAGTTTATAATTAAAAATAAACTGTTGGAGGAACTCAGCGGTTCAGGCAGCATCTGTAGAGGAAAGTGGCTAGATGATGTTTTGGGTCAGGACCCTTTTGTCTTCTCCGCCTATCACCTCCAGCCTTGGTTACTATCTCCACCCTCCCCGCTCCCACCAGACTCGTTTGCCAATCAACCCCTCCTCACCCGTAACCACCTATCACTTTCCAACACTTACCCATCCCTTCCTCGCGCTTCTTTCTCCCTGCTTTCTTCTCCCTACTCCATCAATTTGAAGAAGGCTCCCAGCCTCAAATGTCATCTGTCCATTTCCCTCCACAGATGCCGCCTGACCTGCTGAGTTCCTCCAGCAGTTTGTTTTTGCTCAGCGTTCCAGCATCTGCAGTCTCTTGTGTTTCCAAATGTTTAAAGATTTTAAGTTTCAGTAATTCATTGACTTCTGTCCTTTTCTAGGTTACCTCTGGCCGTTACCTGCCAAACTTTGCCCGATATGGATTTATTTTGATGTATTATTTTCAACTGCGTCTATCATGCACTTGTGTGCAATATCTTTAGATCGCTACATTGCCATTCGGAACCCGATCCATCATAGCCGCTTCAACTCCAGAACAAAGGCATTCCTGAAAATAATTGCCGTTTGGACAATCTCAGTTGGTGAGTACACAACATGTCATTATCCAGAGACAGATTTACCAGTCTGCTCATTGTTTATCTTTTCCCCCCACCTTCCTCCCTTCCCTGAATAATGAAACGTATAATGTAATATCATTACAGCCTCTAATTTTTATTTTAAACCGTGACAGTGGGTAATAAGTAGTCTGATGATAATGCGAGACTAACTACACCTCTGAGGATGGTAATCAGCCTGGTAATCAGGCACTGCAGGGACAGATATAAACAAAGGCCTATTTTAAGCTGGGTCATCGTCTAATAGTTCAGGCTAACTCACTCGTGGAGCTCACAAAAGCGGCACACACCGTGCAGATAGGAGCAGCTTCATTGGCCTCAGGTCCAGAGAACTGGTGGCTCCATAGGACTTTAGTGCTAGTGTTCAACGGGATCGAGGGACGAAAACATTATGGGAAATGTCTGAAAAAATTAAGGGGTGTCATTGCACTGTGATCCACTTTTCCTGTTCCCTGGACACTGTTTCCCAGTCACTGATGTGGCGTGGTATGCTTTCTGTCGTAATTTGTGATGCCAGATGTGTGTGGCGGTGAAGTAAATGGCAGAGCCAGAGATTGGTGGAAACATATACACATGAGGAAGCCATTCAGGCCATTAAAAACTGTCCCAACCCACCCCGAGCTGCTGTGACCACTCGGTACTATTCCTAGTGAGGTTTTTTTTTCCCCCAGAAGTGAGCTTCATTGCAATGAAACATGCGCCAAAATGAGTTTATTTTTGTGCAAAATACACAAATAGACACAAAATGCTGGAGTAACTCAACAGGACAGGCAGCATCCCTGGAGAGAAGGAATTCCTTCTCGCCAGAGATTCTGCCTGTCCCGCTGAGTTACTCCAGTATTTTGTAGTCTATCTTCGGTTTAAACCAGCATCTGCAGTTCCTTCCTACACAAACAGGCTTAGGTTGGTCCAGTATATAAATGACAATTCCTTCAACAAGGAACCCAAAACGACATGTTTGGCTCCAGACGTGGCCTCACGGAAGCCTTTGTGCATCTGCAGAATGACTCTCTGTTGCTGCACTCCAGGCCCCTGCAGTAGGGAGCAGCACACCACCTTCAATGTTGTGGCTGCAAACTGACTTGCTGGGAACCTGGCACCAGTGCCGTGCATTTCTCAGCAAACCAGCAGTTGTTTAATTCTTCATAGCCCAGCGTCTCAGGTATACTGTGTAGGAAATAACTGCAGACCCTGGTTTACACTGAAGATAGACGCAAAAAGCTGGAGTAACTCGGCGTGTCAAGCAGCACCTCAGGAGAAATAAAATAGTTGATGTTTCGGGTCGAGACCCTTGAGAAGCTTTTTTTGTGTAGCCTCAGTTATACTGTTCACGGCTACCAGAAAAATCCCAAGAATGTGCGGCTGGAGTTCCACGGAGTTTATCTGTGTGGTATAACTCTATGACGCCCTACATTTAGACAGGTACGTAGAAAGGAAAGGTGACAAGGAATATGGGTCAAATGCGGGTAAATGAGACAAACTCAGAGAGGCAACAATAGGCATGGCTGATACCCACCGAATATCCTGTTTCTATGCTGTATAACTCTATGACTCCATTACTAGAGACAATGGGATTGTTGTAAAGCAGAGAGGTTCAGAGGAGAAGAGAGGTAAAATGGTCTGGGGTCAAGTAATTAGCTGGAGAATGAGCAGAAGATCCTAACAATTATATCAGGAATGTCCTCAGGGAGGCAACTTGATCAGCATGGCTGATTTCCACCAAACAGCCTGTTTCTGTGCTGTATCCCTCTGTGACCCATTACTCACAGAAGTCACTGAGTTGTAGATGGATTGTCATATCACAGGGCTACCAGGAGCACGATGAGCTGAATGGCCTCCTTCTGCTGGGTCTGTATTGCCAGGCAACCGAACATTGATAGTGATGTCCTGTCCTGCACTCTGTGAGATTGGTGGCCCAATGATAATCTTTTGTGGTGACAGGAGCATTGATTTTGATGTTCACTTGATTATAAGCAGTAGGCAGCTTGCCCAGAACACACGGTGTTTACTGTGATTCAGGATCAATACACATAGCCGAATACCAATAACCATCTTCTGCTGTCCCCGCCACAGAACGGTAACAGGGTAAATGAACAGGAGCCCATACCACAGGTGTGCATGACTGCCTCGGCATGTTGCATTGCCCACACCATATGCAGCAATCATAGAAACTTGTCATAGAACATAGAACAGCACAGTACATGAACAGGCCCTTCAGCCCACAATGTCCATACTGAATATGTTGCCAAGTTTAATTAATCTCCTCCGCCTGCATGATCCATGTTCCTCCATTACCTGCATATCCATGTGCCTATGTAAGAGACTAAATGAGAGGATGTAATACTGTAAACAGCAGAACCCTTAGGAGCACTGATGTACAGATAGATCTTGAGGTATAAGTAAGTACCTAGTTCCCTGAAAATGGCACACAAGTTGATAGGTGGTAATGAAGGTTGTACAGCATGCTTGCCTTCATTGGTTCGGATGTTGAGTATAAGAGTTGGTTATTAATGTTGCAGCTGCATAAAACTTTGGTTTTATAGTCATGATAATTCTTAACACCAGTGCCCTGCAAGGATGCTTTCTCAACCCCATATATCTCTCCATATACACTCACGGCTGTGTAACAAAATTCCGCTTTAACTCCATAATTTTGCAGATGACACCACCATAGTAGGCCAAATCTACAACAATGATTAGATAGAGTACAAAAAAGAGATAGAGATCTCAGTAACATACCATACCATACCATACACATACAGCCGGAAACAGGCCTTTTCGGCCCACCAAGTCCGTGCCGCCCAGTGATCCCCGTACATTAACACTATCCTACACACACTAGGGACAATTTTTACATTTACCCAGCCAATTAACCTACATACCTGTACGTCTTTGGAGTGTGGGAGGAAACCGAAGATCTCGGAGAAAACCCACGCAGGTCACGGGGAGAACGTACAAACTCCTTACAGTGCAGCACCCGTAGTCAGGATCGAACCTGAGTCTCCGGCGCTGCATTCGCTGTAAAGCAGCAACTCTACCGCTGCGCTACCGTGCCGCCCTTGATAACATAGTATCAAGACAACAACCATCCCCTCAATGTCAGCAAGATGAAGGAGCTAATTATTGACTTAAGGAAATGTGATTATGTAGATGCCCCAGCCAGCATCAATTGTGCTGAAGTGGAAATAGTCGATAGTTTCAATTTCCTTGGCATAAATAGCAAGAACAATTTGGCCTGGACCAACCATATTGAAGCTATGGCTAAGAAAACACATCAATGCTTTCTCCGTCCTCAGAAGACTAAGAAAGTTCAGCATGTCTCTGAAGAATCTTACCAACATCAACAAATGCACTGGGACACATTACACTCTCGGTTTGGCAAAAGGTCTATCCCAGGCCACAAGAAATTGCAAAAGGTTGTAGTTGTAACCCTTATCCATCACACAAACCAGCCGCCCTGCCATCGATTCCTGCTATGCTTCATGCTGCCTTGAGAAAGCAGCCAGCATAATTAAGGACAACTCTAATCCCAGTCATTTGTTGAAAGACTGGAGCGACTAGGCTTGTATACACTAGAATTTAGAAGGATGAGAGGGAATAGACAATAGACAATAGACAATAGGTGCAGGAGTAGGCCATTCAGCCCTTCGAGCCAGCACCACCATTCAATGCGATCATGGCTGATCACTATCAATCAGTACCCCGTTCCTGCCTTCTCCCCATACCCCCTCACTCCGCTATCCTTAAGAGCTCTATCCAGCTCTCTCTTGAAAGCATCCAACGAACTGGCCTCCACTGCCTTCTGAGGCAGAGAATTCCACACCTTCACCACCCTCTGACTGAAAAAGTTCTTCCTCATCTCCGTTCTAAATGGCCTACCCCTTATTCTCAAACTGTGGCCCCTTGTTCTGGATTCTCAAACTGTGGCCCCTTGTATTGAAACATAAGATTATTAAGGGATTGGACACACTAGAGGCAGGAAACATTTCCCCAATGTTGGGGGAGTCCTGAACCAGGGGCCACAGTTTAAGAATAAGGGGTAGGCCATTTAGAACGGAAATGAGGAAAAACTTTTTCACTCAGAGAGTTGTAAATGTGTGGAATTCTCTGCCTCAGAAGGCAGTGGAGGCCAATTCTCTGGATGCTTTCAAAAGAGAGCTAGATAGAGCTCTTAATGATAGCAGAGTCAGGGGGTATTGGGAGAGGGCAGGAACGGGGTACTGATTGTGAATGATCAGCCATGATCACATTGAATGGCGGTGCTGGCTCAAAGGGCCGAATGGCTTACTCCTGCACCTATTGTCTATTGTTTATTTCATCTTCTCCCCTCTCCCAACAGGCAAAATATACAAAAGTGTGAAAGCACATATCACCGATTCAGTAACATTATTGCTTGCGTCCTTTGAGAGGAATTTAAACACAACAGGCAAAGAATGGAGAGATATGGACTCTGTGCAGGCAGATGAGAGTGTAATTTTCTATTGTGGTTGGCACAGGCATGATGGGCTGAAGGACCTGTTCCTGTACTATATTGTTCTATGTTCTGGATTCCTTGGAACTTCACTCACAGCCTCTATTTAGATAATAATTTGCCTTTTGATCCGTCTTACTAAAGTACATCTTACACTTGGTCCGTTAAACTCCATTTACCATGTTTTCACCCAATCACACAATCTATCTAAATCCCATTGCAGAACTACAATTCCCTCATCTTTTGATTAATGTCTTTGGCACCTTGCCAACAATAGATGTTAAAGTAACTGGCCTATCTTTCCCATCTTCTGCTTCCTCCCTTTTCAAAAAAGGAGTCACATTGCTTGTTTTCCAATCTTCTGCTACACTCCTAGAATTTAATTGAGTTTTGAACAATTTCAACCAATGGGTCCACTATCTCTGCAGCCTGATTAATTAATTTAAACCCTTGGGTGTAGCCCACCAGGTCCGGCAAGTTTCTCCCTCTGATTGGAAATGAGTCCACCTGTTATATTGGGGATATTTGCAGTGTCCTCGACGGTGAAGACTTGATCTACCGTGGCTGCCATCTTGTTGTTTCCTGTTATTAATTCACCAGCCTTGTTCTCTAGAGTTCACACATACCTTAATAACCTTCTTCCTATTTATGTCCTCACTGAAACTCTTACTGTTTGTTTTGATATTTATTTTGGTGTCATACACAAACTTATTAACTGTGCCAACCATGTTCTTAACCAAATTGTTAATGTAGATGACAAATAGCAGTGGACTAGTCCCTGCAGCACACCAATAATCTGAATAACAATCTTCCACTACCACCCTCTGAATCAAGAGTCAAGGCAAGAGTCAAGAGTGTTTAACTGTCATTTGCACCGAGAACGAAACAATGAAATTCTTACTTGCTGCAGCTTTACTAACCCATGAACACAATAGGAAAAAAAATACAATAATCAATAATACATTAATAATCAGTAATACTAGACGACCAGATTATAATAGTGCAAAACCAAAGTATGCAGTGCAACTAAACAAAGTTCATAGATCATTGATGACGTCGGGTTGTGGTTTGGGTTGCGCAGCGTGATTGAAGAGTCTGAAGGCTGCTGAAAAGAGGCTGTTCTTGATCTTTGATGTCATGGTTCTGAGGCTCCTGTAACATCTTCCTGATGGTGCCAGAGAGATGAACGCATAGCCATCATGGTGGTGTGGGTTTTTGAAGATATTAGCTGCCTTTTTGATCCCATCGTTGGTGGGGACATCTACATCCCTGCTGGACTATGTAATATTCACTTCTTTCTGCAGCCTCCACCGTTCCTAGGTGTTTGAGTTACCGAACCAGACCATTACTTTTTTCCAGAATCGAAATGTCCAACAGAGGGCATAGCTATATGGTGAAAGGGGGAAAATGTATTGAAGATGTGCGGGATAAGTGTTTTACACAGAGTGGTGGGGGCCTGGAAAGTATTGCCAGGATGGTGGCAGAAGCAGATACGATAGTGGTGTTTAAGAAGTTTTTAAATAAGCACACGGATGTGTAACGAATAGAGGGATATAGGTAGACACAAAATGCTGGAGTAACTCAGCGGGACAGGCAGCATCTCAGGAGAGAAGGAATGGGTGATGTTTCGGGTCGACACCCTTCTTCAGACTCAGACCCAAAACATCACCCATTCATTCTCTCCAGAGATGCTACCTGTCCTGCTGATTGACTCCAGTATCTTGTGTCTATCTTCAATTTAAACCAGCATCTGCAGTTCTTTCCTGCACAAAGTGATATAGATCATGTACAAGCAGATGTGGTCATTTTAGCTTAGCATCATGTTCAGCACAGACATGGGCTGAAAGGGCCGTTTCTGTGCTGTACTGGTCTATGTTCTATCTGATAATAATTTCATCCCTCACTGCCTCTTCAGCACACTGATCAACCCACAGAGATAAGCCAGGTAAATGCAGGCCGGTGAGTATTATGCTAATGGTAGGAAAAATAGAGGCCCTAAGAATGCAGGGGACCCAGCGGGGGGGGCACCGTGATCGAAGGGAGG
Source organism: Rhinoraja longicauda (assembly GCF_053455715.1). Classification (NCBI taxonomy): domain Eukaryota; kingdom Metazoa; phylum Chordata; class Chondrichthyes; order Rajiformes; family Arhynchobatidae; genus Rhinoraja; species Rhinoraja longicauda. The sequence goes on along the minus strand of NC_135964.1, from coordinate 29,010,970 downwards.
ACCCAGTGAGGGCCACCTGTGGCCACATGTGACAGCTGGCCTGGTTCACCACTGCGAGCAGAAGATAAGACTGTCCGGTTAACCTTTTGTAATTTTGCCAGTGCCAGAAACATAGTGATTCCTTGTGTGATGCCTAGGTGAGGTCGGCAGTGTGATTTTACCGGACTGTATGCAAAAACAAAGAATTTCACTGTACCTAGATACATGTGACAATAAAGTATAACTGAATCATTGAATCACTGAATTGAATCACTGGTTGAAGGAGACAGATGTGACTTTACAGACATAATAGGTTTCAGGAGAGAGTGGAAAGATTTAGAGTGGACCGGACTGGCAATGTTTCCTTACAGGTTGTGGGTATTTGAAATGAGTTTAAAAGACATATTGCCAAGTATACATGAATAGGTAAGGTTTAGAGAGATGTAGTCCAAGGGCAAACAGGATTAGCATTGATCAGTATCTTGGTTTGGCATGCATTAGTTGGGCTGAAGGGCCTCTTTCATGCTGTATATCTTAATGACTGTGGCAGAGAACATGGCATCGCTTCAAAGCTTCATCTACCTTCCTGGTGTGGTGGGGCTTAAACAACCTTAATCTCAGATGGTTTCAGTTCTTTCCACAAACACTTATTGCTATTGCTTAGTAAGAAATCATCAGTTTAGAGCACTCCTGGTCTGAAGTCAACTGAACACCATCCTGTCCACACTCATAGCCGTACCATCATCAAGAAGAAGGTGCAAGAGCCTGAACTTCGTTGCCAAGTTCAAAAACATCTTCCCAGGCTCTTGAACACAGCACAACACTAACCACTACCTCAACAACTATGATTTGCTTGGACTGCACTTTTGGTTGCACTACGGACTTTGATTGTGCACTATTATTGTCTGGCTATCAAGTATTACTGTTGTTAATTTACTGTGTTATTAATTATTTTACATTTATTTGTGTGTTATTGCATTAATGGGCCATTAAGCTGCAGCAAGTGAGAATTTAATTGTTTTGTTGCCGGTACATATGACAATTAAACACTCTTGACTATTTAATGATGTGTTGGAGGCTCTGACAATGTCTGACAAACACTGCGGAGCTCCAGCGTTTTCCAGACTACGGAGGAGCTGTTGCTTGTAGCTCCATCTTGGCTTCAGAATGAGCTCCACTGGGGAAAGGAGCTGCTTTGCTCAGAACAGTTTTAATGTGGAGTGTTCAGGCAAGACTTGGATAACAAAGAGAAACAATGTGAAAGAACTTAAGAAACAAAGTGACAGCCTACCATTGTCAGGAGAATCTGAAAACCATTTGCAATTCAGCATTTCAATTGTTTGTTCTGAACCAAAGTGTTCTCTGCGCTATGAACTGTGTGCTGCTGTTTTGCAGTGGAATCCAATTAGCATCAGTCATTTATCAGCAGGTTACATTTGTTGTGTGCTCTCCTCCAGGTGATAATGATTGCAGAAACACAGAGCTTTTATAGAATTATGGTTGATAAAGAAAGCAACACATTAAAATAAATATTATGAGGAGCCAAGATCCTCTCTTAAAGTTCTGACAAAGCTGCAGAAAACCAGCTGGCTCTAACATAACAGCTCTCCATCTGGTAAATCAATGCTTGAATGATCACAGTCATACTCTGGGTGAGGAATATTATTCCTAAGCAATCAGCTGACTTTGTTTTAAAAAATAATAGTGTGTGGAGATCTCCTTTAACATTAAGATCCAATTTCTCAGCAGCATGGTGTTACAAACATTTCGATCACGGCTGAGAAGTGAAAAGCCTCAGATGTCAGAAACCTGAAATGAAACTGGAAGGTGGAAAAACCTTAGCAAATGGACCGATGAGTGGTTATGGGGCTGAAATGTTTTTCTTTCCACTGCCGCTGCCCGACCTGCTGCGTATCAGCCTTGACTGTTTTTCTTTCACCAAAGCTGAAAGAGAACAATTTTTCCCTGAACAAAGACAATGAGAGAATGGAGAATGTTAACAATCAACGGTTGTCTACACAGCAATGACTCTGTAGTGTCTGACAGCCAAATTCACACACAACCACAGGCAGTAATGCACACTCAATACAACTCCCCCACCCCCCTCCCCGTAACCAGACTCTTGAAAATACCTAATTTATGCCAAGGATGAATTCCCAATTTGAAAGGTCTCGACCCAAAACGTCACCCATTCCTTCTCTCCAGAGATGCTGCCTGCCCCACTGAGTTACTCCAGCTTTTTGTGTCTATTCCCGATTTTCCAGTCTAGCTTGATGCAGCACTTGCACTTTTCTATCTGCACTTTCTCTGCAGCTGTAACACTATATTCTGCAATCTGCTTATTTGCTCTTTTGCACTACCTATTTTAAGGTATAGTTTTATATTGTATTACGATTTACATGATAATTATAAACTAATAACAATGCCATGATTGAATGGCGGAGAAGACTATATGAGCCGAATGGCCTAATTCTGCTCCTATCACTTATGACCTTATGACAAATACCAAGCCCGTTCCGGCATTCAGATCATGTCTGCACTAACCGCATATCCTTTGATTGCCTTCATAAATAGACAACCAGATACTTTTGGTTTAAATGTACTCAGTGACCAAGACTCCAGCCAACTGGGGTGAAAATTCCAAACGTTTATCACTCTCCGGGTGAAAAGATACCTCCCCATCTCTGAGTTGCCGAGTCCTTACTGCAGGGTCGGGACACCACAGAGGGAAGGGGAAAGTATAGAGTGGAGCCAGCATTGTACTGTGTTGTAATCACTGTGCTGTGGTCTAACGAGTGTAAGATCAGTCAGCATCCTTCGGGGTGGATATGTCAGCACCAGGAACCTTCAGGAAGACGTTAGCGAAAGTAGACCGAGCGAAATGGTCTCCATCAGGGCAGGTCAAATACCAGGGGGCAAGGAACCGATGGGATTGACCAAAGAATTAGAAGTGATATGATGAACACGCACTCAGCAGTGAGTGGCTGGAGTCAGGAAGAGGTTGGGAGGATGGTGGAGGGAACACCATCCAGGCAGTCGAGAGACAGAAGGTTCCGAGCTTGAACACAAGGAGCACAGAATTAGTGGTATATAGAACTATAGATCACTACACTGAACTGGCATGGGCTGGTTGAGCCAAATGGCCTGCTTCTACCTGGCAACCAAGATCTTGATGTGAACAGACTCTGACCATTGGCCATAGAGACATATTGTCCCTCTAATGTGCAGATGTTCCAGACTACTGTATGGCAATACCATTCCGAGACAGTGTCCCACACAACCAATACAAATGCTTTCATTCAGCCATCCTACCACATGGTTAGAAAGTTTAACCATCTTCCACCCCCCGACCCGTAACTGCAAACCACTACCACAAGATCTAACCTCTTCATCACTTGTCCCCAGTCCCAGGCGAGGAGCTTGGGTTCTCCTGTGGACCATCTACCTCAGCACTGTTGGCGATAGCTACACATAGATACACATAGATACAGACCGAGGGGGTGTGCAAGCAATACAGTATCAATGCTCACCTTGTTCTCTAATGGGGTGGTTTGTGATGCAGCACAATATGCAATGGACTCTCTTCCCAATGCTTCACTGCTGCATCCTCCAGCAGGGGGATTCAGCTTTGCAGCCTCTCGTGTCTCTGCAGAGATGTGAGAGTGGCTAGCCCAAAACTTCATCTACATAGCTACATAGTAAGCTTGTGGAGGACATCAAGGGAGCAAAGGGGATTGATGAGGCTGACAGCTTCAGGTAAAATGGCCGAATGCTATAGGATGGAGAGAGTGGTGGAGAAATTAAATCAGAAGTATTTGACTTAGATATAAGAAACGCGAATGCCCAAGATCAACCACGAATGATGAAGGTCCTGAACAATACAGAGATACGGGAGGGCAAGGGTATGAAGGGATTTGAAAACAAGGATGAAAATGTTTATGAGGAGATGGTGTTAGGCACCAGTGTGTGGGCAGGCCCAGAGTGTGGGCACACAGCAGCCATGGGGATTGAGCTGTACAGCAATGGATGACCTTCACTTGATGGTGAATACAATCCTGAAGCATTGGCCATGTCCTACCACCAGGGACAGTGAAGCACATTGTACATAGTATTTTAGTTTGGCATTGATCACCTGATTGACGTAACTAAGCCTATCTGAAAAGCTCAGAGCTGAAGAATCATCTACATTACAACCTAATGTTGTCATGTGACCGTAGGGAATTGTTTAAGAATTCCGTTTGAATCCATTGATTAGAGCTGGAGAAGTGATCCCATTCAGACTTCTGCTGGCACCATCAAGAATCTACATGGAGAATGGATATGGGTGTACCCATGAAAATCAGCAGGATTGCTCCTTAATCTCCAATGATGCAGAAAGCAATCTTTATATAATGGTAAATCAAAAAGCATTGCTAACTCTTATTGGCTGTGGTGTAGAGGTAGTATTCAAACTTACAAATTGGGTGTTTGTGGATTTAAGATTAATTCACAAAGCGTGTGTTCTCTAAGTTCCAACAACAAACACCCTTCCCTAGGGCTGCACGGTAGCGCAGCCGGAAGAGCTGCTGCTTCACAGCATCAGAGACCTGGGTGCGATCCTCACCTTGGCTGTGTGGAGTTTGCATATTCTCCCTTTGACCGTGTGGATTTCTTCTGGGTTCTCCAGTTTCCTCTCACATCCATACATAAAGATGTATGTTTTTTTAGGTTATTGCCCCTAGTGTGTAAGGAGCGGATGAACTAGTGTGAACAGGTGAACAATGATCAACGTGGACTTGGTGGGCCTTATGGCCTGTTCCTATTGCTGTATCTCTAAACTAAACTAAACTAAACTGCATCGGGGACATTCTGAGGCCGTAAAATACTGGATTGGCCATAGCTGAAGTACTGGATCCAGTTCTGGGCACCACGTTTCAGGAAAGATGTGAGGGTTTTTTGAGAGGGTAGTGGGTGATATGGTTGAATTAATCCAGGGGTAAGGAGAATGGAGGTACGGGGGATGTTCTCCTTACAACCGAGGAGTTTGTGAGGGATGTGATGGGGGCATTTAAATCTTGAAGGGTATACATAGAGTGCAACTGTTCCACTTGCTGAAGGGGTCAGAAATTGGAGGGGGCTGGGGGGAAGAGTTAAGTTGATTGACTAAAGAACCAAATGTGACATGCAGAGATACCTTTTGTTTTATACAGTGAGTGGCTAGAGTCTGGGAGATGTGATGAGGAGAGTAAAAGAGGCAGATTCAGGTGTAGTGCAAAGAGGGAGCTGGACCAGGATGTGAGAGAAAAGACTGTAGGATTGGGAGAGGAGGGTGGGGAAGTATGATTGGCTCTATTGATCTTCCATAGAACTGACATGGACTTGATGGGCTGAATGACCTCCACCTGTGCTGTAATGTTCTGTAATCAAATGCATCTTTCCAGTTTGTGGAGGTATATCACTTGGGCTACGAGAATCTGTTGATCTTATGATTGTTTTGTTGCCCTTTTACATTGTTTTCTCTTCAAATTGCCTCTCAGGTATTTCAATGCCCATTCCTGTTTTTGGACTTCAAGATGCTTCCAAGGTGTTTAAGGATGGCAGTTGTTTCCTCACAGATGAGCGCTATGTCCTGGTGGGCTCCTTTGTTGCATTCTTCATCCCACTCACAATCATGGTAGCTACCTACTTCCTGACCATCCGGGTCCTGCAGAAGGAAGCCACCTTATACTCAGATGAGTTGAACCCCAAACCCAAGTGGACGAACGTTCGAATGTTTCTTCAGAAAAGCCCGCTATCAGCCAACTCAACCGTCAAAGCAGCCATGTTAAAGAAATACGACACTAAGGGGACCTCTCCTCAAATAATGTCTTGGTGTTCCTCAGATAATAAGCTGGGACCTTCAGGAAGGAGGTCCATGCAGTCAATCAGTAATGAGCAGAAGGCTTCCAAAGTACTTGGCATTGTGTTCTTCCTATTTGTTGTGATGTGGTGTCCTTTCTTTGTGACCAACGTAATGTCTGTAACCTGTATAGACGTTTGTGATAAAGAACTGATTGAAGAACTCCTCAGCATCTTCGTTTGGGTGGGCTACATCGCTTCTGGTATTAATCCCCTTGTGTACACGCTTTTCAACAAGACTTACCGTTCAGCTTTCTCTCGATGCATTCACTGCCAGTACAAGGAAGAGAAGAAGCCCACACAGCAAATCCAGGTCAGCACGGTACCCACCCTTGCAAGCAGCAAAGACAAACTGCAGCTCTCCAGTACAGAGAATCTGAAACATGGTGCAAAACTGAGGAGTCGTGTACCTTCTGCTGAAACCCTGGGAGACAACAATCAGGAGACACCACAGATGGGAACAGTTTACATTGCAGAAAAAGTCAGCTATGTTTGAGTGCAACCATCATGAAATAGCAAATGTCTTCTTCAGAATGGTTAATGAAACAGAGAGTAATGTGACACATCTTCCAAAGCTGTTATATTGCAATGTAAACTGTGCATACTGTAACCCAATACATAATGTCTTCAGTGCCTTTAATCCACAGTACAGGGAGCTTGGCACAGTTGCATTTTCCAGTGTGGAAACTATTAAGAGTAAGTACTTCTGGGGTTTGCTTATTACACTGCAAGTCATTATAAAAAGTTCCATTTATATTTAATCGTGAAATGCTGCGGACAATTTAGTATTTATGATCATTAATTCTAACTAAGAGATTCAGATTTATGTCCCTTATGTTCTCAAAATACGCCGCAGCTCATGGTATAATTATCATCTCTGTCCCATGTTGGTTAGGGGGAGGATTGAGCAACTATACAGAGGAGCACCTGTGTTTGATTGAGGTAATTGATCCTGCATGTGTTCCTGCTGATGGGAGCCTGTATATGACAGCACAGTGACACAAAGGGGAGACATACTGTCAGTGTGCACATCTGTGGGATTTCATGTTGAGTTATCTGTGCAATCTTGGTTTATCTGATCTGTCCAGCATGCAAACATTTAAAAACAGTGTTAATATGGAGATATGCATTCAGATAAGCTGCAAGATCCATGTTCAAACTCATTTGGGGATTTTTTCTTTGGAGTGTAGAAGGCTGAGGGATGAACTTATTGAGGTGTAAAATTGGCTTACAGTGAGAGGGGAGAGATTTAAAGTGAACCTCAGGGGCAACTTTTTCATTCAGGGGATAGTCCACATCTGGAATAAGTGGTGAGAAAAAGATACAGAAGTGAATACAATCACAACTTTTGAAAGCGATTTGGACAGATGTATGGGTCGGAAGAGTTTAGAGGGCTATGGGCCAAATGCAGGCAAATAGGACTCACCCAGAATGCTAGGTTGGTTGGTATGGACAGTAGGCAGAAGGGCCTGCTGTATAGCTCTATGACAGCAAGAAGTAGAAGAGTTACAGCAGGGTTTTGAATACCCTATAACTGCAGCCATGGCAGCTGCTTTTTGGAGTTAAGAGCTTTGAGCAATAATCCATCTCTTTAGAAGCTCCATTGGCTTGTTGAAAACAAAGGCATTGATTTTTAAAGTATTATAGATAAAGCGAATCAGTGTTAAGCATTAACACTCAGAAAACCTTTAAACAGGAAGCGAATGTTGGAAGTTGACAAATCAGCCCAGATTGTGTGATTGTGTTTGGATGATCAAATGTATCGGGGTTCTCTGTACACAAACTTCCTCACATGCTTCATTTTGTTGCAAATACTGGTAAACTAAGGGACAACATGATTTACAGTCTCTGGACACCTTCTACAGAGTCTCCTCACTTATCCCAGCAGTTTAAATTCCAGGAATGCTATCCACATGAATAACATCACATTAGCACACAGCAGAGTGAATTTATGTATCATATCATATCATATATATACAGCCGGAAACAGGCCTTTTCGGCCCTCCAAGTCCGTGCCGCCCAGCGATCCCCGTACATTAACACTATCCTACACCCACTAGGGACAATTTTTACATTTACCCAGCCAATTAACCTACATACCTGTACGTCTTTGGAGTGTGGGAGGAAACCGAAGATCTCGGAGAAAAAACCCATGTATTTGGGTTTATATTTGCATCTTGTTGCATTAACACACCAGTTCCTCCAGACTGGTGAAGGTTACTGGGATACACTGTTACTGCCATCCTGAATGAATGCCTCAAAGGCCTGATGTGCAATTCATCATATCATATCATATCATATATATACAGCCGGAAACAGGCCTTTTCGGCCCTCCAAGTCCGTGCCGCCCAGCGATCCCCGTACATTAATCCTATCCTACACCCACTAGGGACAATTTTTACATTTACCCAGCCAATTAACCTACATACCTGTACGTCTTTGGAGTGTGGGAGGAAACCGAAGATCTCGGAGAAAACCCACGCAGGTCACGGGGAGAATGTACAAACTCCTTACAGTGCAGTACCCGTAGTCAGGATCGAACCTGAGTCTCCGGTGCTGCATTCGCTGTAAAGCAGCAACTCTACCGCTGCGGTACCACCCTTCACCCATTTACGATAGCTATATCCTCCGGACAAAGACCTGAGACTCTACACAGCATGACAGCGACAAATGCAGTGGTATCCTGAAAGACTTACTCACTGAGTGCTCCCTGTTGGGGAGAACCATGCCTCTCCCAGATGACCAGACCAATTCAGGCATTGCTATTGGGATACTTGCACATGGCACAGACTCTTTAAAGATGGCAGCATCTTTAACCAATATCAAATGTTTTTAAAAGAATTGTAAAATAAAATGCATTGCGATTAACAAACGTAATAACCTGTGTCCTGTTGTCTCCTGTTGCCTGCTTTGAAGCGCTGGAACAGTTCCTAGCCGCCCTGATTCCTGTGCAACCAACGTGTGATGTGCTGAGATTACACATCTGCTCGCTGCACTGTTTTTGAATTGTGTTCAAAATCGAGAATTGAATTCTGTGGCTTTAGATGTGCATTTCAACTTCTCCGAATGCTGCAATAAAAAGATTTTAAGAACCCAGTGCCTGTCATGAGAGTGGTTGGAACCCATTTTTTATTTTGGAAACATGGAACACATACCTCTTCTCACCGGAGTCGGTGTTTGGGTTGCTAAATGAAAGTAATAGCACTGGCCACGACTGCATTATTTGGGGGGATGAGTTGCGTTCCTAGAAAATGGTCCAGATCACGATTTTTCATATCACGAGGCCACCTCACCTGTATGTGCATCAAGAAGCATGTATAGAAAAATAAATTATCTTTATATATCAATTTTTTTTTCACATAAATCACATGAGCGGATTTTCATTCCATATTTTCAGACATAATTTGTGAATTTTGTGGCCAGACTTCCATTACTCCCACCTTCATAATGTGGGGGGTCACCTTTAATCAGCAATTTACATGCAATGTGAAAACTTTAAAACTTACAATGTAAGTGTCAACTTTCACATTCAGATATAAGGCAATGACAATCTGTGTAACATCAGACGCAAGGAACAGATAATTAAGTTGGCAGCACGCTTGTTGTTCCAAATTGTTGAAAGGTACCGATTTATCAGCAGTTTATTGCACTGTCCCTGGACATTGGCAGGTTTGAGACTGCCGGGCTGCATGCTCCTCGTTAACAAGTGGAACTTAGGGAAAGCAAGGACCACAAAAGACAAACTTCAAGGCCAACATAAATGTACCAATCTGCTCTTTCATGTATCTCCATAAATGTATCCTAACACCTCTGAGCCCTGTGCACCCAATAAAGTACTTTCTCAGGCTTGGTTATTGCCCCTCTATTGGACACATGTAACCTTTATACACAGTCAGATATCACAAAGACTGGACTAAAGACTAATGTGGAATAATGGATGAATATCTACCTGAACACTTGTGATAACTAACCCTAATCCTAATCCCAGTGCGACAGATTATTTAACCTATACAGACACTACCTGATTTACACAATAGACCACTTACATAAACTCGCACTTATGTAAATAGCTCTGTAATCAGTCCCTAGTGCAGTTTGTAATTTCCACAATGCTGTACGCTCACTCAAATTTACATTAGAAATAAGTCGGCAATGGTGGTGGTGCTTACACAGGGAGTGCCTGGACTCCAGAATGTGGGTGAGATCTAGGTTGAGCCCCATCCTGGTCCAGCCACATTGAAGCTCGGGCCAAGAAAACACACCAATGCCTCTACTTCCTTGAAGGCTTAGGAAGTTCATTATGTCCCAACAAGCCTCATCAACTTTCGTTTAGAGATACAGTGAGGAAACAGGCCATTCGTTCACGGAGTCCATGCCGACCAGTGATCCCCACACACTATCCTACACACACTAGGGACAATTTACAATTTTACAAAACCAATTAACCTACAAACCTGTACATCTGGAGCATGTGAGGAAACCTGAGCTCCCAGAAGAAACCCACGAAGGTCACGGGGAGAACGTACAAACTCGATACAGGCAGCACCCATGGTCAGGATCGAACCCAAGTCTCTGGCGTTGTAAGGCAGCAACCTTACCGCTGCGTCACCGTGCACCTTATATTCACCCCCTAAACAGATCAATCCACTGATCCAGTCTAGTCAAGTTAAGTCAATTTTATTTTCATTTGCACAAATGCAGAAACAATGAAAACCTTGCTTGCAACAGCATCACAGGTACATAGACAACACAGAAAAACATAAATTATAAACAAGTTACAAAAAAGTGTGGTAAAGCTAACATAACCCCATGATATGAAAAGGGAGGGAGAGAGAAAGCATGGAGTCATAAAGAGTCATAAAGTGCATTCACCTTCATGACTTTATGCACCTCTACTTTACCACTCAGCCTCCTGTTCTCCAAGGAATAAAGTCCTAGCCTGCCCAACCTCTCCCTATAACTTGGTCCCTCAAGTCCTGGTGACATCCTTGAAACCCTTCTTTGCTCTCTTTCCAGCTTTGTGACATCTTTACCATAGCTGGGTGCCAAAAATGTCAAGCCAGGGTAAATATCCACCCTTTATCCAGCCTGTTGAGCCCCATCAGAATTTTCTAGATTTCTCTCATTCTTCTCAACTCTAGTGAATATTGTCCCAGTCCACCATCCCAGGACCTGGTCTGATTATATCGCGACATAATACAGAACATCCAGGACCAGAACACCAGCAATAGAAAGCTGCAGAAAAGCTGGACAGCGAATACCACTTTTATAAAACAAACAGGCCCAGACTGGAATAAAAGGATCTAGAACTAATCATGAATAACTTGCTAGTTCTTGCCCTACCCCTTCCCCTTCCCCTCAACCCCTTCATGCAGCCATTTCCCTTCTCCATCGGTTTGAAGGGCCTGACCCAAAACATTGTCTGTCGATTTCCCTCTGCAGATGCCGCCTGACCTGCTGAGTTCCTCCAGCAACTTGCTTATTGCCTAAAATTCCAGCATCTGCACATTCTTGTGAATGTTAGCTTGTGAAGTTTCTTTCAGAGGGTGAAAGTGAACCATGAAATTGCACTTGATGCCTTCATTGAATGATTTGACAATGTTCTGAAGGGTCCCAGTAAAAGATACATTAAAAAATAATCCTTTATATCGTTAAAAGCAGAAAGACAGATTTGCCTCTACATCCCTCCCACACACAACCTTGCATTTAAATTGATAACTTTGCAGTGGGTAATTGGATTTCTAAATTGATCGATAGTATTTAAGCAAGCTCTGCTTGAGGGACTGAGGGAAGAATTATAACAAGAGGAAATAAAGATATTTAAAGAACATCCACACACTACTCCGACACTGGGCTCTGCTTGGGGAGACTGGCCACGAGGGACTGAGTAAAGGTCTTGCTCAAAATCAACATGATCCGTTTGTCAGCAGTTAAACCAGTGATCAACATCATAATTACAGTGAAGCAAGAGGATTTTTAACTGAATAAATAGTCTTTTGAAGTTAACAACTCAGCTGGGACAGTGCTGCTCTGAATTAATTGAGAGACAGACATGCCAAACTGGAGTAATTAAAATACACAGATGAATTTGTTGATCTGATCCTTGACATTACCACACTACTAACATCATTGACACTTTATTATGAATTTGATGCACATGCAAGAATCAGAGTCCTGTCGTACCATACAAATTCCACCAGGACTTTTCAGAAAAATACCAGGACCTGCCTGGCAGTAATGAGGCCCTCTCTGATTTGATTTGAACTGCATATGTGACGAGTTGAGCCAACGCGATCTGTTCTGTTTTCCAAAAATATCCTTTCTTTCTAAAAGCAGCAGGTCTGTAATTCAGGACATGCACATGTTGCCCTTCACAGGATGGCTCAACCTTTCATTTGCTGACAAGATTCACCTCGCCACGCCATGCCATGCCACTGGTCGCAATGTTGCTCCCCACGAGCATTGGTTTGGACTCGGACTCCAGCCCCATCAGTAGCAGGAAGGCATTGTTCTGTGGGCTTTCTGGCTTGTGCCTCAGCACACAGTCCAACACCACACACTACACGATTCCACACCATTCGGTTGTGGATAACTCCTTGCACTGGAAGGTTGGCAAGATTTGGGAGAGCAGAGGTCACCTCCAACACTAACATATGAATCAGGAGCAGGATCAGGCCATTGAACCTGTTTCTTAAACCTACACGATTTCCCGGTCACGAAACACTTTAACTCCATCTCCCATTTCCACACTGACCTTTCTGCCCTGGGCCTCCTCCACTGTCAAAGTGAGTGAGGCCCAACGTGTTTATCATGTAAAGTCATATTTTATGATTCATTATTTATTCTTAGTCCTTGAATGAGATGAATGGTATGACACTGCCTGGTCCATTACGGGTACTGATCTCCATGCAATCAAAGTGATCTGCAGAAGGCACAGCCTCAAAAAGACAGCCAGCATCATTAAAAAGACCCACATCACCTTGGTCATTTCACTCCTGCCATCAGGAAGAAGGTACTGGAGTCTACAAAACTGTGATCACCAGGTTCATGAATAACTTCTTCACAACAACCGTCAAGCTACTGAACACTACACATCACTAAATTCAATTATGAACTTCTATAGACTGTCTTTAGTTGCACTAAGACTTTGGGTTTTGTTTTGCATCGTGATTATTAATTTATAAATTTGTTGTTTATTATATATTATTTATATGTGCTGCAAGTGAGAATTTCATGGTTCCATTGCTGGTTTATATGGCAATTAAACATTCTTGCCACTCTTGAGAGAAAACTGTATATCTTTAGCACTGAGCCTGTTTGACATTGTTTTCACATATCTTAAGAAACGTCTGTAATCTGAGCCATCAACACAGAATAGTGTTTTAGGGATTGTTCAGGAAAATGCATTAGTGCTCAAGGTGATGCTGCTCAAATTGAACAGAACAGAAATCTCTCCAATGGACCTGACTTTCATCAGTGGTATTAGTCTTCTTAATCTAAAAAGGCAAGGGCTGTAATGAGCTGTCAACGTAGATTTAAAAGGTACGGGTCATATCTCGTCAATCTCTGGACATCCTTTGAATATGTAACTAAATAAGTGAAGCAGACTAACCCTGAGACATCATTCAAGCAATGTGGATATTATAGGAATCAAGGTATAAGACAGGCAAGTGGCACTAAGATAAAAGATCAGCCAGGGTCTTATTGAACAGCAGAGCTAGAATGAGGGGCCAAATGGCCTACTATCCTTTGTCAAATATCCTGCATGATATATTTTTCTGGATGTAGTTGAAAGTATTTGTAAGGTTCAGAAAGATGGCTAATGGTACTAGAACCGATGACAATCGATTAACTGAATTGAAAGCGTACAGAGCAGGGTAAGGAACTGCACAGATGGGACAGGCCAGTGACTATGGAGGGGTGGAATGGCTTCTCCTCAGATTCAACTGCTGAGTGAGACTTGGGACCCATTGTTCAACAGGAAATGATGCATCAAGTGTCGCAGCTGTTACTGAAGTGAACTGCAGAGCAAAACATAAAATACTGGAGTAACTCAGCAGGTCAGGCAGCATCTCTGGAAGACATGAACAGGCAACGTTTCGGGCCAGGATCCTTCTTCAGACTGATTGTAGAAGGGAGGAGAAAGCTGAAAATTGAGTTGGGAGTGTGACAAAGGCTGACAAGTGATAGGTGGATACAGGTGAGGGTGGTTTGATTGGCAGCTGGTTGGTCAAAGAGAAGAGATGAAAAGGAGACAAAAAGGTGTCAAATAAGGAGAGAATGAGGCCATAAGAAATATGAGCAGAATTTGGCTATTCACTCATCGTGTCTGCTCTGACATTCGATCATGGCTGACCTATTTCTCCCTCTCAACCCCGTTCTCCTACCTTCTTCCTGTAACCTTTGACATCCTCACTAATAACAAACCCATCAATCTCCATTTAAAAGATAATCCAAAGATTGGCCACTACAGCCACCTGCAGCAATGAATTCCATAGATTAATCACCCTCTGGCTTAAGAAATTCTTCCTCATCTCCATTCCAAAGGTACGTCCTTATATTCTGAGGCTGTGCCCTCTGGTCCTAGACTCTTCCACTACCTGAAATATTCTCTCCACATCCACTTTATCCAGGCCTTTCATTAGTCAGTAGGTTTCAATGAGATACCCTGCTAAACTCCAGTGCATAAAGCCCCAGAGCCATCAAATGCCCCTCATACATTAACCCAAACATCCCTGGGTAAACCTGTTCAGGATCTTCTCCAACGTCAGCATATTCAGGTATGGGGCCCACAACTGCCTACAACTGCCTGAATGACGCCTTATAAAGCCTTAGTAGTACATCCTTGCTTTAATAGGAATTAAACATAAAGCCAGAGGGAGGGAGATAGGTGGAAAGGGACAAGGCCCTGCCTTGCTGGACTATCCAACAATAGAATGGCCCTAGGAGCCCATGCACAAAGCATCTGAGAGACTGCACCTACAACTGCTATAACACCAACAACCAGACCACACTTAAAAGGTGACTCACACTTAATGGTAACCTCTTGAAAAATTGCCTTGAATTATCAGACATCAGCAGCCTGAAACCTTCAGTTCAGTTTTAGGTTATTGTCACATGTACTGAGGTACTGTGAAAAGCTTTTGTTGCTTGCTAACCAGTAGCGGAAAGTTAATACGTTATTACAATTCAGTGTACAGATACATGATAAGGGAATAACGTATAGTGCAAAATAAAGCCAGTAAAGTCCGAACAAAGATAATCCTAGGGTCACCAATGAGATGCTTGGGGTACCAATGATCAGCTGGGGCAGAGCCTGGGCTACAAGGCAGAGGCTGGTGTGACCCGCGCAGCACTGAAGGAAAGCTGCACTGTTGGGGACTGCCCCCTCCAGAGTCACACCGAGGACCTACGAGATCCCAGACAGCAGTGTTGGAGGGGGAGGGTAAAGTCCATGGTGGTATATAGTCAGCCCTGAGGTAAAGAGGATGATCGCATCTTAAGTGTGAGCATCTTTAACAGCGACAAAAAATGCACAATATGGTCCTGGAGCTTAAAGTGAAATGATGCCATCTGTTGGCCCAAGAAGATATCATTCTCACATGTCAGAGAACAAGACGGGTGAACCAGGGAGGGCCTGATTATTAATCTGAGGGGTAGGAGACTCACAAGGTTCACTTTCCATGATGCACGGCACAGAGCTCATCAACAAATTTGGATGACACAGTGGCACAACTGGTAGAGTTGCTGCTCCACCGTGCCAGAGACCTGGGTTCAATCGTGACCTTGGATGCTGTCTGTGTGGAGTTTGCATGTTCTTCCTGTAGGTTTCCTCTGGCTGCCCCCGTTTCATAGGTACATAGATACATAGAAAATGGGTGCAGGAGTAGGCCATTCGGCCCTTCGAGCCAGCACCGCCATTCAATATGATCATGGCTGGTCATCCACAATCAGTACCTCGTTCTTGCCTTCGCCCCATATCCCTTGATTCCACTAGCCCTAAGAGCTCTATCTAACTCTCTTTTGAATGTATCCAGTGAATCGGCCTCCACTGCCTTCTATGGCTGAGAATTCCACAAATTCGCAACTAAATGGCCAACCCCTTATTCTTAAACTATGGCCCCTGGTTCTGGACTCCCCCAACATCGGGAACATGTTTCCTGCATCTAGCGTGTCCAATCCCTTAATAATTTTGTATGTTTCTATAAGATCCCATCTCATCTTTCTAAATTCCAGTGAATACAAGCCACTCCTTTCTTTCATCATATAACAGTCCCCCCCATCCTGGGAATTAACCTCGTGAACCTACGCTGCACTCCCTCAATAGCAAGAATGTCCTTCCTCAAATTAGGAGACCAAAACTGAACACAATACTCCAGGTGTACACCAGGGCTATATACAACTGCAGAAGGACCTCTTTGCTCCTATACTCAACTCCTCTTGTTACGAAGGCCAACATGCCATTAGCTTTCTTCACTGCCTGCCGTACCTGCATACTTACTTTCAATGACTGATGTACAAGGACACCCAGGACTCGTTGTACTTCCCCTTTTCTTAACCTGACACCATTCAGATAATAATCTGCCTTCCCGTTCTTACCACCAAAGTGGATAACATTATACTGCATCTGCCATGCATCCGCCCACTCACCCAACCTGTCCAAGTCACCTTGCATCCTCATAGCATCCTCTTCACAGTTCACACTGCCATCCAGCTTTGAGTCATCTGCAAATTTGCCAATGTTACTTTTAATTCCTTCATCTAAATCATTAATAACCATATAACCATATAACAACTACAGCATGGAAACAGGCCTGTTCGGCCCTACCAGTCCACGCCGACCATTCTCCCTGACCTAGTCTCATCTACCTGCACTCAGACCATAACCCTCTAATCCCCTCCTATCCATATACCTATCCAATTTATTCTTAAATAATAAAATCGAGCCTGCCTCCACCACTTCCACCGGAAGCCCATTCCATACAGCCACCACCCTCTGAGTAAAGAAGTTCCCCCTCATGTTACCCCTAAACTTTTGTCCCTCAATTCTGAAGCTATGTCCCCTAGTTGGAATCTTCCCCACTCTCAAAGGGAAAAGCCTACCCATGTCAACTCTGTCCGTCCCTCTTAAAATTTTAAAAACCTCTATCAAATCCCCCCTCAACCTTCTACGCTCCAAAGAATAAAGACCCAACCTGTTCAACCTCTCTCTGTAGCCTAAGTGCTGAAACCCAGGCAACATTCTAGTAAATCTCCTCTGTACCCTCTCCATTTTGTCGACATCCTTCCTATAATTTGGCGACCAGAACTGCACACCATACTCCAGATTCGGCCTCACCAATGCCCTGTACAATTTTAACATTACATCCCAACTTCTATACTCGATGCTCTGATTTATAAAGACAAGCATACCAAACGCCTTCTTCACCACCCTATCCACATGAGATTCCACCTTCAGGGAACAATGCACAGTTATTCCCAGATCCCTCTGTTCCACTGCATTCCTCAATTCCCTACCATTTACCCTGTACGTCCTATTTTGATTTGTCCTACCAAAATGCAGCACCTCACACTTATCAGCATTAAACTCCATCTGCCATCTTTCAGCCCACCCTTCCAAAAGGCCCAAGTCTCTCTGTAGACTTTGAAAATCTACCTCACTATCAACTACACCACCTATCTTAGTATCACCTGCATATTTACTAATCCAATTTGCCACACCATCATCCAGATCATTAATGTAAATGACAAACAACAGTGGACCCAACACAGATCCTTGGGGTACTCCACTAGACACTGGCCTCCAACCTGACATACAATTGTCAACCGTTACCCTCTGGTATCTCCCATTCAGCCATTGTTGAATCCATCTTGCAACCTCACTATTAATACCCAACGATTTAACCTTCTTAATCAACCTTCCATGTGGAACCTTGTCAAATGCCTTACTGAAGTCCATATAGACAACATCCACAGCCTTGCCCTTATCAATTTCCCTGGTAACCTCTTCAAAAAATTCAAGAAGATTAGTCAAACATGACCTTCCAGGCACAAATCCATGTTGACTGTTTCTAATCAGGCCTTGTTTATCCAAATAATTATATATATTGTCCCTAAGTATCTTTTCCATTAATTTTCCCACCACAGACGTCAAACTAATAGGTCTATAATTGCTAGGTTTACTTTTAGAACCTTTTTTAAACAAAGGCACAACATGCGCAATGCGCCAATCTTCCGGCACCATCCCCGTTTCTAATGACGTTTGAAATATTTCCGTCATAGCCCCTGCTATTTCTGCACTAACTTCCCTCAATGTCCTAGGGAATATCCTATCAGGACCTGGAGACTTATCCACTTTTATATTTTTCAAAAGTGTCCGTACCTCCTCTTCTTTAATCCTCCTAATTTCCATCACTACTCTACTTGTTTCGCTTACCTCACATAATTCAATATCCTTCTCCTCGGTAAATACCGAAGAAAAGAAATTGTTTAATATCTCCCCCATTTCTTCCGGCTCAGCACATAGCTGTCCACTCTGACTCTCTAATGGACCAATTTTATCCCTCACTATCCTTTTGCTATTGACATATCTGTAGAACCCCTTGGGGTTTACTTTTACATTACTTGCCAAAGCAGCCTCATATCTATTTTTCGCTTTTCTAATTTCCTTCTTAAGATTCCTTTTACATTCTTTATATTCCTCATTTACTCCCTGCCGCTTATATTTATTGTATATCTCCCTCTTTTTCCGAACCAAGTGTCCAATTTCCCTGGAAAACCACGGCTCTTTCAAATTATTATTCTTTCCTTTCCACCGAACAGGGACATAAAGACTCTGTACTCTCAAAATTTCACCTTTAAATATCCTCCATTTCTCTATTATATCCTTTTCATAAAACAAAAATTTCCATTTCACTCTTTTTAAATCCTTTTAAATCCTTTCTCATCTCCTCAAAATTAGCCTTTCTCCAATCCAAAATCTCAACCCTTGGTCCAGATTTGACCTTCTCCATAATGATATTGAAACTAATGGCATTGTGATCACTAGACCCAAAGTGCTCTTCAACACATACCTCCGTCACCTGACCCATCTCATTTGCTAACAGGAGGTCCAACACTGCCCCTTCTCTGGTAGGCACCTCTACGTATTGCTGCAAAAAACTATCCTGCACACATTTTACAAACTCCAAACCATCCAGCCCTTTAACAGAATGTGATTCCCAGTCTATATACGGAAAATTGAAATCACCTACAATCACTACTCTGTGCTTACTACTAATATCTGCTATCTCCTTACATATTTGCTCTTCCAATTCTCGTTCCCTATTTGGCGGTCTATAATACACCCCTATAAGTGTTGCTAAACCTTTCTCATTTCTGAGTTCCACCCAAACAGCCTCCCTAATCGAGCCTTCTAGTCTGTCCTGCCAAAGCACTGCTGTGATATCCTCCCTCACAAGCAATGCAACACCCCCACCTCTTGCCCCTCCGATTCTATCACATCTGAAACAATGAAATCCTGGAATATTTAATTGCCAATCGCAACCCTCCTGCAACCATGTTTCACTGATCGCCACAACATCATACTTCCAGATGTCAATCCAGGCTATAAGCTCATCCACCTTTCTTACAATGCTCCTAGCATTAAAATATACACATTTAAGGGACCCATCATTTCTTATTCTCAGTTTATTTCTTTTCCATTCTTTCTCTCCTACATATTGGGTTTGAGTGTTTCCCTTTTCTGCCTCCTGCCTCACACACTGCCTGTTAGCTATCTGTGTTTGAGTCCCTCCCCCCAACCGTACTAGTTTAAAGTCTCCGCAATTATTTTAGCAAATCTCCCCGCCAGGATATTGGTTCCCCTCAGGTTCAGATGCAACCCGTCCTTTTTGTACAGGTCATACTTCCCCCAGAAGAGGTCCCAATGATCCAGAAACTTGAAACCCTGCTCCCTGCACCAGTTCCTCAGCCACGTATTTATCCTCCACCTCACTCCATTCCTATTCTCACTATCGCGTGGCACAGGCAGTAAGCCTGAGATTATTGCTTTGGAAGTCCTTTTTTTTAACTCTCTTCCTAGCCCCCTAAATTCTCCTTTCAGGACCTCTTCCCTTATCCTACCTATATTGTTGGTACCTATATGTACCACGACCTCTGGCTCCTCTCCCTCCCCTTTCAGGATATCCTGGACACGCTCAGACACATCCCGGACACCGGCACCAGGGAGGCAAACCACCATCCGGGTCTCCCGACTGCGTCCACAGAAACGCCTATCTGACCCCCTCACTATAGAGTCCCCTATTACTATCGCTCTCCTCTTCCTTTCCCTACCCTTCTGAGCAACAGGGCTGGACTCCTTGCCAGAGGCCCGGGCACCGTCGCTGCCCCCAGGTAGGCTGTCCCCCCCAACAGTACTTAAACAGGAGTACTTATTTCCAAGGGGTACAGCCACCGGGGTACTCCCTAGTCCCTGCCTCTGCTCCTTGCCCCCCCCTAACAGTGACCCATTTGTCTACCTCCCGTGGTCTAGGAGTGACCACCTCTCTGTAACTCCTATCTATAACCTCCTCACTCTCCCTGATCAGACGGAGGTCATCAATCTGCCGCTCCAGGTTCCTAATACGGTCCCTTAGGAGCCCCATCTCATCACACCTGGCGCAGATGTGGATGTCTGGAAGACTATCAGACTCCCAGATTCCCCACATCCGACACCCAGAACAATAAACTGCCCTGGCACTCATACTCTCCAAACAAAGCCCCGTGCTCGGTTACTAAACCTACCACCCGGCCGCTGCTCCAACCGCTCCAACCGCCCACCCAAAAGAACTGAGTGATCTCCTGGGGGAGGCGAAAAACCGGATAAAAAACCCAGGCCAATTTGGGAGAAAAAAAATCCGGGAAATTCCTCTCCGACCCCAAGCTAGGCAATCGAAATTTGTCCGGGAGATCACACAGGTCTTACTCCTTACTATCCCCACACAATACTTCCAATGTATATTGTAAATAGCTGCGGTCCCCGCACCAAGCCTTGCGGCCCCCCACTAGTCACTGCCTGCCAGTCTGAAAGGGACCTGTTAATCCCTACTCTTTGTTTCCTGTCTACCAACCAATTTTCTATCCATGTCAATACCCTACCCCCAATACCATGTGCTCTAATTTTGCCCACTAATCTCCTGTGTGGGACCTTATCAAAGGCTTTCTGAAAGTCCAGGTACACTACATCCACCGGCTCTCCCGTGTCTATTTTACTTGTTACATCCTCAAAAAATTCCAGAAGATTTGTCAAGCATGATTTCCTCTTCGTAAATCCATGCTGACTTGGACCGATCCTGTTACTGCTATACAAATGCGCCGATATTACTCCTTAACCCCAAGTGCGTGAAAGAGAGATATAGGAGGTCCTTCCTTCCCGCTGCTGTGAGACTGCACAACCAGCACTGCTCCCAGCAGACGAGTCAACAATAACAGCTAAGAACACACAGAAAACTGATGACAATTTATTCTTGTCTTTACTTTTATTTATAATGAATGATCTCTTGCTCTCTTGCTATCCACTTTGCTGCTGTACACTGTAAATTTCCCCGTTTTGGGACGAATAAAGGAATATATTATTATTATTATTATTGATAATCGACTCCAGCATCTTCCCCACCACTGATGTCAGGCTAACTGGTCTATAATTCCCTGCTTTCTCTCTCCCTCCTTTCTTGAAAAGTGGGTTAATGTGGCGCCACCTGAGAGTTAGGCCACTCCCTGAGCGAACCCTCGGCACTGAGACTGGCAGGGTCAGGTGACTGGCCGGGTCATGTGGTGTGCGGTCTCAAGAGGAGAGATAGAGAGAGAGGAGAAGGAGAACTTTGGCATTCGTGGTTTGCCGTCTAAATAAAGCCTTCCTAACTGGATTAACTTAGCGTCTAGTCTTAGTAGCTATCCTCCAATCCACAGGAACTGATCCAGAACCTATAGAACATTGGGAAATGGTAACCAATGCGTCCATGATATCTAGAGCCACCTCCTTGAGTACCCTGAGAAGCAGACCATCAGGTCCTGGGGAGTTATCAGCCTTCACTCCCATCAGTCCACCCCACACCATTTCCTGACTATTGTGAATTTCCTTCAGTACCTCCATCACCCTAGGTCCTCTGTCCCCTAGTACATCTGGGGGATTATTTGTATCTTCCTTGGTGAAGACAGAACCAAAGTACCTGTTTAACTCATCTGTCATTTCCATAATAAATTCACCTGTTTCTGTCTTCAAGGGACCCACATTTGTCTTAACTAATTTTTTCCTCTTCACATACCTAAAGAAGCTTTTACTATCCTCCTTTATATTCTTGGCTAGCTTACCTTCGTACTTCATCTTTTCTCCCTGTATTGCCTTTTTAGTTACCTTTTGTTGATCTTTAAAAGTTTCCCAATCCTCTGGCTTGCCGCTCATCTTTGTTATGTTATATGCCTTCTCTTTTATTTTTATATTGTCCTTGACTTCTCTTGTCAGCCACGGTCGCCTCTTACTTCCCTTAGAATCTTTCTTCCTCTTTGAAATGAAATGATCCTGCATCTTCTGGATTATTGACAGAAATACCTGCCATTGCTGTTCCACCGTCATCCCTGCTAGAGTCCCTTTCCAGTCAACTTTGGCCAGCTCCTCCCTCATGCCTCCATAGTCCCCTTTGTTCAACTGCAATACTGACACTTCCGATGTTACCTTCTCCCTCCCAAATTGCAGATTAAAATTTATCTTATTATGGTCACCACCTCCTAATGGTTCCTTTACCTCGAGTTCCCTTATCAAACCCGGTTCATTACACAACACGAAATCCAGAATTGCTTTCTCCCTGGTAGGTTCCAGTACAAGCTGCTCTAAGGATCCATCTCGGAGGCACTCTACAAACTCCCTTTCTTAGGGTTCAGTCTATCTGCATGTTGAAATCTCCTATAACCACTGTAGCATTACCTTTGTTACATGCTAATTTTAACTCCTGATTCAACTTGCACCCTATTTGCAGGCTACTGTTTGCGGCCCTGAAGATAACTCCCATTAGGGTCTTTTTACCTTTACAATTTCTCAGTTCTATCCACAATAACTCTACATCTTCTGACTCTATGTCACCCCTCGCAAGGGACTGAATTTCATTCCTTACCTGTCTGCCACTCGGACTGGAAGCGTCATCTGCCCCGACAGCTCCCAAGAGGGTGTACCTGTTTTCATTAGGTACAGCCACCGGGGTCTCCTGCACTCCACGTTTACCCCTCTTTCTCGTAGTCACTCACCTTCGCTCTTCCGATATCCTTGGCGTGACAACCTCACTGTAGGTCCTGTCCAGGGAACTTTCTTTTTCCCAGATGGCAATGAAGTCATCCAGCTGCTGCTCCAGTTCCCCAACACGTTCATTCAGGAGCTGTACCTGCACACAATTTCTGTAGGTATAGTTGTCAGAAGCACCAGCGGTGTCCCTGACTTCCCATATCCTGCAGGAAGCACACTGCATCAACTTGCCTGCCATTTCTTCAGTGGACAAAAAATCAGAAATTTCGAATGGTGTAGCCTCCTTGCCTCAGCCTCCTTGCCGAAGACTTGAGCCCAAGACTCGCACTTTACTCACCAAGGCACTTGAGCCAAAGTCTCGCACTTTACTCATCAAGGCACTTCACCTCAACAAGGCTGCTCCTCCCACATCATCATCTACTTTGTCATCCAAATCACAACACTAACCTCAGCACTATGAACTTCTACAGACTATCTTTAGTTGCATTAAGGACTCTTGTTTTTTACGTTAATATTATGATTATTAATTAATTTATATATATTAAAAATATTATATATTATCTGTATGTACTGTGTTTATGGGCCTGTTTCGTCTCTGCAAGTGAGAATTTCCTTGTTCTGTGGTCGGTACATATGAAAATTAAACACTCTTGACTTTTTTAAATCATTAATGTAGATACCAAGTATCAGTGGACCCAACAGCACCCCTTACGGCACTATACTGGTCACAGGCCTCCAGTCAGAGTAACCTCACTCAATACCGAAGTAAGCATTCCTTTTGACCATATCTTGGTGATGGCAACGATATTGTTGCATTGTAATGTCATAGCTTTCAGTTCATCCAGCTCATCGATAAGACTCCTTACATTAAAAAATAGATGCTGCTGACCTTTGTATCTCTCCACTCCTTTTTCCCATCGTGTAGAAGATGCATAAGTTTGAAAGCAGCAGCATCAGATTCAAGACCAGTTTCTTTCCTGACATTCCCATATTCCTGAATGAACCTCTCAAATACTAGGGATGAGTTCACAATCTTCTAAGTGACCTTGTAGCGGCCCTTTTACTTTTTCTTTGTCTGCATTTTCTCTGTAGAGGTAATATCAGCAGTGTTGCAGTGCTAATTGTTTAGGTGCCGGAGCTGTCACTGGTGCCGGAGCTGTCACTGGTGCCGGAGCTGTCACTGGTGCCAGAGCGGCCGCTGTTAAATTCCCCGCTAGTTAAAATTCCCCTCTGTTTATTTTGGCTTTTGTTTACAGAGGTGCCGGAGCGGCGCTCCGGTGAGCTCTGGCAGCACTACACCCCTGAATAGTAGATTCTGCACTCTGCTTATTTTCTCTTTTAGACTACCTGTTATACTTGTGTATGGTATGATTGTCTGGATAGTATGCAAACAAAATTTCTCACTGTATCTCAGTACACATAACAACAATGAACAAAGACCAACACCAACATATCTCTTAAAGGGCGAGACCAACCAGGTCAATGTGGCAGTTTGAAGCACATTATGTTGTTTTATTTGTGTTGTGTATTGCTAATAGCAGGCCTGTGAGACATGACTAGCTGGCTGACCGTAGTAATGGAGAGAGAAAAACTGAGCCAAAATCATAGAGGCAGACTGGTGAGATCTGGCCATGTGTGGCCAATTCAACAGTGAGTTATTAAAGTTGGGCAATCTGATATTGAAGTTAGAAGACTGCACTGAGCCCAGACGGAAGGTGAGTTGCATTGTATTGGACCTCAGTGCAACAATGTAGGAGGCCATGGTCAGAGTGAGGATGAGCAGGTGATTTAAAGTGGTGGGTAACTGGTAACTTAGGGTCACACCTGCAGACTGAAGAAGGGTCGCAGTCCCAAAATATTAATTTTGTTTCTCTCTCCCTGGATACTGCCTAACCAGCTGAGCGTTTCCAGCATTTCCTGTTTTCACTAAAGTTTTCCTGCATCAGCAGTTTTGTTTCAAAATTCAATATATTTCTTGGTATTGTTCATAAAGATTACTACAGAACAGTTGATAAAATGGGGAGAACAATGGTAAACAGAATTTAATCCTTAAAGTGTGAAGTTAAGCATTTTAGACATCCACAGTGAAAGGTAGGATCCTTTAGAGTATTGAGAAACATAGCGACCTTGGAATATAAAGCCAAAGATCCCTGAAGGTGGCAGAGCAGTAATGAACAAGGCTGCATTCCCCTCATCAATCCAATCCATTACCCTTATTACCTATAACTCAAGCCGATTAATATTTTCTGCTCACTCTCCAACTTAATGACATCCTTCCTAGAGCAGGGAAACCAGAACCGCACACAATACTCCAGGTTTTCCCTGTCAACTTTGACTTCCAATTTTCCTAGATCAACTCTCATCCCTTTGAAAGTGGCATTCCTCCAATTAATCATTTCACTTTAGATCATTCCGTCTCCTTTAGCTACCCTAAAATTCACAGTGTATCTATTATTTCCTGAATGCTCCTCTGCTGAAACTTGATGACCTTCACCCACCTCATTCCCCAGAATCAGATCTGCAATGCTTCTTTTCTCAATGGACAGGACATACTGCTCTAGAAATTTAAGAGACAAGAGACTACAGATGCTTAACCAAGAAACAAGCTGCTGGAGGAACTCTGCAGTTGCTGATGCACTGAGTACCTCCAGCAGTTTTGTTTTTTTGCCTCTACAAAATAATCCTGGTTACATTTAGAAACTTTTAACCCTCTCTGCCTTTCAAACAATTCATATGCTAATTACAGAATCCCAGTCAGTATACTTCTCCCACTCACTGGTGACCTATGAATATCACCCAGCAGAATTATGTCCCCTCCCACTGTTACTTAGTTGTATCCAAACAGATTCTGTTTTGACCTATTCCCCACCACGCCATCCTCTCTCTCCATCACCGCAATATTCTCTGATATCAACACAGCTACCCTCTCTTCCATGTTTTTCTTCTCTGTCCTTTCTTAACACATCTAAAATGCATCATTCGATAACGTAAATGCAAATTATAGGGAATGCAATTATTTGAGACCAACGACAGATTGTTTAAAATAAATAATGCACAAGTGAATAATTGATTTCATTTCACTTGTGTCGAGGAACACATGATTGGTCTAGATTGGAAAAACTACTGGAGAAACTCAGCAGGTCAGGCTAAGGTAAAGGGATAATTGATATTTCAAACGGAGGCCCAAACTAAATTTGACACTTTCACAAACTTTCCTGAAACATTGGCCATTCCCTTACCAACACTGATGCGGCCAAAAAACAAACTGCTGGAGGAACTACATGCGGCAACATTTGTACTTTTGAGCCTGACCCGCTAAGTTCCTCTAGGAGTTTGTTTTCTACTCCATAAACCAGCATCCAGTCTCTTGTGTTTCTTGATTGGACGTAGCTGACAACATGTTACAAGTGTTGTCTGTGCTGCAGAATATCCAGTGTGGGATTCCAGCAAGCTAAAGTTACCAGTTTCATTTGAACAGAGCATCTCTCTGTTTTTTAGTTTAGTTTAGTTTAGAGATACAGCGTGGAAACAGGACCTTCGGCCCACCAAGTCCACACCGATCAGTGATCCCCACATATTAACACTATCCTACACACACTAGGGACAATTTACATGTATACAAAGCCAATCAACCTGCAAACCTGTAAGTCTTTGGAGTGTGGGGAGAAACCGAAGAACTCGGAGAAAACCCACGCAATCACGGGGAGAATATACAAACTCCATACAGACAGCACCCGTAGTCGGGGTCGAACCTGGGTCTCTGGCACTGAAAGCGCTGTAAGGCAGCAACTCTACCGTTGCACCACCATGCTGCATCTGTTCTTATTACCATTCCAGAGTGAATACAACTACAAAACAAATATCTCAAATTAACTGCCTGAAGGTGCAGATATCACTTATATCTGGGGCCCAAATAAGTTTTCCGTGAGGAGATGAGGGTGTATATTGTGGAATAATGGTTAATGAAGTTCACTGATTTACTTACCCTCGAGGGTGAGGAAGAAGAAATGCTTTTGAGTAAAACAAATTAATATATATCGTACAAATAGTTCTTTATTCACAAAATGCTGGAGTAACTCAGCAGGTCAGGCAGCATCTCAGGAGAGAAGGAATGGGTGACGTTTCGGGTCGAGACCCTTCTTCAGACTGATGTCAGGGGGGCGAGGCCTCCATCTTCTGCCTCGTGGTTTCCGGCCCCGCCCCCCTGACATCAGTCTGAAGAAGGGTCTCGACCCGAAACGTCACCCATTCCTTCTCTCCTGAGATGCTGCCTGACCTGCTGAGTTACTCCAGTATTTTGTGAATAAATACCTTCGATTTGTACCAGCATCTGCAGTTATTTTCTTGTACAAATAGTTCTGCTCATCCAAATATCCCTGACATGTAGCAATTTCTGAATTATTTGATCTTAATATTTAGGAATAGTCCTGCAGTTAATCAATGAGTACTCTCTGAGTATGTAAATACGCATAGGACCTCTGTTCTTAGAAAACATGGAATCATAAAAAATACTGCCTGGATGGCAACATAATCCCATCAGATATGTGGAATCCGGCTACAATATAAGCAATAATCTAATCATATCCATTGTTATTGCTGGGGCTGGTCTCCCTTTGAAAACACACCTCAAATGATATTGAGGAAGGGGACAAGGGCCAATGTTCAAAGGCTGTACGGTTTCAATGTGGGGCATGGAGCAACAAATGAGTTATAGATTTTATTTCCATCTGGCAGAAGCATAACTTTCAATTTCCCAGGCATATATAGTCATTGAAGACTTCTTTAAACTCATTTGTTTTAATGTAATTCATTTTTAATGTCGGATAAACTGAAGATATTGTGGTGATCTGTAGGATGGCTGATTAATGAGTAAATCGATCAGGTGGCGCATAAATTACTTCCCACTAATTTTCATAATATTTATGCAGCAAGGTAATCTTAGCTTCACACCTGCATTTGTTAATTAGTCTGCTTTAAACAAAACTCCCACACAAAATATATAATTGAGTACTTATCTTGCAGTGAGATGTTTGGCAAATCCTGTGGCCAGTGCTTCACACTGACCTTCCTGATATATCTGGACTGAGTCAGATCTGCCATTGCCAATATGCTACTGAAGCTGGCTTGATTTGCAATGGAAAAACATCATACAATGACTTGCCATTCTCACCATCTGCTTCACAATGCACGCAATCCATGATGCTAACTAGTGGATCTGCAACACAGAACCGAACATTGGTAAATAGGACTGTGTCATTGTCACAAAACTTTCCTCAAACTTTCTCACTGCAACTTTGCACCATACCTTCAACAAACTTCCACAGGAGTGGAGATAATCCTCAGATTATCAAATTAATGGGAAACGGTTCAATATATGACCATTTAATTTAGGAACCAAAGTCTCCAATTTTCTTAGTCGAGCTGCAATGTGGAGATGGTGCTTGCATTTACAAAGGCTCAAAGAGCAAGATATCCAAGTTATTGATTCACTCACTGAGGATGGACCCTGCCTCATCATCTGTAAGAGCAAAGTCCTTGACCACACTGCTCCTGCAGCACCAAAATGGCGGCACTGCCCTAGCAGCTGCGGCTCACCTGCGGTCCATTTGTTTTTGTGTTTTTGTTGTTTTGTTGTTTGTTGTGTACTATGTGTGTATGTGGGGGGGTGGGGGGAAACTGTAACATCGTAAATATGTGTCCCTTCCGAACGGAGACCCGACCTTTGTTTTCTGGGTGTTGTCTCCGTTCCTGCTGCGGCCTACCATCGGCCCAACTCCTGGAGCTGGCGGCCTCCAGGGCTCTGGTTCGCAGAGCCCGCGGATCGGACTTACCATCACCGGAGCCGGCCGTCTTCGGAGGCTGCGGGAGCGGCTGCGACTTGCCTTAGGCTCGGGCCGCGTGGATGCCGACATCGGGAGCTCCGGCAGCGGCAGCGGGTTCGCCCGTCCCGGATCGCGGGGCTTGGGTCGCGGACATCTCACCGTCCGGCGCGGCCTAAGATAGGCCGCGGGATATTTCTCTGCTGGGCGGGGGCTTCAATGTCGGGAGCCACGGCCGCCCCGACGTGCAGCAACAGCGGCAGCAGCAGCGTGTTCGCCCGCCCCGGATCGGACTTATCATCGGCGGAGCCGGCCGTCTTCGGAGGCTGCGGGAGCGGCTGCGACTCGCCTTGGGCTTGGCCCGCTGTGGACCATCCGGTGCGGCCTGCAACCACAACAACCTGACTGCGGGCGAGGACAGCGGGAGAAGGGAAAGACATTGTGGCCTTCCATCACAGTGAGGAGAGGACTGGAGGAGACTCACTGTGATGGATGTTTCTTTGATGGATGTTTCTTTTTTTGTGTGTTTTTGGGGTTGGGTGGTTTGAGTGCCTGTTTGATGCTTTTATTGTTGGACTGTGCTTTTGGGGGTTTTTTTTGGGGTTGTGTAATTTGAATGCCTGTTTAGCGCTTTTATTGTTGGACTGTGTTTTGGGGGGTTTTTGGGGTTGTGTGATTTGAATGCCTATTTAATGCTTTTATTGTTGGACTGTGTTTTTGGGGGTTTTTGGGGTTGGGTAATTTGGGTGCCTGTTTAGTGCTTTTATTGTTGGACTGTGTTTTTGGGGGGTTTTTTTGGGGGTGTAATTTTGATGCTTATTTAATGCTTTTGTTGTTGGACTGTGGGTGATTGAATTAACATTTTGTTCAAGATGGCCGCGCCGTTGTGTTTGGCTGCCTGCCACTGTATGTTTGTGTTTTTTTTCCTAGTCAGATGTGCAGCACTTTGGTCAACGTGGGTTGTTTTTAAATGTGCTATACAAATAAATTGACTTGACTTGACTTGACACGCTGTCTTTCCCACAGTAAAGATTCACAGCAAGACCTTGGACAACGTGGACCACTTCCCATATTTCAGGAGGTAAACGTCAATGGTGAATTTCACCATGCCCTTCAATACACTAGCATAGTCGTTGGGGACAAAGGGTGGTTGAAGAACAAGACCTCAGATCTGGCAGAGAATTCACAGGTGACCAAGCATTTTCCTGAGTTAGATTCCATCTGCCATCAGGTGAGGCACACTGCAGTGACAGTACACTGGCAGAAAAGGAGATGAATGTTGAGTGGATGGGATGTACAACAAGCAGGCTGCTTGGTGACAAGTCAACTCAGTAGCAGTAAAACCACTACAAAGGTAGAGACTGGTTGGCGAACAATAATCCACGCCCTTAGGCTACTGAGAACCTACTGGAGAGATATCAAGGCAATGTCTCCACAAAAAAATCTCCAAATGAACTGAAAAGATAAGCAAACTAATGACTGTCCTCTCCCAGAGTTTTGTGTGAACTCATAACTTTGAGCCAGGCATCAAGCCTGTCAATGTTTTTTTTCCTCAAGAATTTGAGAAAAATATTAACATGAACCTATGGCGAGTCCGAAACTTGCTAGTTGTAGACGAAGTTTATTGCAGCCGCAATACACGAATACAGAATCAAAACAACAAGTTACAGGACAACCAATATAAACTTACTGTCTTCCTTGAAGACTTCGCCGAACTGGCTAAATCGGGCGCCAAACGCGCACCTGACATCGCTGGCCAATCAGCGATGTCGTTTGCTGGACCAATCCTCATGGTCGCGTTCCCACGTGACCTCGCTGGCCAATCCGAGGGTTCGACGACCTGGACCATTCTCTATGGTCGCTACATGACCCCCCCCAGAACCCGAGGTGCGGAACCTAGCAGGGAGCCGGATTTCGCGACCATAACGAGTACGGAGAGGGACAGCCTGAACCACAGGAGCCGGAGGTTCCGGACTTGGTGGAACAGCCGGAACGGGAGGTTCTGGAGGAACTACCGGAACGGGGGGTCCTGGAGGAACTGCCGAAACGGGGGGTCCTAGGGGAACTGCCGAAACTGGAGGTCCCGGAGGAACTGTCGGAATGGGGGTTTGTGGACTGGGCGGAACTAACGGAGGTCGGCCTCTTCTAGGGGTTTGACCGACCAGGACTGGTTGATCTGGGTCCAAATGGGCAGGTTTGAGCCGGGACACCGAGACGAGTTCACTCTTGCCGCCCATGTCTAAGGTGAAAGTAGCCGTTCCCTTACGTAAAACCCGAAACGGCCCTTGATAGACCCTCTGCAACGGGGCGCGATGGGCATCTTTACGCAAAAAAACAAACTCACAGTCCTTCAGGGAAGACGGTTCATGTACCATGGGACACCCATGACGTGAAGTCGGCACTGGAGCCAGGGAGCCCACCCGTTCCCGGAGAGCTGCTAACGCTGATGGGACTGTAGGGAGCAGGGCTGAAGTGTCCGGAAACAGATCTCCAGGTACTCGAAGGGTCGAGCCATATACCAGCTCTGCGGACGACGCACCGAGATCTGGCTTAGGAGCCGTCCGGATGCCCAACAGAACCCAAGGGAGTTGGTCTACCCAGTCTGGGCCTTCAAGCCTTGCACAGAGGGACGCCTTAAGTTGGCGGTGGAACCTTTCTACGAGTCCATTTGCCTGGGGGTGATATGCAGTTGTGGGTTGCAATTTGGACCCGTACAGTTCCGCCAGCGCGGCCCAGAGGGACGAAGTGAACTGTGGTCCTCTGTCAGTTGTAATAACTGCCGGGACCCCGAAACGAGCTACCCAGTGAAGGGCCAAAGTCCTAGCACAAGACGCTGACGAGATATCACACAATGGGAAAGCCTCTGGCCACCGGGTGAACCGATCCACCACCGTGAGGAGGTGGGTGTAGCCCCGGGAGGAAGGCAAAGGCCCGACCAAATCCACGTGGATGTGGAAAAAACGAAAAGCCGGGACTTCGAAATCCTGTACGGGGGGCTGGACGTGGCGCTGGACCTTAGCGGTCTGACAGGGCACGCAGGAACGTGCCCATCCCGCTACCTGTTTCCGCAGGCCATGCCAGACAAACCTCGCTGCCACCAAGGCAGAGGTGGAGCGGATGGACGGGTGTGCCAGCCCATGAATGGCATCGAAAACCCGGCGCTGAAGGGAGGGCGGTACTACCGGCCTGGGGCGAGGAAGAGAAACATCGCACCAGACTTTCGTGCCCTCCGACCCACAAGCTACCTGGGCCAACTTCAATCCCGAAGTGGTGGACTGGTACGTCGAAACGGTATCCGCCAGGAGCTGTGCCTCCGCGAGCTCCTGGGGATCCACTTCGCAGTCCACCGCCGAAATAGGGGGAAAAGCAGGTCTAGACAGGGCGTCAGCAACGGCATTCAGCTTACCCGCGATATGACGGACATCTGTGGTAAATTCTGAGATAGCAGTCAGGTGCCGCTGCTGACGGGCCGACCATGGGTCAGACAATTTCAAAAAAGCAAATGTTAATGGCTTGTGGTCCGTAAATGCCACAAATGGGCGGCCCTCGAGGAAATACCTGAAATGACGGACAGCTAAATGGAGAGCTAGAAGCTCTCGGTCAAATGCGCTATATTTCAGCTCGGCCGAATTTAGTTGCCGGCTGAAAAACGCTAAAGGCTGCCAACGGCCACCAACCTGCTGCTCCAGAACCCCGCCCACCGCCACGTCAGAGGCGTCAACCGTCAGGGCCGTGGGGGCGGAGGGGCTCGGATGGACCAGCATGGTGGCGTCTGCCAAGGCTGCCTTAGCTGCCGTAAAAGCCGACTCTGCGGCCGGGGACCACAACAACTCTACCGGATTACCTGCAAGGCATTGGAAAAGTGGGCGCAGGACTCGCGCCGCTGCCGGAACGAATCTATGGTAGAAATTAACCATGCCTACGAACTCCTGCAGCCCTTTTACTGTGGTAGGCCTGGGGAAAGCCCGGATAGCCTCCACCTTCTCTGGCAAAGGGACAGCGCCGGCAGAGGTAATTCTGTGACCTAGAAAATCGAGAGCAGGCAGGCCGAATTGACATTTGGAGGGTTGAATAATGAGCCCGTGGTCTTGGAGCCGCTGGAACACGGTCCGCAAATGGGCCTGGTGTTCTTGCACTGAGGGGCTGGCTACCAGGATGTCGTCTAAATAAATAAACACAAAGGGTAAACCCCTGCCCACGCGGTCCATCAGTCGCTGGAAAGCCTGTGCCGCGTTCTTTAAACCGAAAGGCATACGCAACCATTCAAACAACCCGAACGGAGTAATAGTTGCAGTTTTTTGTATGTCCTCCGGTCGCACCGGAATCTGATGGTATCCTCGCACCAAATCGATTTTGGAAAACACCACCGCTCCTTCCAGTCCAGATGAAAAGTCCTGTAGGTGCGGTATGGGGTAGCGATCAGCCGTGGTGACAGCATTGAGACGCCGATAATCGCCACATGGCCTCCACCCCCCAGATGCCTTGGAGACCATGTGTAACGGCGAGGCCCACGGGCTGTCAGACTGACGAACAATTCCCATTTCCTCCATCTTCCTGAACTCCGCCCGTGCCACCACCAGTTTGTCTGGCGGTAGTCTCCTGGCCCGAGCGAAAACGGGAGGGCCTTCAGTGCGGATGTGATGGACTACACCGTGCTTAGCTGAAGGTGCGTCAAAACGTTGGACGAGCAGCTCTGGGAACTCTGCCAGAATCGCAGCATACGAGTCGGGGGCCGCGACGACGGCCTGGACAGTAGGGCTGGGCGAGGAGGCGATTGCCGGAGCGACGTGCTCGTCTTCAGCAGCGGGTCGGAGGTCGTTACCGCGGACATCAGGAACCAGTGAAAAAGCCCAGAGAAAATCTGCGCCCAGGATCGCTTGTTTGACGTCGGCTATGATGAATGGCCATTCGTACGTGCGGAGGCCTAAAGCAAGGGACATCTTCCGTGTGCCGAAAGTGCGAATTGGGCTGCCGTTAACCGCGATGAGGGTGGGACCTGTCTTACCCGATCTGGTTTCGAGGTCGGTCGGCGGCACTATGCTGACGATGGCTCCGGTGTCTACCAAAAATTCTGTGTCCGTGAATCGATCATGGACATAGAGGCGCCGGTTCTGGCCAATCGTAACTGCCCCTATGTACGATCGGCCGAGGCATTTCCCGCGAAGGTACAAGGCAAACGACAGTTGCGGGATTCGTTACCCCATCGTAGGTGATAATAGCACCAGCCGCGCTTGTGCGGATCTTTTTGGCGGGCTTTCGGGGAATTGGCGGGAGACGTGGCGCCATCTTTCCGTCGCTGTGGCGTGGTCACCGATGTCGAGACTTTGTTGATGGAATCACTGGCCTTGTTTTTTCCCGCTATGAGCGCGTCCGCTTTCGCTGCATATGCTTCGGGGTCCTTAAAAGAACAATCCGTAAGCAGCAGTCGGACATCCTCGGGAAGTTTCTCGCGGAATGCCTGTTCAAACATCGGGCAATCCGTATGCTCACCGGCTAGCACCATCATTTCAGCCATGCGGACGGAAGGCAGTTGGTCTCCAAGCTCCGGTAGGTGCAGAAGTTTTGCCGCACCACCATGCTTATTTAACCCGAAGGTTCGCAGTAATGCCTTCTTCATGGTTTCGTATTTGTCTTCCGCAGGTGAAGTTATGATAAACCGCATCATGCGCTTGGTTGTGTCCGGCGATAGAGCGCTGACGAGGTAGAAGTACTTCGTGGAATCGTCCGACACCTTCTTTATGTGGAATTGAGCCTCGGCGTGGATAAACCAAGCTTGCGGTGCGTACGTCCAAAATAACGGAAGATGAACGCCTGCCGCGCCTGACTCCGGTGTGCCCTGCTCGGTCATCGTCAACGAGGCGTCGGGTTCCTGCTCAGTTGGTGATCGTCCAGATCACGTTCGGGGTCACCAATATGGCGAGTCCAAAACTTGCTAGTTGTAGACGAAGTTTATTGCAGCCGCAATACACGAATACAGAATCAAAACAACAAGTTACAGGACAACCAATATAAACTTACTGTCTTCCTTGAAGACTTCGCCGAACTGGCTAAATCGGGCGCCAAACGCGCACCTGACATCGCTGGCCAATCAGCGATGTCGTTTGCTGGACCAATCCTGATGGTCGCGTTCCCACGTGACCTCGCTGGCCAATCCGAGGGTTCGACGACCTGGACCATTCTCTATGGTCGCTACAAACCCCTAAATGACATGAGAAACATTTTTGTCAGCCAGTCTGTACCTTTGTTATTGTGTAGGAAGGAACTGCAGATGTTGGTTTAAACTGAAGATAGACACAAAAAGCTAGGGTAACTCAGTGGGATAGGTAACATCTCTGGACAGAAGGAATGGGTGACATTTTGGGTCAAGAATTTCTTCAGACTTGTTAGGGATAAGGGAAATGAGAGATATGGACGATGATGTAGAGAGATAAAGAACAATTAATAAAGGATATGCAAAAAAGTAATGATGATAAAGGAAAGAGGCCATTGTAAGCTGTTTGTAGGGTGAAAACGAGAAGCTAGTGTGACGGGTGGGGGAGGGATAGAGACGGAGGGAATGCCAGGGCTACATGAAGTGAGAGAAATCAATATTCATACCACTGGGCTGTAAGCTGCCCAAACGAAATATGAGTTGCTGTTCTTCCAATTTGCATTTAGCCTCACTCTGACAATGGAGGAGACCGAGGACAGAAAGGTCTGTGTAGGAATGGGAAGGAGAACTAAAGTGTCC
The DNA here is from genome assembly GCF_053455715.1 of Rhinoraja longicauda. Classification (NCBI taxonomy): domain Eukaryota; kingdom Metazoa; phylum Chordata; class Chondrichthyes; order Rajiformes; family Arhynchobatidae; genus Rhinoraja; species Rhinoraja longicauda. The sequence goes on along the minus strand of NC_135964.1, from coordinate 28,975,293 downwards.
AGCAACCGGGAGATCAGGTTGGTTCAGGCAGACTGAGCAAAGGTATTACGCGAAATGTTCACCCAGCCTACGTTTGGTCTCACCGATGTATAATAGTCCACATCTTAAACAACGGATACAGTAGATGAGGTTGGAGGCGGTGCAAGTGAACCTCTGCCTAACCTGAAAGGACTGTCAGGCTTCCTTGGTTCTTTTGTTCTTGTTTAATTATTACTCACAAAGCAGCCGACTTGACGGAAATCCTGTCCACTCAACATTCATTCTGTTCCCAGCCAATATTACTGTTGCTGCAGAGTGCACCATCTGATACCAGGTGGAATTTAACTCTGGCTAGTTTTGGTTGCATTACAGACTGGATTTGCACAATTATGGTCTGTTTATCTCATATTACTGATAATTAATTTGCTGTATAATTGATTATTGTACATTTATAATATGTGTATTATTGTGTAAATAGGCCTATAAAGCTGCAGCGAGTAAGAATTTCATTGTTCTGTTGCCAGTACATATGACAATTAAACATCCTTGACAGTTACTTATCCAGGCTACACTGACTGTAACTGCCAAACCACAACCTGTGTCACCAAGGAGGCAATTAGGACAGGAGGGTGGGAACACCACCACTGCAGCTTCCCCAGGATCCTTTCTTTCCTTGGGTCTGAATACAAGAACACCCTATGCAACGATATTATGGAAGCACTCATTCCCAGAGCCAAACAGGGAAAGGCAATAATTGGTGCCTTCACTTATGATGCCCACAAATAAGTTAATGAATGTGGCGGAACATTATAGACCAGCTTTTGCACTACCATATACTTTTTTCTTCTAATTGTGTTTTGCACTAGTCTTTTGTTTTTTTAAAAATTTAGTCTTTTGTTCTTTTTACTCTTTTGCAGAATTTTATGTGCACTCTATGTGTAATTTATGTATAATTTGTGTCTTTGGGCATTATCTCCGTCTATATACCTGTAATGCTACTGCAAGCAAGATTTTCATTGTACCTATACCTTCACTGTACTTTTGGATACAACAATAAGCTCAACTTGTTATAGATTTGAAACATTCAGCATGTTCTGTCTGATGGACATATTTAGCCCATGAGTCTATGGCACTCCAAAATCTCTTCTAATTATATTAATTCAATGCCCTGCTCACTGTAGATGGCCCGATTTAGCACAGAGGATATTCATTACAAATATCTTGTATCCTGATCGCTGACTAGAAATGATCTAGTCATACGGTTAAAAGGTCCTCTGTCAACGTAGAGCTTGCTTTAAGTGTGGTAGAAGCTGTACTTGAAAATGGTGTAATATTTACCATTGTCCTTGTAATAAGTAATCTATTTAAATAATTCCATATTACCCACAATGCTACTGAGTGGGATGCATTATCAGGTTAATCATCATCATCTCCCCAGTCAGAGTATTCATGTACAGGTGTCCCTTCCAGGTTTTGCCACAGTCTTAAACAGAGCTTAGGTTAATTGTAATCAAACCCAATTCGCTCTTGTTTGGAGGTGAGGGTCCACTCTGCTTGTGAGCTCCTTTCAGCCAGTGGTGCAGTGCTGCCAGAGTTCACCAGAGCGCCACTCCGGCTCATCTGTAAAAAAAAGCCAAAATAAACAGCGGGGAATTTAACAGCGGCCGGCCGCTCCGGCACCAGTGACAACTCCGGCACCTAAAAAATTAGCACTGCAACAGTGCTCTCAGCCTGTCCTTTAGATGCTGAGAGGGCGGAATATTGCCCAATTCAAGCAGCATTGTTTCAAAGTGTTCCACACTGGACTGTTCAGGGAAGCAAACATATCTATTTCCTCCTCGCATGAGGTGTTGGTTGTTAGGAAAAAGCTGCTGTGACCAAAATGTAGATTTAAAGATATAGTGGCCATAAATACAACCGAGAAACCGTCTTCATGAACCATTTCAAATGTACACTACAAGCAGTAAGCAATTTTGAAATTAAAAGCATGGCTGCAGAAATAAGCCCATGCAAACTGCAGAGAGATAGATGCTTACTGGCTCACAGCAGTCAGCTGCTCAGAGATACAGCTTGAAGCTCACCTGGCCATGAGGCATTCTCATACGCATTGACCAAATGTAAAATAATGGGGCTATGCTAAATGGACTACATCAAACCAGGCATCAGCCTATTTCTGCTGAAATATCTTACACCATATTGACAGATCATTGAAGGTTTTCCAATACTGTCGGTCATTTTTAACATTTCAAAACATGTTTATGGGCATACTTGTTCATCATTCAATATTTGAGGATATATGTGTAATGATGGTTGGGGGTTTTCTGTCAACAAAGGCTTTTAGACCAAACATGTAAATTACAACAAAGGTGTTTGAATATTCAGAGATGTCTTGTCAGTTAAGATGTGGTCCCACAGTAAAAATGCAATGTAATTAAATTATTTGCCAGCATTCAAAATATTGAAGTAAACTATGCAATTGTAACAACTGAAAATTCTGTTCAATAACTCTGTTTTGTTTTTTGAGATACAGCACGGAAACAGACCCTTCAGCCCATCGAGTCCATCTCCGACCAGCGATCCCCGCACATAAACACCATCCTACACACTCTAGGGACAATTTATATTTATAGAAAGCCAATTAACCTACAAACCTGTACGTCTTTGGAGTGGAAGAAATCAAAGATCTCGGAAAAAACCCGCGCAATCATGGGGAGAACATACAAACTCCATACAGACAGCACCTGTAGTCAGGATCAAACCCGGGTCTCTGGCATTGAAAGCACTGTAAGGCAGCAACTCTACCGCTGTGCCATCGCGCCGCCCTTATCGTTATGTTTTTTAAAAATCGCTGAAGAGTATAAAACCTTGATGTACTTGGAATTCAGGGAGTTTTACAGAATTTTTTCCCAAGAGAGAGTCTTCCACCAAATTTTCTCCTGAGTGTCTGCTTGTCGTGCTGAATAAAGAACTGTTACATCAACAGCTCTGATCTCCACAAGTCACAACATTGCACAATACTACTGATGTGAAGACAAACACTGCCAACCTCATTAAATACCACTGCTTGCTCCTTGGGGAAATATGTGAGCTTCCCAAAAGAAACTTTTTTAATTGAATTGAATTACTTTATTACAGACTCAGGGTCCAGATAAAAGGCAAGACATTACATTGAATAAATTACATACAAAAGCACAATAAATTACATACAAAAGCACAAGAAATTACATACAAAAGCACAATAAATTACCTACAAAAGCACAATACATGATTTAAAACCAAGAATTAAAAAAATCAATGTCCTACAACGAGACAACTATGCCAATATCTCCACAGCTGGGATTGGTAGCGTGTAGTGCTAAACTTTATGTTTGATAAGGCCAAGATGATTTCATTTTCAGAGTCATTAATCCGGCAAATAAATTTATACAAAAGATTTCTTAAAACAGTTTGTAAAGTATTGACTCCTGCAGCCACAAACATTTCACTTGCACTACACCATCTAGGTCTCAAGTAAAATTCTCATAGCATCATTATAAGCTACTTGAAGTCTCTGTAAGCTTGCTTTTCTGTAGTTTGACCACAAGTGTGCAGTATAGAGTGGTGTACAATATGCTCTGAACAGCGACATCTTCACTCCATCTGTACACGCACTAAACTTGCATAAGAGAATGTTTGCTTGTGCATACATCATGTGGCGTTGCCTATAAATATCCTCATCATCTGTCATTTGTTCTGTAATAAAATGTCCAAGATATTTTACCTTATTACAGACACTTAGATTATTATCAATTTAAAATCAGACATTTATCAGACATTTATCCTCTTTGGTTCTACAGATCATAACAACACTCTGACCGGCATTATATTTGATATCATGTTCCACACCATACACAGAACATATGGTAAGGAGCTGCTGTAGACCAGCGCTAAATGATTAAGGACCACAAGATCATCTGCATACATAATATGGTTCACTAGAGTATTACCAATCATGCTCCCAGTATTACAGGCTTTCAATTGCTTGGACAGATCATCAATATAGAGATGAAAAAGAACTGATTAAAAAGAAGATAGAGATTAAAAATAAGCACCATTCCAGGAAAATGTGACACTTCCTCAGCATCTATACATTCATTAGTGTCATATTTGGTAGTGTTTGCAAACTATCCTTAAACCAAGCACCCTTGCCACTCATGTAGCCCCTTGGGGTGATATCCCTTCCCTTGTTTGAGAGGTGTCTCCATCAGACTCTGCCCCTCTATGTCCAACAGCAGGCGAACACTAGACTGTGGTCCTCACCCACAGAGCGTTGGCGTTGGTTGCACTAAGCTTCAGGGATTCCCTCAGCATGTACTCCTGCAGTCTGGATTGGACTAGTCGTCAACATTCCCTGACAGAAACCTTGCTCCTCTGGGAGGCCAACAAGTTTCGGGCGGATCAAAGAGCTTTCACAGAATTGTTGATCTTCCAGCAGCAGCACTTGCTGTTCGTCACCAAGTGCGTCTCTGGGAGCAGCCCATGCATCAGAGAGTCCTCTGTTACACAGCTGTGTAGGAAAGAACTGCAGATGCTGGTTTAAATCAAAGGTAGACACAAAATGCTGGAGTAACTCAGCGGGACAGGCAGCATCTCTGGAGAGAAGGAATGGGTGACGTTTCCGGACGAGACAAGACCCTTCTTGAGACAGAAGATGGGTCTTCTGATGAAGGGCCTCGACCCGAAATGTCACCCATTCCTTCCCTCCAGAGATGCTGCCTGTCCCGCTGAGTTACTCCAGCATTTTGTGTCCATCTTCTGTTTCAGAGCTGTTTGGGATGAGCCGTAACAAGGACCCGTGTATCATTCTCCAGACTCTCTTTGCAAATCCACACTCTGCGAAAAGGTGGGCAAGCCTGACCTGCTGAGTTTTTGTTTTCTCCAACACTTTGTGTCTTCTTTTGCAAACCAGTATCTGCAGTCCATTGTTTTGGCAAAACAATTATAGGATGGTTCGACCAGACCCCGCCCAATACCAGACCCCGCCCCCTCCACAGACCCCGCCCAATGCTAGACCCCGCCCCCTCGACAGACCTCGCCTCCCAAAGCAGCCACACACCTCCCGAACCCGGCCCCTCCCCTCCCCATCACAGACTCCGCCCCCTCGACAGACCTCGCCCCCCCCGAAGCAGCCACACACCTCCCGAACCCCGCCCCCTCCGCAGACTCCGCCCCCTCTACAGACCCCGCCCCCCAAAGCAGCCACACACCTCCCGTACCCGCCCCCCCCCTCCCCTCCCATGCTCCAGTTGCTGCGAGGAGGAGGAGGAAGAGTCGCCGTGCTTGCGGGTCTCGTTGTCCGACCGCCGATCGGTAGGTTCCCGTGAGCTGCGCAGCCGCAGGCCCGGCGTCCGCCCTGCGGCCTGTAGCCCGAGGCTGTGGAGCGGCCTGGTCCGGGTAGGGCCGCCCCAGCGCCAGCGTCACGGCAGGATTGGCCATGTGAGAACGCTTTCTGAGGGGGAGATGAGGTGGGATCCCCACCCACCCCCACCCCCCGTCCCGGTGCAGGGACTCGCCGTCCCGCGGGGAGAGGGAGGGAGGAGTCTGGGAGCCATGCCTTGTCACAGGGACACAGAAGTTGTGGTGAGTGAGGAGAGAGTTTGGGCCCGCGCTCTCTCCCACAGTGTCGGTGCGTCTAATGCCGGGAGGTGGGATCACACTCGGGACGACTTTCTCAACCAGCACAAGCACAAGGGGCTGAATGGCCTAGTTCAGTTGTAAATGTTCTTAAATCCTTTACATCCATCTCAGAGTTCAGTTGATTTGCTGGACTGCAGTGTTCCTGATAGTATAGGCACTCCCCTGCCCTGCTTGGGTGTCCCAGGGTGGACTGTGCACCAGCAAACTCCAGCCTTGCAGGTCAAACTGGGAGCTGAACTGTACTCAGCTGCTGTCTGCACTTCCTGCAGTCCCTGACTGAGGGGTGGTTACATTCTGGGTCAGGGCAAAGTCCACAGTGGGATGAGCACGGGCACAGGTCTGAAGCTGTAACACAGTTGAGCGGACGGGATTGCCATTCCTACAGCAATTAAATATTATAGGACAAGGGTAAAACAGCAGAATAGTGAAGGCTGTAGTACAGAATCCGAGTCGTGCACAGAATATTAAAGGACAGTAATAGAATAACCGACTGAGGTAGCAAGGTAGCTAACATCTGACATGAACAAAAGACAGCACCACCACGATCCAGCAAAGAGGATAGACAAGGATCAGGGAACCTTGGATGACAAGAGAGTTTAGAGATTTGGTTAAAAAGAGAAAGGAAACAAAAGTATAGCTTAGAAAGATTAAATCAGGCAGATTCTTTGCGGAATATAAAGAAAGCAGAAGAATACAAAGGCAGAAAATTAGAAGGGGCCATGAAATGTCATTGGCGAGTCAGATTAAAAAGAATCTCAAGGGCTTTTTATACATTCATTAGAAAACAAGAGGGTAGGACCACTAGGATAAAGGAGAGAAGTTATACAGGGAAATAGGACGTAGATGAGGTACTAAATGAGTACTTTACATCTGTATTCACCTGAAAAGACTGTTGGACGGAGTCGAAGGAAGAGAGAAAGGGACAGTTGTTGCATCTCCTGCGGCTGCAGGAGAAAGTACCGGGGAGGGGGTGGTTTGGGTGGGAAGGGACGAGTTAACTAGGGAGATGCGGAGGGAATGGTCTCTGCGGAAAGGGGCGGAGATGGAAAAAGAGTAAAAGGTTTAACAGTGATCTGAGGACAAACCTTTTCACCGAGAGGGTGTTTGGAATCTTTCTGAAGGAGTGGTGGAGGCAGAGACTCACTAGCATTTAAGGATCTAGGCAAGTATTTGAATCACCAAGGCATAGGAATTTCAGGGTTCAGGTTCTGGTCAATGGGATGAGTACAGATGGGTACTTGCCGGTTGGTGTAGATGTGGAGGGCCAAGGAGCGTCTTTCTGCACTGCATGACTCTATCCATGTTACTGTCTCTTCTGTTTTTGGCACCAAGTCCAAATCAGTCCAACGTCTGATTTTGATATTGGTAGACAGCATCAAACTCTTCAGTGTAAGCAGTGCTTCAAGTAAAGAGAGAAAACCAATGCTTCTACTTTCTTAGAAGGCTTAGGAAGTTTGGCATGTTCCCAACAATCCTCACCAACTACAGTTGTGCCAGAGATAGCATTTTATCGTGATGCATCGCAGCATGGTTTGGAAACAGCTCCATTCAAGACCGTAAGAAATTGCAGAGCTGTGGATGTAACCCAGACCCATCATGCAAACCAAGCTCCCTTCCATTGATTCCAACACTTCACGCTGCCTCGGCAAGGTCACCAGCATATTCAAGGACCAATCTCTCACTCCCTCTTCTATCAGGCAAGAAGTACAGAAGTTTGAAAACGGCATTCATCCAGATTCAGTGACAGTTTCTTCCCAGCTGTTGTCAGGCAACTGCACAGTCATCTCACCAGCTACATCTACCTCATTGGAGACCTTTAAACTATATTTAATCAGACTTTATCTTGCACTGAACGTTGTACTGTTCATTCTTTATTTGCGCACAACGAACGGCTTGATTGTAATCATAATCTTCTTTGACTGGTTAGCACGTAACAAAAGCTTTTCACTGTTCTTCCGTACACGAGACAATAACAATAAACTAAACTAAAACTAAAGTAAATGGTCAACAAGAAAAACCTCCTAGCCCTTTTAATATTATAAAAATGATTGCACATCAAAAGGGAGTTATAGAGCATCAGGTGAATATGTCCTGAGCTGATGATCGACTTTATTAACAACTGTGGCTTGGACACGACACCAGGTCCGACCCAAAGATCAGCCATACGATGTCTGGCCTCACGCTAGACCGTAGCTTACTATCGCAGAATATGGCATCTTCCACAATACAGCTTCGATTCTAAACTCGCTTCCCAATCCATATGCAAAATTCACATATTTCAACATATGTGTACACTTTGTACAAATACATGAATAACAGCCATTTGATTTGTTACAGTAACAAAAATGGCCCTAACCCAACTTTCAAGTACTAAATGCTTTGGAGGATATCAGAAGGTGTACGAGCATGACAGGTGAGTGAGTTTATTTCTTTTTAGTTCCATGATATTGTTAGATAGTAATTTGCAAGATTTTCTTCAAGACACAAGGATCTACATACAGTGTCTTGAAAATCCTTGTTTCTTTGATCTTCAACCGTACATTGTTCCTGTTCTGAACCATCCGATGAAGGACCTTTGCCAGTTGAATTCTGTGGAATTGTTCACGTCTGATCTTTTGCACTAAACTTCTGGTTTGTCATTAACATGCTCAAGCATATTTAGCACACTGCTCTGTTGATATATTAGATGTTGTTTTAATAATTATTTGTAGATCATTGCCTCCTTTTTAACCTTTCGTAATCAACCTTGGGGCAAAGACAAAGCTTGTCACTTGTTTACAGATTCAGTAACCAATGGCCATGACATACATACAATTTTAATTAAGGGTCATGTTAATATTACATCCAATGTGCTGTCTTCTGTCCAATCAATTTAATATCACAGTCTATCACTATTAATGTTGCATGCGATAGCAAAATGAAAGCTGTAAGGCCATATTAATGAATCTCAACCTATAAACTTTGCGTAAGTGAATTTCACAAATACAGTGGAATACTTTTAAACTTCCCCAGCATGCTAACAACACTTCAGCAACTTTTAATTGCACTGTAACTGATTTGGTTACATTTTAATGCTGCTGAAGACATGGATCTCTGTGCAACTGATATCATTGCAACATTTTTGATGCAGTATTTCTAATAGAACTCAATGGAGCCTCCTGCAATGTGATCTGATCAGCAATGGATATTTATGACTGGGCTGAGGCATAAATAGTTCATTTTCAGCTGGGAAGCTATGCCTCTCGCAGTGTAATCAGTGTTATGGGGAACAGTATGTGTGATGCTACCATAAAAATGCTGAATATATCTCATCTATCAATTCACAGATTTTTGCTCCTTTTCTTTTAAAATGTTTCTGCAAGTTTCTGCCTACTAAAATGGCGCCATGACATACTATGGTTTTTAGGGTCAAGTGGTCTATCTTGCTCTGCTCTATTATCTTTGGTTAAAATGCAGACACTTGAGGCTAGTAATCTTTGGATTGCTCCTGGTGCCTCATGAATGGTAGCTTATTCTTCATGGTGAAACTAAAATGTATAAAAATACCCTTTAATAAAATCTGACAATGTGCACTTTAACCACGTGTGATTTTTTTCTATTATAAATCTCAAATTGTGGAATACAGAGGGAAATAAATAAATGATGGGTGTTTGTCCCAAACATTATGGAGGGCACTGTAAGCACTTCAGATATTTTAGGACTTCACCATCGTCTATATCTGGATTTAGATCAGTAATTAGTGTTTATTTTCCACTGTCCGGTTCTTTCTCATGGGCAAAACACACGTTCTGCATTGTTCCTGCTCCAAGCAGTCTTTGAGATGACCTTTGCAAATTAAATTATGTTGTTGTTTCCAAATTGATGTTTTACACTAAATTTAAATAATTACTGCTATTTTGGTTCTGCTTGCTTTCTATGATTAAGCATATTAACCTCACAGCATTGCTGACATATTAGATGTCATTTTAATAACCATTTGTATGACTAAATTACCTTAAATGCATTCATTAAAATTACTGCAATTTTTTAAACACTTCCCTCCCTTCCCCCCACCCAAACCTTTTAATTTCTCTTAGTCAGCCCTGGGACAAAGAGAAGGTTTGTCGTTTGATTATAGACCCTGGAACGAATGGTTACCATTCAGATGCAGTTTAAATATAATAGGGCCAGAGAAATAGTCCCTTGAAATAGAATAGAAATTGAAAACAGTCCCTTCAGCCCATTGTGTCAATCACTCATTTACGCTGATCTTATCCTAACCTGTTATATTCTCGCCAAATACCCTTTGCGCACACACACCCTCTAGCAGACTAGCAGACCCATGAACCGTCATCCTTTCCTCACCCAGCCACCGTTGGGTCTTCCTGTCCACAGCTGACCTCATAGCATCCAGAGCTTTTGAGGGCATGGGAGATAAGACCCCAATCCATTTACTGGCACCTTTGTTTCCCTGTGTCCACTGCTATCTTGAATCTTAACATTTGCAGTTGACCAGCTCTGGAGACCTGGCGTTGGCCACGGCTCTCTCTTCCTCTCCTCTCTCCTCATCCTCCTCTCCGGCCTTCGGGTATGAGCAGGGCTTGGCGGTTTGTCTCTTGGAGGGCGGGTTACCTGGGAAGGCGAGCCAGGCCTGCTGCCAGGTGACAGTGCAGTGCCATGTTCCTTTCCTTCCTTTCTGCACATCAGTTCTCTTTTGAAAGAGTTACTTTCATGTCACAACTCTGGCATCTTGACCTGGGTCAGTTGTACCTGGGTTGTGAGGGGCTGCTTCAGAATTTGTTTTCCCTCTGGGATCTGCAGTTGCTCTGTCTGAGGTGCACACTTGATTTGCTTTATTACTTCTCCAGTGGAGTGAAACGTTTTGCCAACAACGCCACACCACATTCTATTTACTAGAGACCTTGCCCAGGAACCGTACATCATTTTCTGTTTTGGCATTAGACCACAGGGTTGTGTTGCCATGTTTTAACAAAATTTATATTTTGTTTTAAATGACAGCTCGGAATTGAAATGCAAGATGCGGTTTGGAATCTACTTGCCTCCAAAGTCAGAGAGTGCAAAGTGCCCAGTGTTGTACTGGCTTTCAGGTAAAATGGAACGTATCAAAACAATGTGTATTTTATACAATCTGCTCATTTCTGACTTTGCACACAGTGCCCAGCTGTGTGGAGGGTTCTGTACCTCACGGGCACATTGTGATGTTGGTATATGTTTATTATTATCACACGTATTGAGATATAGTGGAAAAACATTGTTCTGTGTGCTATCTAGCAGATCACATCATACTTGAGTGCAATTATATCATGTGTGACTGCAAAAGGCACAAAAATAAAAAAATAGTGTGGAATAGAGTGCCCTCCATAATGTTTGGGGAAAAGACCCATCATTTATTTATTTGCCTCTGTATTTCACAATTTAAGATTTTTAATTAAAAAAAAATTACATGTGGTTAAAGTGCACATTGCCAGATTTTAATAAAGGCCATTTTTATACATTTTGGTTTCACCATGTAGAAATTACAGCAGTATTTATACATAGTCCCCCCATTTCAGGGCACCATAATATTTGGGACACAGCAATGTCATGTAAATGAAAGTAGTCATGTTTAGTATTTTGTTGCTTTTCCTTTGCATGCAATGACTGCTTGAAGTCTGCGATTCATGGACATCACCAGTTGCTCGGTGTCTTCTCTGGTGATGCTCTGCCAGGCCTGTATTGCAGCCATCTTTAGCTTATGCTTGTTTTGGGGGCTAGTCCCTGTCAGTTTTCTCTTCAACATATAAAAGGCATGCTCAATTGGGTTCAGATCAGGTGATTGACTTGGCCACTCAAGAATTTACCATTTTTTAGCTTTGAAAAACTCCTTTGTTGCTTTAGCAGTATGTTTGGGATCATTGTCTTGCTGTAGAATGAACCGCCGGCCAATGAGTTTTGAGGCATTTGTTTGAACTTGAGCAGATAGGTATCTATACACTTCAGAATTCATTATGCTACTACCATCAGCAGTTGTATCATCAATGAAGATAAATGAGCCAGTACTTTCAGCAGCCATATGTGCCCAGGCCATAACACCCCTACCACTGTGTTTCACAGATGAGGTGGTATGCTTTGGATCATGGGCAGTTCCTTCCCTCCTCCATACTTTGCTCTTGCCATCACTCTGATATAAGTTAATCTTCATCTCATCTGTCCACAAGTCCTTTTTCCAGAACTGTGGTTGCTCTTTTACGTACTTCTTGGCAAACTGTAACCTGCCCATCCTATTTTTGCAGCTAACCAGTGGTTTGCATCTTGCAGTGCAGCCTCTGTATTTCTGTTCATGAAGTCTTCTGCGGACAGTGGTCATTAACAAATCCACACCTGACTCCTGAAGAGTGTTTCTGATCTGTCGGATAGATGTTTGGGGATTTTTCTTTATTATAGAGAGAATTCTTCTGTAATCAGCTGTGGAGGTCTTCCTTGGCCTGCCAGTCACTTTGCGATTAGTAAGCTCACCAGTGCTCTCTTTTTTCTTAATGATGTTCCAAACAGTTGATTTTGGCAAGCCTAAGGTTTGGCTGATGCCTCTAACAGTTTTATTCTTGTTTCTCAGTCTCATAATGGCTTCTTTGACTTTCATTGGCACAACATTGGTCCTCATGGTGATTAACAGCAATAAAAGTTTCCAAAGGTGATGGAGAGACTGGAGGAAAGACTAGGTGCTGAGAGCTCTCTTATACCTGCATTAAGGAGGCAATTAAACACACCTGAGCAATTACAAACACCTGTGAAGCCATGTGTCCCAAACATTATGGTGCCCTGAAATGGGGGGACTATGTATAAACACAGCTGTAATTTCTATATGGTGAAACCAAAATGTATAAAAATACCCTTTAATAAAATCTGACAATGTGCACTTTAACCACATGTGATTTTTTTCTATTACAAATCTCAAATTGTGGAGTACAGAGGCAAATAAATAAATGATGGGTCTTTATCCCAAACATTATGGATGGCACTGTAGCTACAGGAGAAAGTGCAGATTAAAAAAAGGTGGAAGGGCCCCGACAAGGTAGATTGGTAGATCAAGAATACATCCTCAGAATATGAGGTCCGTTCAAGGGTCCTGTAACAATGGAGATGAAGATGTGAAGCTATTCTTGAATCTGATGGTACGTGTTATAGGGATGGGTGGAGGGCCAAGCAGATGGCACCTGCTGTGATTAGCAAATTATGTTTAAATAGAACTGGTTCATCAACTACTGGAAAATAAAATGCTTCGGTGTTATCCCTTTGGCACTGTACCAGTTGCTTCTAGAATATTTTTAGCTATGCAAGAATAATGGAAATTGTTTTGAAATGAGGTTTCTTGCGCTTGAAACTGCTGGGAAGTTAAGAGTTGTGGCATCCTTTTACATGTCTGGTATTTTCCTTTGATCTTCAATACAAAGTTCAGTAGGAGTGAACCAAGTCCCTGGTTCACCGAGGTATCATAAAAAAAGCTGCAACAGGAGCTGGCCATTCAGCCTCTTGTCCTCTCTGTCATTCAATAGAATCAATACTATTCCAAAATTACTCAAGGCCATTTTCTTGCCCTATCCACATAATTCTGGATTTCCTGATATAGATTAGATATCTACCACTCAGCCTTAAACTGCCCTCGCAGCTCTCTGTGGCAAGGTGATCCAAAGACCCATAACCCTCCAGGAGAAGGTGTTTTTCCTCATACCAGTCTTATTTTGGGTGCCCCCTTATTATTAGACCAGGCACTTGGGGCTCTTGTCAGGGGAAATGTGCACCCTGTCTAGCCCCCGAGAACCTTACATGCTTCAATAAGCATGGCACTCCTGCTTCTAAATCCCATTCTCAACCTCTTGTCATAGAAACATAGAAAATAGGTGTAGGAGGAGGCCATTCGGCCCTTCGAGCCAGCACTACCATTCATTGTGATCATGGCTGATCGTACCCAATCAATAACCCGTGCCTGCCTTCTCCCCATATCCCTCGATTCCACTAGCCCCTAGAGCTCTATCTAACTCTCTCTTAAATCCATTCAGTGATTTTGCTTCCACTACCCTCTTTGGCAGATAATTCCACAAATTCACAACTCTCTGGGTGAAAAAGTTTTTTCTCAACTCAGTTTTAAATGGCCTCCCCTTTATTGTAAGACTGTGTCCCCTGGTTCTGGACTCGCCCAACATTGGGAACATTTTTCCTGCATCTAGCTTGTCCAGTCCTTTTAAACATTTTATATGTTTCTGTAAGATCCCCTCTCATCCTTCTAAACTCCAGTGAATACAAGCCTAGTCTTTTCAATCTTTCCTCATATGACAGTCCCGCCATCCCAGGGATCAATCTCGTGAACCTACGCTGCACTGCCTCAATTGTCCTTTTAATATGCTTAAGGAAAATCTTATTGTCTCCTTTTATATTCTCTGAATTTATTTTCTAGTTTTGTTGTCTTTTATTTTGTCCTCTGCTAGATTCTGAATTTAACCCAGTCGACCCTTAACTTTTGCTTCCTTACATATCTGTTCTTTCAAATTAATACTCTTTAATTTCCTTTGAACTAATTTCCTTAGTTCATCAACCATCCTTACAGGAATACTTTTTGCTCAGTGCCATTAAATGTCTACCACTGCTTGCACATTGTTTTTCTTGTTAATCGCTTTAGGCAACTCTCTCCGAACTCTATCCTAATTTCTTTATTTAAGTTACTCACAAATGCTATTGATACGGAGATACTGTAGACTTGGGGACCTACATCAGGGATTGGAGCAAAAGCTCTTGCAAAGATTTAAATGGAATGAGGAAAGTGGATTAGGGCTCGTTTCAGGCTGATGTGTGATGGGATGTAGTCTATATCAGATCACCTAATCCAGTCTGAAGAAGGGTCTCAACCCGAAACCTCACCCATTCCTTCTCTCTTGAGATGCTGCCTGACCCGCTGAGTTCCTCCAGCATTTTGTGTCTACCTTCGATTTAAACCAACATCTGCAGTTTTTTTTCCTACACACCTAATTTCTTCTTCTTCCACTCACAACTTACAGCTGCAATGCCAGGACTACTCCAGAACTCTTGTGTCAGCATCTCTCCCCCCCCCCCCCCCCCAAATTTTATCTCTTCCCCTCCTCAAGCAATTTCCAAATGTAATAAACTATATGAGGACTGAGTCATCTTTGGGAAATTAAACTGAAATGCATAACCTTAATCCTAATGACAAATTTTAATTCACATTTTCCACAAATATACATTTAATCGAGAAGTAACTTCATGGTTCAGGTAGCATGAAAGCAGGGGAATATAATTATATCAAGGAGTCATTACAGGGAAAATGATAACAACACAAAATTGAGGTAATTTCATCTGAATGCACGCAGTGTTTATAGCAAGATAAGTGAATTGTTAGAATAGATAGAAATAAATTGTTGTGGCATGGTTGAAATGTGGCCAAGACTGGGAATTAAATAATTTTAGAAGAGCAGGAAATAGCAAAGCAGGAGCAGTTCTGATGAGAACGGCAGAAAAGAGAGAAGATCAGAGCTCTAACAATCAAGTAGTAGAGTTAGTTTGGGAACAGCCAAGAAACAGCCAGGAGAGGAAAAGGTGTGTGTTATTTCCAGGCCCCCAAATAAGATATAATATACATTGAAAAATTTGTAATTGAGAAATTAAAGACCCACGTTAGATGGATTATATAGCAGTCATGGGGTGCTTTAATCTGCACTTAGATGTGGAAAACCAAATGACCAGTTATACTGTGGAGGATTGATAACTACACTCGGAAAGAAGGGAGAGCGAGAGATCAATAGGGTCTCACTAGCACATGGTTAGGAAAGGTTTAGAGAGTCAAATGCAGGCAAATGGGACTAGCTTAGGTGGCAACCTGGTCTGTATGGACGAGTTGGGCTAAAGAGCCTGATTCTGAGCTGTATAATCCTGAATCTTAATAGGTGCCAAAATGCTCAGATCTATTCTTAACTATTCCTGAAAGTGCAGAAAATGGTGCCAAGGTGACAAATACGCCTTGATAACTTTGAGCAACAGGGCAGACACAAGGGGCCAAATGGCCTCTCCTGTTTCTTAAAATTAGTTTCAAACATTTAAAAGATTGCCAAGGATGAACAAAAGACGTTAGAGAGAAAAAACAATATGGGAAGTAGGAAGAAATATCAAAACTTTCGAAAATTTGTTGAAGATTGTAAATAAAAGGCAAGAGAGTAAGAGAACGGTAAATGTGTCCTTTTAAAGGTTGAAACAGGAATAGGTATAATAGAGAACGTGCCTGATTTAAAGTGGAAGACAAGTAATACACAAGCAATACTGGGGTTAAAGGATTTAATGAGGGCGAGGCAGTTAAAATGAAGCGAGATACTGAGGTGATGAATTGGAGCAATTAAAATGTCCTTTGTTGTAGTGATATGTTGTTTGTAAACGGCTGAGGCTCATTCAAAAAAAATTATTTTAGCTTCAATGAACTGAAAAATCACTTGAACTATGACAGCAAAAGGAACTAACTGCTTGAGAGAGGTTACCTCTAGTTTTCGTTGACCATCCACCCAGCTAAATCATTATGTAGGTGCTGTTAGACAATAGACAATAGGTGCAGGAGGAGGCCATTCGGCCCTTCGAGCCACCACCGCCATTCAATGTGATCATGGCTGATCATTCTCAATCAGTACCCCGTTCCTGCCTTCTCCCCATACCCCCTGACTTCGCTATCCTTAAGAGCTCTATCTAACTCTCTCTTGAATGCATTCAGAGAATTGGCCTCCACTGCCTTCTGAGGCAGAGAATTCCACAGATTCACAACTCTGACTGAAAAAGTTTTTCCTCATCTCAGTTCAAAATGGCCTACCCCTTAGTTGTCTAAGCAGAATAAAAATATCCTTGGGTTATTTCAGTGCATGATTTCTTTTATTGCCTTTTTGCCTTGTACGGTGTGAATAACTCCAATTTATGTAGATCCTGTTGAAAACTCCATGGATTGGTTCACTGGAGGATAAAGATATTCAGACAAGTTAAGGGACGTGAATGACTTGGAAGAGACCACAGGGTTTGAAAGGAGAGAGGTAGAGGGTCTGGAGGGGGCTTGGATTCATCAAGATGCACCGTCCCACTGCTCCATCAACCACTGCTCCATCAAGCACCATCCCATTGCTCCATCAAGATGCACCATCCCACTGCTCCATCAAGCACCGTCCCACTGCTCCATCAAGCACCGTCCCACTGCTCCATCAAGCACCGTCCCACTGCTCCATCAAGCACCATCCCATTGCTCCATCAAGCACCGTCCCACTGCTCCATCAAGCACCATCCCACTGCTCCATCAAGCACCATCCCATTGCTCCATCAAGCACCATCCCACTGCTCCATCAAGCACCATCCCATTGCTCCATCAAGCACCATCCCATTGCTCCATCAAGCACCATCCCACTGCTCCATCAAGCACCATCCCACTGCTCCATCAACCACTGCTCCATCAAGCACCATCCCACTGCTCCATCAAGCACCGTCCCACTGCTCCATCAAGCACCATCCCACTGCTCCATCAACCACTGCTCCATCAAGCACCGTCCCACTGCTCCATCAAGCACCATCCCATTGCTCCATCAAGCACCATCCCATTGCTCCATCAAGCACCATCCCATTGCTCCATCAAGCACCATCCCACTGCTCCATCAAGCACCATCCCACTGCTCCATCAAGCACCATCCCATTGCTCCATCAAGCACCATCCCACTGCTCCATCAAGCACCATCCCATTGCTCCATCAAGCACCATCCCATTGCTCCATCAAGCACCATCCCATTGCTCCATCAAGCACCATCCCATTGCTCCATCAAGCACCATCCCACTGCTCTCCTTCTTCTCACAACCTTTAATTTTTCTCTCATTTTTAACTCCACTTTGAAAGCTGCCGTTAGATCTATAGCTACCATTTTTACCCTGCAGTTCATTCTGAATCCCAACTATATGTTGCGTTTCTAAAATCCATGCATTGACTCTGATTCTTACTTTGGAACAGAAGATGCAGCAGCAGAAATCTGCCTTGTGGCCCCTTGAGCATGCACCACCACTTGTCAGGGTCATGACTGAACAGCCCCCAGCTCTACTTTCCTGCCCTATCCCCAGGACCCTTGACTTCTTGCAGATCCAGAGGTCTATCCATCTCTGTCAGAATGAGCTCAGTGACTGAAATTACATAGTCTCCAGGGTAGAGCATCCAAAGGTTCACACTCCTAGCCCCCCCCCCAGTAAGTGAGGATTTTCTTTTCTCGCTCTCCTAATTCTAAAACTCCCCCCCCCGGTTTAATACTCAGGCTTGGGCAACGTTATGTAGGTTTTGATGGGATGATCTGCCATTCTTCTAACCTCTAGAGAATGCAGTCGCAGTCTGTTTGATCTTTGCTACAGTAAACCCACTGTCCCTTGAACTAGTCTGGTAAGTCTTCACTGCACTCTCTCTGTGGCAAGTTCATCTTTTCTTGCACAAGGAGCCCAAAACTGCAGGCAATACCCCAGTTGCACTCTCACCAAGGACCCATACAATTTCAAGAAGACGTCCTTACTTCAGCAATCACACCACCTTGTTCTTCTGCAAGTCATCTACAATCCCTTCTCTCAGGTTATCAATGCTTTAAACATGTGGAACAGATTTTCTGCATCTAAGCATTTCATCATCTTAAACAACTCTAACAAATCTTCAATGGTACCTCTGTCCTAAGCTAAACAGCTCCAGCTTCACGGCAGTCCATTAAATCTGGAAATAAGCTCCTATGTGCATTCCGCAGTCAGAAAGCTGTATTTACCATCTCAGAAATTGCTGTGGTGTTTGTGTGCATCTGTGTGAGAGTGATGATGGGAGAGCTGTTTGTGGCTTTACCCTGGTGCCGTTGTAGCTGCAGTGAATGAGATGCTTTGTTGGATTATCTCAGCAACTGCATCCAGTACTCACCAGTAAAAATATCTGTGTTTAAATCAGTAAGTCACTTCACGAGAAACCAAAAATTATTCATCATTTGCAGTGAGGTCTGTTTTGATATTGCTGCTTGTGGAAGATGGGAATGTTCACAGATGGTTGCCGAAACATTCAGTTCCATTCACAACCTCAGCAAATACAGCAACCCCTGCCTGGAATCAGCAAAATCTATTCCACGTGCAGGCAGGCAGGGATTGGTAAGTGGCAGGCACAAATGCCAGTCAATGACATCTCCTGCAAAGGAAAATCTAAACACCCGTTCCTGACATTCATTGTAACTACAATCGCCAACTCCCCACCGACATCTTTCTTGGGAGTGACCAGACACACACCTGGACAAAGCCTGTAAATACTGTGGATTCAAGTGCGTGTCAGAGGCCAGCAAGAATCTAGTTCAGATGCTGGAATCCAGTCATGCCACCGCTTTAGTATTCCATCAGTTTAGTTAGACCTGTTGCTGAGTCTAGAGAATATATCCCGGTCACTGTCATGAATGGGCTGCATGTAGAGTCCTTTTGGACAAATATATAGCATTAAAAGTAAATACTATAGATTGTGTGAATGTTAAAGTAAGAAGGAAAACTTCAAATTTTACCTGAGAAAATATATTTTGTGTTATAAAATATCAAGACCTTTAAACAATCACAGAAATCAGGGAAGGCCGTTGGGTCGAATGCATGTGCTAATGCTCACTCACAAATGGAACTACCTGCTCTTATCCTTCCCCCACTTCCTACCCATTGTTGTTTTTAAATTAATTGTTCTGTTACCTTTAAATTGTCCCGTAGTTTCTGCTTGAACAGCCAGTTTCCAACAATGTGCCAATATATTTCCCTTTTTTAAATCTTTACCAAACCCCATAAAAACTTTCAGTTTCCCTTTCAATGTATTTTTTAAAATGTTGAAGACTAATAACATTGTGTTCCAGTAAAACCTCCAACTTTTCTTCATAACTCAAAATTCCATCATCTGCAATTCTTTCTTTATCTCCAAATCGTCATTCTACTTTTTGTTTTGGGGGGGGGGGAGGGGGCGTAAAATCAGTGCCCAAAACCATATGTGACATTCAAATCATAGCTTAATCAGTATTCTATGAAATTTTAGTATGGTCTTAATATATATTTTTAATTCTGCATGCATTTTATGGGCATTTTTATCAGCCTGCCATACTTTTACAGATCTTTTTATCGCTAGCTCTGAATATGTAGACTCCTGGGAGATTTACTTTTCGTTTACTGCTTTCACAAAGGTCATTCAGATCATTTTTTAAGCATGAACAGATTTGAAAATTCTTGTTTCTCAGTTGAGTCCTCTCTTGGTTTCCTGTAGGATTAACCTGCACAGAACAGAACTTCATAACCAAAGCATCCAGTCAACGGGCAGCCGCAGAGCACGGTCTCATTGTCGTGGTGCCGGACACCAGTCCTCGTGAGTAACAAAACCACCCAATTCTCCTCTTCACACTAGATTGAGACACAATTGAATCAATGTCAACAGCTGTTGTGTAAATCGGTTGTTGACGTTGAAGTAAGTGTGCTGCAGCAGTTAAGAAGTTTCTGCCATTTATGGTAAATTGAATGTAAAAACCATTAAGTGGTCTTGCGAGAAGAGCCGCTGCCTCACACCGCCAGAAACCAGACTTGGATAATTTTAGATTTAGATTTTTTAGATTTAGAGATACCACGTGGAAACAGGCCCTTCGGCCCATCGATCCCCGCACATTAACACTATCCTACACACACTAGGGACAATTTTTACATTTGCCCAGCCAATTAACCTACATACCTGTACGTCTTTGGAGTGACCTCAGCTGCTGTCTGTGTGGAGTTTGCATGTTCTACCTGTGACCGCGTTTGAAAAGTCCGGGAGCAGAGCAAGGACGCCCGTTGGCTGAGAAGACAAGTAAGTGCTAATTTAAGTGAGAAGTCAGGTAAATTGGACAATCAGGCAATTTAATTGGTGATATAAGCAAGACTTGCAAAAGGGTGCAGCCCTGTCCGGGTGCAGCCCAGTGAGGGAAGTGCGAGTCTTTGGCTGCGAGTCTTCGGTGAGGAGGATACAATTGTTTTAAGACACAAGGTAATGGCAGAAAAGTTGGTGCAGTGTGTTTCCTGCAGGATGTGGGAAGACAGGGACGTCGCTGGAGCTTCTGGGAGCTACACCTGCAAGAACTGTGTCCAGGTGCAGCTCCTGAAGGGACGTGTGGTGGAGTTGGAGAGGCAGTTGGATGACCTCAGGGCCATCCGGGAATGTGAGAGTTTCCTCGACAGGACCTATTGTGAGGCTGTCACGCCAAGGGTCCAGGTCGAGCGAAGGTGGGAGACTGTTTCAGGGGGGAGTGGACGAGGACTACAGCGGGAGACTGTTTCAGGGGGGAGTGGACGAGGACTACAGGAGACCCCAGTGGCTGTGCCTATTGCAAATAGGTATACCCTCTTGGGAACTGTCGGGGCAGAAGACGTTTCCAGTCCAAGTGGCGGACCTGTTGGCAAGGATACTCGACAGGGGAGACCGAAGTCAGGAAGAGCCGTAGTGGTCGGTGACTCCATAGTCCGAGGGACGGACAGAAGATTCTGTGGCAGCAGGAGGGACTTGAGGATGGTCTGTTGCCTCCCTGGTGCCAGGGTTCAACACATCACGGAGCGGCTTCAGAAAATCCTAGTGAGGGAAGGCGATCAACCTGAAGTCGTTGTGCACGTGGGCACGAATGACGTCGGGCGGAAGAGGAAGGAGGTGCTACAGCGGGAGTTTAGAGAGTTGGGAAAAACACTGAGAAGTAGGACGTCGAAGGTGGTTATCTCTGGACTGCTACCGGTACCTCGTGCTGGTGAGGCCAGGAACAGAGAGATAGAGGGTATGAATTTATGGCTGAGGGGCTGGTGCAGAGAGCAGGGATTTAGATTTCTGGACCACTGGGATCTCTTCTGGGCTAGGGGTGACTTGTACAAAAGGGACGGGTTACATCTTAACAGCAGGGGGACAAACATTCTGGCAGGCAGGTTTGCTAGTGTGACACCTGTGGCTTTAAACTAAGTAGTGGGGGGGAGGGGTTAACAAATTGTGAATATGAAGATGAGGTAAAAGGGAATACAGGAGATATTGCAAAAGACTCGGAAGAATGGGAACAGAAGTTCTAGAGGGGAAAAGAAATTAAGGGCAGGGCCAATTATGACCGATGTGAGAGGGGAGGTAAATACAGAAGTTAAAGTGTTGTACTTAAATGCGCGTAGTATAAAAAATAAAGTGGATGAGCTTGAGGCTCAGTTAGTCATGGGCAAGTATGATGTTGTAGGGATCACTGAGACATGGCTACAAGAGGACCAGGGCTGGGAACTGAATATTCAGGGGTACACAACGTATAGAAAAGACAGACAGGTGGGCAGAGGGGGTGGGGTTGCTCTGATGGTAAGGAATGATATTCATTCCCTTGCACGGGGTGACATAGAATCAGGAGATGTTGAATCAGTATGGATAGAAATGAGAAATTGTAAGGGTAAAAAGACCCTAATGGGAGTTATGTATAGGCCCCCAAACAGTAGCCTCAAAATAGGGTGCAAGTTGAATCAGGAGATAAAATTGGCGTGTCAAAAATGTAATGCTACGGTGGTTATGGGAGATTTCAACATGCAGGTAGACTGGGAAAATCAGGTTGGAAATGGACCCCAGGAAAGAGAGTTTGTAGAGTGCCTTCGAGATGGATTCTTAGAACAGCTTGTACCGGAGCCTACCAGGGAGAAGGCAATTCTGGATTTAGTGTTGTGTAATGATCCTGATCTGATAAGGGGACTAGAGGTAAAAGAGCCATTAGGAGGCAGTGATCACAACATGATAAGTTTTACTCTGCAAATGGAAAGGCAGAAGGGAAAATCGGAAGTGTCAGTATTACAGTATGGCAAAGGGGATTACAGAGGCATGAGGCAGGAGCTGGCCAAAATTGACTGGAAGGAGGCCCTAGCAGGGAAGACGGTAGAACAGCAATGGCAGGTATTCCTGGGAATAATGCAGAGGTTGCAGGATCAATTTATTCCAAAGAGGCGGAAAGACTCTAAGGGGAGTAAGAGACACCTGTGGCTGACAAGGGAAGTCAGGGACAGCATAAAAATTAAGGAGAGGAAGTATAACATAGCAAAGAAGAGTGGGAAGACAGAGGATTGGGACTCTTTTAAAGAGCAACAAAAGTTAACTAAAAAGGCAATACGGGGAGAAAAGATGAGGTACGAGGGTAAACTAGCCAATAATATAAAGGAGGATAGCAAAAGTTTTTTTAGGTACGTGAAGAGGAAAAAAATAGTCAAGGCAAATGTGGGTCCCTTGAAGACAGAAGCAGGGGGATTTATTATGGGGAACAAAGAAATGGCAGACGAGTTAAACCGTTACTTTGGATCTGTCTTCACTGAGGAAGATACACACAATCTCCCAAATTTTCTAGGGGCCGGAGAACCTAGGGTGATGGAGGAACTGAAGGAAATCCATATTAGGCAGGAAATGGTTTTGGGTAGACTGATGGGACTGAAGGCTGATAAATCCCCAGGGCCTGATGGTCTGCATCCCACGGTACTTAAGAAGGTGGCTCTAGAAATAGTGGAAGCATTGGAGATCATTTTTCAATGTTCTATAGATTCAGGATCAGTTCCTGTGGATTGGAGGATAGCAAATGTTATCCCACTTTTTAAGAAAGGAGGGAGAGAGAAAACGGGTAATTATAGACCCGTTAGTCTGACATCAGTGGTGGGGAAGATGCTGGAGTCAATTATAAAAGACGAAATTGCTGAGCATTTGGATAGCAGTAACGGGATCATTCCGAGTCAGCATAGATTTACGAAGGGGAAATCATGCTTCACAAATCTACTGGAATTTTTTGAGGATGTAACTAGGAAAATTGACAGGGGAGAGTCAGTGGATGTGGTGTACCTCGACTTTCAGAAAGCCTTCGACAAGGTCCCACATAGGAGATTAGTGGGCAAAATTAGGGCACATGGTATTGGGGGTAGGGTACTGACATGGATAGAAAATTGGTTGACAGACAGAAAGCAAAGAGTGGGGATAAATGGGTCCCTTTCGGAATGGCAGGCAGTGACCAGTGGGGTACCGCAAGGTTCGGTGCTGGGACCCCAGCTATTTACGATATACATTAATGACTTAGACGAAGGGATTAAAAGTACCATTAGCAAATTTGCAGATGATACTAAGCTGGGGGGTAGTGTGAATTGTGAGGAAGATGCAATAAGGCTGCAGGGTGACTTGGACAGGTTGTGTGAGTGGGCGGATACATGGCAGATGCAGTTTAATGTAGATAAGTGTGAGGTTATTCACTTTGGAAGTAAGAATAGAAAGGCAGATTATTATCTGAATGGTGTCAAGTTAGGAGGAGGGGGAGTTCAACGAGATCTGGGTGTCCTAGTGCATCAGTCAATGAAAGGAAGCATGCAGGTACAGCAGGCAGTGAAGAAAGCCAATGGAATGTTGGCCTTCGTAACAAGAGGAGTTGAGTATAGGAGCAAAGAGGTCCTTCTACAGTTGTACCGGGCCCTGGTGAGACCGCACCTGGAGTACTGTGTGCAGTTTTGGTCTCCAAATTTGAGGAAGGATATTCTTGCTATGGAGGGCGTGCAGCGTAGGTTCACTAGGTTAATTCCCGGAATGGCGGGACTGTCGTATGTTGAAAGGCTGGAGCGATTGGGCTTGTATACACTGGAATTTAGAAGGATGAGGGGGGATCTTATTGAAACGTATAAGATAATTAGGGGATTGGACACATTAGAGGCAGGAAACATGTTCCCAATGTTGGGGGAGTCCAGAACAAGGGGCCACAGTTTAAGAATAAGGGGTAGGCCATTTAGAACGGAGATGAGGAAGAACTTTTTCAGTCAGAGAGTGGTGAAGGTGTGGAATTCTCTGCCTCAGGAGGCAGTGGAGGCCAGTTCGTTGGATGCTTTCAAGAGAGAGCTGGATAGAGCTCTTAAGGATAGCGGAGTGAGGGGGTATGGGGAGAAGGCAGGAACGGGGTACTAATTGAGAGTGATCAGCCATGATCGCATTGAATGGCGGTGCTGGCTCGAAGGGCTGAATGGCCTACTCCTGCACCTATTGTCTATTGTCTATTGTCTCCCTCAAATCCCCCCACAACCCAGAGGCTTGCGAGTTGATAGGTTAATTAGGGGCAGTCAACCTCTCCTAGTGTGTGGGTACGTGGTACAGTGTGGAGAATAAAATGAGTGTGTGTAGGATTATGTAAATGGGTGGTTGATAATCGGTGCGGACATGGTGGACTTAAGGGCCTGTTTCCATGTTGTATCTCTTTAACTTGATTAATCCATTATGTTTACACATCAAATTTGGTTAGTATCTGAGCAGCTTTCTGGTTGACCAAGGTGTGTTGCCATTGCAGGTGGCTGCAATATTGACGGTGAGGATGAGAGCTGGGACTTTGGTACAGGAGCTGGGTTTTATGTAAATGCCTCCGAGGAACCTTGGAAGACTAACTACCGGATGTATGCCTATGTGACCGAGGAGGTACGTCGATCAGTGGCTGGGCTGTTTAGAAGCACAAGGTGACCTGTTTAATTTTGAAATAAATACATTGTTTCTGTTGAGACTGCTGATCATGGCAAGGCTCCCAATGAACCGTGGGACCACACAGGTTAGCTTTCCCAGCTATCCACTGCGGTGGTAGTGGATGGCCCAGAGCAGACCACTGGATGGGAGGAATGGAGGAGGCATGCTTGGCCCTACATGGAGAGATACTAAGTAGTTTACGCCATCAGATCGGCCTGCTCTTTAATGGCATCAACAACCTATACCTCGCCTCGTTCACTGCCGAGGTTCCATTTGCTCAGTATCCTGACCCAACTCAAACAATCTGATGGGCTGTTGGTCGTTTAGTTCTTGTCTTGGTGTAAGTTTTGTGTCAATTTTGTTATTCTAACTCCTTCACAGAACAGTGGGAATGGATTTATTAAACGCTACGATATTTTAGTGTCCTCCCTAACGGAAGGATTACTTGCATATTATCTCTGTAGTAACCCTGCCGCCACCGGTTTTGGACCCATCGCCTGTCAGAGCCACTCTGTGCCAGCATCTGTCGTGGTGCAGGACGCGGCAATTCTTGTTAATCCACGTGCTCTCCTTGGCAAACAGCTCACTGCCACCTCATCATTCTGCTGCCAAGGATGTGAGCCAGGCAGTCAGCCAATAACATAAAGGCACCAAACTCCATAGTACCTGAATTCTAATTGAAACTCAATGATCAGAAATGGTTGCTTTTGCTGCTGTGTTTATAAATTTCTCTGCTTTTCTTGATGCACCTGCCAATGGTTAATGCCATGACCACTCTTTTAATAAAATGAATTCTAATGTGTCGGATGCTTCAGAGCGAAATTTTCTGTAAAGCCGTTGTGGAGTTTACCCCTCTGCAGTTACATTGCCGCTCGCTGTCACATATCTGCACATCTTGATTAAGGTTTCTAATGCAGTTTAGTGACTCGTTACTGTTTTCTTCACAGTTGCCTCGTCTCGTTGATGCTAATTTCTCTGTGATCTCTGGGAAGATGTCCATCTTTGGCCATTCAATGGGTGGTCATGGGGCATTAGTTTGTGCTTTGAAAAACCCTGGAAAGTACAAGGTACGAGCACTTTTTGGTATCTGCCTTATTTACAACAAACAATTTCTATAGTCTCAAATCCTGCTGTTGGATAACACGGGATGCCACCTTAATACAAGCTAGTGCAAAGTTGCTGATGTATTGCATGATAAAATGAAAGGTTTCAAAATGGGTTGGTGCAATGCCTTTACGTATACAAATCCTTGATCTACTGGTCTGACTTGGAAAAGATTTGTGATTTCTCAGGTAAAGAAACTCACCAAAGGTTGCAGCTGAACAGTCCCCTCATTAGTGGCACTACTGTAGTGGTCAGTGTGATTGTCCCATGCAGTTGTGCCCTCTCACCAATGGCACTGCGATAGTGGTCTGTATGACTGTGCCATGCAGTTGTTGTACCCCCTCAGCAGTGGCACTGCAAATAGTGAAAGTATTGAAAGTTGGGATGCTGGCAGTTAGTCTTTCTCTATTTCAGTACCCATCTGGCTATCACTGGTATCTACAGTGTCCACTACCATTGCTAGTTGCTCTTGAGTCTTCTTGTGGAAAATGTCATTACCTGGTTCTTAGGTGCTGCATTCTGCCAGCCATTATTGGTCCAGCAATGGCAGAAACTCACTCAAAGGTTGAAACAAGAAACCAATGAGAGTAGTATTGCAGTATTGACTGTTCACACGAATGAAAACAAAAATAATATGTATAGCTTTATGAAGTACAAATGTAAAATATTCTGGCAATGCTTAATATCAGTATCATTTATTTGGATTTCTGGTCACACCATTACAAGAAGGATGTGGGGGTTTTGGTGAGGCGCAGAAGAGGTTCACCAGAATGCTGTCTGGATGAAAGGGTATTAGCTATTAGGAGGTTGGACAAACTTAGATTGTTTTCTCTGGAGTGCCAGAAGCTGAGGCTGACAGTAGTTTATAAAATTATTTGAGACAATAGACAATAGGTGCAGGAGTAGGCCATTAAGCCCTTCGAGCCAGCACCACCATTCAATGTGATTATGGCTGATCATCCTCAATCAGTACCCCGTTCCTGCCTTCTCCCCATACCCCTTGACTTAGAAGCATAGATACAGTGAACAGTTTCTTTTCCCCAGGGTGGAAATGTAAAATATTAGAGGGTATAGGTTGAAGGTAAATGTGACACAGTTTAAAAGAGATGTGCAGGGCAAGTTATTTTGCACAGAGAGTGGTGGATGCCTGACATGTGCTGCAATGGGTGGTAGTGGAAACAGACGTGATGGTGGCATTTAAGAGGCACTTAGGCACATTAACAGGCAGGGAATGAAGGAATATGTATTGTGTAGGCAGATGAGATTAGTTTAATTTGGCATCATTGTCGTTGAAGGTCATGTCCCTGTGCTGTATTGTTATGTTCTATTTAAAACCTGCATAAAAATACACATTCTTTTTTATGTTGCCTTGGTTAACAATTGCCATGCATATTTTTGTATTTTGTATTTTGTGAAATGCTTGTGCATTTTAAGAAACATCAAGTTGGATACTTGTACTATTTGGTGTACTGCAAAGTGTGTAATGATCTCACAAAACTATACAACATGAAACAGCCCTCTGGCCCAACTTGTCTATGCTGACCACATTGGCAGTCTGGGCTTGTTCCATTTGCCTGCATTTAGTCCATATTCCTCGGAATACTTCATTTCCATATATCGGCCCAAATGTCTTTTGACAGTTTTAATTGTATCTGCTTCTCCAGCTTCCTCTGGTAGCTCGGGGATTACCGTGTAAGTGAAATCTCTCAGCTCTCACATTAAACTGATGCCCGTTAGTTTTAGATCCCTGTACTCTGGGGATAAAGACTGTGAGCCCCTTGTGATCTTGTGCATCTCAGAAATGTCACCAATCAGCAATGTCACACTCCATGGACAAAGGCTCCAGTTTATCCAGTCTCTCCCTATAACTCAAGCCCACAAGTTCAATCACCAGCCTTGAGAATCTCTTCTGCAGCATTTCCAACTTAATGACATGCTATGGCTGGGTGGCAAGAATTGTACACAGTGCTCCAAATGTGGTCTCACCAATGACTTGTACTCAATAACCTTCCAAATGAAGCCAAGCATGCCAAGCACTGCCTTCACCACCCTGTGCATCTGAACCACCATTTTTTTGGAACCATTCACGTTCTACAGTGAGCTCTGCCATTTACTGTGCAAATCCCATACTGTTTTGACGTACAAAGTACAACACCTCCCTTGTCAAGCTAAATTAATTTGCCATTCCTTGGCTCACCTTCCCAACTGATTTAGGTCCTGTTTAAACTTTGACATCCTTCCTTCCTGTCCACTATGCCACCATTTCTGGTGTAATTTGCAAATATACCAACATTGTCATCCAAATTCTTGATGTAGATAACAAACAGCAGTGGACCAAGCACTAACACCTGCAGCACACCAGGGGTCACAGGCCTCTAATCAGAAAAACAACACTCTACAACCAGCCTTTGACTACAACTAGTCTTTGACTCCTTCCTCCAAGACAATTTTGAATCCAATGGGAACAACAGCCACTGCCCTGCACTCATCAATCCTCCTGGCTGTTGTCATTCCTGATCAGAAAGGAAATCCTCCTCCCCCCTTACCTGCATCCCTCAATGTTCAATGGTGCTTTATTGTCACATTTGCTAACAGACAGTGAAATATTTTTTTTGCATACAGTTCAGTAAAGTATTGCCATACCGAAGCACAATCCCTGATTTACAATGTACAGAAATAGTCCACTGAGGCCGCATGCAAGAGGCGCCAAGACTCTTGTGTGACCTAAACAAACCACGTTATAAGGCATACTGGCAATAGCATTACCTTATAACATTATAACAGAGACGAAAAATTAACGTATTTCTCCTATTGATTCCTCATAACACGTGGGCAGTCTGTGTCAGCAATGGCTCCTATCTGCAACCCCGTGCTGTGCCCCTGGGGGCAGAAGGCATTTACTGGCTACCTGGGACCTGATAAAACCAAGTGGGAGGTAAGCTCGATTTTCACTTCTAGTCTCTGTTGAATCTTTGATCCCTCAAGATGCAGGCTCCATGAAGCATCCCTGTGCCCCTTGGCAGGCCCAGATTGTTTCCACTTGGTGCTGCCCAGTACCGACTCTTCTTTGAATCGAGCGGGAGTGTCCAATTTCCCACTGCAACGTGAGTGTGAGAGGCATGTCCAATTTCCCACGTCGCAGCGTGAGTGTGAGAGGTATGGTCTATGTTACGGCTGACAGACTGAAGCCTTCGACACTCTTGCACCTGTATCCAGCTCAGACCCCCAGGCTGCAATTTATCTGAGCCCAAACCAAGCCTTTCTCCTCTCCTATGTTTCAATTCTGTATTTGTAGTAGTTCAGTTCTCTAGAAGGAAGTGCTTCCCACAGCACCTACTTATTAAAATCCTCATCATCTCGCTGGTTAAGCCCCAGGTGCACCAGGCCAGACTGACGCACAAAGCTGACCCACACAGAAGCTGATTGTGGCTTCTGGGTGACCTGACTGCTACTGTGTGGCTCATCCTGCTGCAGCACAAATAATCCTTTTCACATCATCTGGAAAATAGTTTTATAAGCAAATTGTGACATATGTTTGGATTTCTTATGGTTAATAAACTGCAGGTTACCGTGTCTAGAAATTGTGAGCAACCATTAATTGTGTTTGTAAGCCAGCCGTTAAACCAATGTGTGCTGACGTGTTAAAGTATGCCGTTCATTTCCGCAGACGTATGATGCCACCTCTCTAGTGGGATCCTATTCCGGACCTCACCTGGACATCCTCGTTGACCAAGGAAAGGACGATCAGTTCTTGGTGGCTGGACAATTGCTCCCTGATAACTTTATCAAGGCATGCACTGAGAAGAAGATTCCAGTTGTTTTTCGGCTCCAGGAGGCAAGTGTTGCAGGCTTCATTAGACACCCACTAGGCATTGGCTTTGTGTGTTAAAGGGGCAAGTCATCCAGTCAGTGCACAGTCTTCTCATCTCTAGAGCCCTCTCGTCAGTAGTCAGGGATGGATTCTTTGTGACATCTTTTTTGGGCTTTTGACAGCTCCCAGTGGTAAAAATATCTCTCAAAGTTGAAAAAAAAAGTAAAGATACTGCACTTTGTGAAAGTGGCATACATTACTGGAGCAACTGAGCCACAGCACTGAAAACATTGAGAAAGTATTGTGATTTTAAAACAAGTTTTCCTAGAGTTATCAAACATTTACAGTTTGCTATTGTATCTCAAATATTTAATTAATTATCTTAAAATATGGTTGATAATGTAATCTTTGTTTTTCTCTAGTTTTGACAAGTTTCCTATTTTTCTTTCTTCAGGGGTATGATCACAGTTACTACTTCATCGCTTCATTTGTTGGAGACCACATCAAGCACCATGCAAAGTATCTCAATGCTTAGGCACCAGCATTGATGAATGTCTGATTGTACCTCCCCCTCGTGAAAGATAATAGTTCACCATATTTTGGTTCAATAACTCCTGTCCTTGCCCTTCCCTACACAGTGGCTGCCGGTACTTTGAGTTGATCTGCAACAAGGAGTTTATCCTCAGCTAGCCAGCCCTTTGGAAATCATTGTCATTGATTTGCTTTATAAAATCAGAGTTGTTATTATGTTCATAAGAACAAAGCTGAAATAAAGTCGAGAATAAAGTCAATGAAACTGGGTTTGGGTGTCTGTGTGCAACAGGACACTGCCATAAAGCAGTCATCTAGATGAGCTGTGGAGGGCTGCCTCGCCCCTGGTCTCAGCGAATCCATACCTTCCGAGCTGGCCCAGGGGCATCTGGCAGTTTAATGACCTTGCCACTGGGATGTGATAGGAGGGAATGGGAACTGCCCAGTCTGCTCCAGTTGAAAGCACTTCAGTTCCACTTCAAGAAACTAATTTGTCTACCCAATCTAGGCCTCGCATCATTTTATATACTTTAATCAGATCTCCCCTTAATGTCCGGCATTCTAGAGAAAACAATCCAAGTGTGTCTAACCACTCCCTGTAGCTAACACCACCTAATCCTGGCATAATTCCGGTAAACCTCCTTTGTACCCTTCCCAAAGCCTTCATGTCTTTCCTGTAATGGGCGATCAGAACTGCACGCACTACTCCAAAGGTGGCCTAACCAAAGTATTATAAAGCTGCATCATGATTTCCTGACTTATACTCAAGGCCCTGACCAATGAAGGCAAGCACACTGTATGGAATTCTCTGCCACAGAAGGCAGTGGAGGCCAATTCACGAGATAGCCCAGCTGATAGCGGTTGTGCAGTAGAAAACAGAAACAGAAAACAGATGTTTTCAAGAGGGAGTTAGATTTAGCTCTTAGGGCTAAGGGAATGGGGTACTGATTGTGAATGACCAGCCATGATCACATTGAATGGCGGTGCTGGCTCGAAGGACCGAATGGCCTACTCCTGCACCTATTGTCTATTCTTTATTGTCTATTGAATCATGGGATATGGGGAAAAAGAATGAATGAGGTACTGATTTTAGATGATCAACCATGATCATATTGAATAGCGGTATGGCTCGAAGGGCCGAATGGCCTACTCCTGCACTTATTTTTTCTATGTCTTCATTGCTACGCTATCTACTTGTGTTGCCAATTTCATGCGCTTATGGACTAGGACCCCAAGATCGCTCTGAAAATCAATGCTGTTTCAGATCTTCCCTTTAATTGCATATTTGAAATATGGCAACTCTGTACTGCCTCAGGGAAGTCTATTCTTACACTACAATTGTTGCACTTTTGTATTTATTTATGATTGAGTTTATGTATATGAATTTACTGAGGTATGCAAAACAATGAATTTCACTGTATTAAGGTGCATTTGACAATAAAGTACCATTGAACCATTGATATAGGTAGATAATAGAGAGACGAAATCAGGTTATCGCACTGGGGGATTTCAATTCCCAAATAGTTTAGTTTATTATCACCTGCACTGAGGTACAGTGAAAAGCTTTTTTGTTTTGTCGCGTGCTATCCAGTCAGTGAAAAGACTATACAAGATTACAATCAAACCATTCAGTGTTGTGATGGGTTGATAAGGGAATAACGTTTAGTGCTAGATAAAGTCCGATTAAAGATAGTCTGAGGGTCTAATGAGGTAGAGGGAAGGTCAGGACCGTTCTTTAGTTGGTGATGGGATGGTGCAGTTGCCTGATAACAGCTGGGCAGAAGCTGTCCCCGAATCTGGAGGTGTGTGTTTTCACACTCATTTTTAACTGTACAAATTTACAAATATTAACTGGGATTGTTCTAGTGTTGAAGACCTAGAGGGGCGGAATTTTGAGCAGTGGGGCCATGTTAGCAACAGAAGGGCCTTGGACAAATTCAAGGTTCCCAGGAGGCAGGACAGGTGGTTAAGAAAGCAAAATGAGTGCCTACCTTTGTCAGCTGGAGCGTGGAGTAGAATAGCAGAGGTGTCATGGTACAGCTTTATAAAAGACAGTCACACCACGGTGGAGTACAGTGTACAGTCCCGGCTGCTACGCAAAAGGAAGATTTTATCAGGATGTTGCCTCGGATAGTTTTTCAGTCATGAAGTTACATAGAGTTTGGTTCCCTTGGAGTGGAGGAGGCTGAGGGTGGAGGTATATAAAATTCTGAGGATCACAGATAAGGGAGATAATTTACCACTTTTCCCCCTTGCAGGGGATATTGAATAGTGGTTGGAATCTAGAATGCCCTGCCTGAGTCAACGACTCACAACTATACCAAGTATCTGGAATCACCAAGGCTTAGAAGACATCTCTGATCAGTGGTGGACCAAGGAGATCAGTGGCAGGACCTTTGTTGTTTGTAGTATATACTGTAAAAATAATGTGGATGAGAATGTAGATTGGCCGAATGGTAAATTTGAAGACGACAGGAAAATTTATATTGGTTTATTATTGTGATGTGTACAGTGATATGGTGAAAGGCATTTGTTTGCATGCTATCAGATTAAATCAGATACTGTACATAAACACAATCAAGCTATACACAAGTACAACAGGTAGAGCAAAGAGAAAAATACAAGAGTGCAGAATATCGTTTTTCAGCTTTGTAGTATAGTTTCAGAGTATCCACAATGAGGTAGCTTGGAAGATGATTTGTGAATTGTGAAATGAGAAAGGAATATAGGTGAAAGGGGAGAAATAGGTGAGAATACAGGTGGGACTCCGGAGAGGGGGGAGGAGGGGGGAGAAGGGAGGGTGGGATGGGGGTTGTAGTTATCTAAAATTAGAGAATTCAATGTTCATACCGTCTGGGTTATTAGATGCCCAAGCAGAATATGAGGCGCTGTTCCTCCAGTTTGCGCATGGCTCACACCGGCAACGGAGGAGACACAGAACAGAAAGGGTGGTACGAGAACAAGAAGATGTTAAAATGGTTAGTAATCGGGAGAGCCAGTAGGCCTTAGCAGATGGAGGCAAGTGTTCAGGAAACAGTTGCCCAATCTATCCTTGGTCTAACAGATGTACAGGAGGCCACATCGGGAACACTGGGTGTAGTAGATGAGGTTAGAAGAGGTGCTTGTTAACCTGTCTCACCTGGAAGGACTGCTGGGGTCCTTGGATGGAGGTGAGGGAGGAGGTATTCAAAGTTAGAGTCATACCGCGTGGAAACAGACCCCTCGACCCAACTTTCCCACACCGACGACAAGTCCCATCTACACCTGTCATATCCATGTAGCTAATTGTTTCCTAAACGTTGCAATAGTCCCTGTCTCAACTACCTCTTCTGGCAGCTGGTTCCATACACTTACCACCCTTTGTGTGAAAAAGTTACCCCTCAGATTCTTATTAAATCATGCCCCCTTCACCTTAAAGCTACATCTTCTGGTTCTCGATTCCCTTACTTTGGGCAAGAGACTGTGTCCATCGTTCTATTGGTCTCACGATTTACACCTCTATCAGATCACTTTATTCACAAAATGCTGGAGTAACTCAGCAGGTCAGGCAGCATCTCGGGAGAGAAGGAATGGGTGACGTTTCGGGTCGAGACCCTTCTTCAGACCCTTCTATCAGATCACCCCTCGTCCTACTGGCTCCAAGGAATAAAGTCCAAGCCTGCCCAACTTCTCCCTCTAGCACCCTTTCCAACTTGACATCTTTCCAAAACACATGGCGCCCAGAACTGAACACAATACTCTAAATGTGTCATATATAACTGCAACATGACCTCCCAACGTCGATACTCACTTCTAATTATTGTAATGTTCTAATTGTTTCGGATAATCTGTGACAGCCGCAGACTCTCCGTGAGGAAGGTCGGGCGGATGTACGGTGCACCGGACAGAGGCCAGTTCATGTCCATCTGACGGGTCAGCCGCTGCGTTGGCCAGGGCGGCTGGGACATGATACCGGTGGGTGGTCCCCGTGGAGGCGTGGCCAGGGCAAAGTGGCCCAGACTGTCGGCCTCTGCTTTCTTGCACCGCCTGGTGACATCGCTCCTAAGGGTCTGTTGAGGAGTTCCAGGATTTAGATACAGCGGCCTTGAAGGGACGACAATATATTTTCATGACAAAATTCTGTTGTTCTTAGAGGGGAAGCCGATGTTCCTCGGAATCCGTTCCCCTGTCCCTCCGAGGTGGCGGGTTTAGAAAGTGCTGTGGTGCTGGGCAATACACTGATGAGTATTTTACAGATCTGCTACACACTGCAAGCGCCAGTGGAGGGGTGGATAGATCAGGTTCGCGCTCTGTTGAAGCTTGGTTTGTTCAGATTTTGCAATGATTGGCAACTATTTGGGGAATTCATTTCACGAAGAAACAAGTGTCAAGAAGCAGAGCGGCATGAGGTTAAACTGGCTCCTGCTGGAACGAAGGCAGAAGACACGGGCTGTGCAAATAACATGACTTTATTATTTATGTTACGATAGAAGTGATTTCCACATAATATACACTATGTACAATGGCTGAGATAACATCAAAGGCCGCACATGCAAAATGCGTTCCCCAAACTATATACAGACATCGGAAGATCTTTTGGCCATACGCGTGGAACTGGGTTCCCCGAAAATCGATGACTTACTAAAACTTACAAAATAATAAGATAGAACAATATATTTTTTTACATGCTGAAAGCCAGTCGTGAACAAAAACCTGATAGATTACACAATGTAATTTTAACAGCAAATGCTCAAAACCTGTAAATTAAAAAAGCACGAAGTCGTCTATATTATACGTACATACATCACTCGGTGAATTGTATTTTTTCCACAGCACGTTGCACCTTAAAGATGCAAGTCATCTCTCATCTACCAATTGTGCTTCGACTACACTTTCTACTTCTGGTACAAAACAGTTTGCATTTGTTAAACAAAGATCGCCTTTGCCTTCTATTACCGAAGATAATAGAAGTGCAATTAAGTGCATAGTTCCTTTGTAGTCTCCTGTTTTGTTTATACCCTCCTAAAGCCACAGTAAACAATCTTGTTCAGGGTAGGTCTTGTAATCTGGATGTGATTTCAGGAGAACAGAAAACACACATGGGCGTGAAACTGAACAAATGATTGAACAATGCTCCCATTCTGCTTTGTTCCTTTCAAGAAAAGCATCATTTTTGAATACACTTTGTCATACTGACAAGACAACTAACCGATCTTCCAGGAGACACGAAACTGCAGATGCTGGAATCTTGAGCAAATAAAAACTAGCAGCTGGATGAACTCAGCGGGCCAGGCAGCATCTGTGGAGGGAAATGGACCGACAGCGTATCGCACCGGGACAATTGTCGTCTTCGGAGGGACGGCCCCGACCCGAAACGTTGTCTGTCCATTCTATCCCATCCACAGACGCTGTCTGACCGCTGAGTTACTCCAACAATTTACTGTGTTTTGCTGACAGATCTTCCTGCCTGATGGTACCTTTCCTCTCAAATGTAAACATAGCTTTTCATAAGCAGCTACCTCTTGAGACTACGGTTTACCTATATTTGTGATCATGAAATGGTTTAGTAATCTTGTGCCTGGGGATAATTGGAAGAAGGTTCCTGTAATTCTCGAGGGAGTTCCCAGACAAGTCTCCACCTGCAGCACCACAGCCACATTATGACCCGCTGCCGCCAATCTCCACAGACATCTCACTCCCTGCGCCCAGGCCGAGGATTCAGCCCCTGCACAGCAACCTCGGCTCCTGCGTGGCTATTGTTAATTCTGATTAATGCACCCCACTTTACCCCTCTCTGCCCGCCATTTTACTTGCT
This sequence comes from Rhinoraja longicauda, assembly GCF_053455715.1. Lineage (NCBI taxonomy): Eukaryota > Metazoa > Chordata > Chondrichthyes > Rajiformes > Arhynchobatidae > Rhinoraja > Rhinoraja longicauda. The sequence continues at coordinate 28,938,882 of NC_135964.1, read as the reverse complement.
AATGACGATACGAAAAACGAATGAACGCACGTCACACTAACAAGCTGGTATAACACGTAGAGGTGGAATTACACTCGTTTCCTTGGATTCCTATCAGCATGGATGGTCCCGTGGCCCTGCCTCCACCTCTCCCCTCACAGCTCCGTCACCCCCCTTCGCTGTCCTGCCAACACTTTCACCAAACCACTCATGAATAACGGACCTGTCAGTGCGACGCCCGAGAAACAATCTCTGAGACGAAATACCTAAGTTTTATCTATCATACTTTCTTTTATGATATCCTATTCCAATACTATTCTACAACGAATTTCGTGAATTTTCTGTCTACATAAACATGGCGGTTGAATCTTTTAATATTCTCGTCAATTAAACCGCTCCCCTGTGAAGGTTTTTCAGGAGAAGATGGTCAGCCCACTGACCTCCTGCCTCTCTCTCCCCAGCCCTGTTCTGGTCTAAGAGCTCCAGTTCCGTCAGTTCCCGGTTTCACGCCACAAGTAGTTGACAGCAAATCAATCAGATTAGTGCATCATTCAAAATAATATAAAGCAACCATCCAATTGTTACATATGAAGAGAAAAGTGGTGGACTATATTTGGTGCATTTACTTCATGTGCATGTTTATTAGAACAATTTGGGACAAAAGATCAGATTGCGAAAGGAGCAGGACAATACAATTGTTCTTAGGTGTGTGTGGAGCTTTGCGTCTGACCCTCTCATCAAGCGGCTGAGTTGGGAGAGATGAGCTACCTGCCCTAGTAGCTCAGCAGGTACATGCACTGTTCCCACAGTCCCTTCCCATTTGCAGCAATCCCAATCGGCCGCTATTCCTGGCAGCTGGTACCATCAGAGAGCACAGCTCTCCCTTTCACCTTCGTGCTCTTAATGTTAGCTCTGTCTTTCGTCTGTGTGTTGAGGTGCAATCTGCTTCCAGTGAGTAAACCTATCGCGTGGCAGTCGCGGATACAGCTTTATTCGTGTTAACTGCAGTGTTCGGGGAGGCCAGGCTTCCCATTCACCACACCTCATGTGAAATCGCTCTCCAAGACCACCACATAAACAACTTGCAACTCAACGTCGTTTGGCAGGGTACGATTCCTGAGTACTTTTACATTTTAAGTGGTCCCCTAAATTGGCAATATAAAATAACTAACATTTGGGTTTGGCTTATAAAATTTCAGTCATTTCCTTCAGCTCACACTGAATTCAGTATAACTGGTTGCATATTTACATAATGCACCACCACCAGCAAGTGCAGTAGGAAGGCCAGTGGTCAGCGTGAGTTTTATTGTTGCAGCACAAGGTCATGGATTAAATGTAGGAAGTTAGAGAGACTCGGTTCACCGTCTCACCAGACCGCAGGCATTGTGACAGGGCTAATCTGGACGGAGTTTTTGGTATTCTGACGATACAAAATTCTAATATCGATAATACTATCGAATGAAATGGCCTTTTAATGTAAACTGGAGATTCTGGAGTATTACATCTGGTCAAATATCAGAGCAAAAGGCACATTGGATTAGGAAACATTCCACTAATTCCCTGCACAGGAAACAACGTGACTCTCTCCCCGCTCCTGATACTCAGTTACCTTAGGTCACTCAGCTGAGCAGTGTGTCATTAAATTCCTCTCTCCAATTGCTAGATCCCTTAGGAAAGTCAAACATCAATCTGATTCTATTTCTAAACGTAAGTCAACTCACCAGTCTCAATGAACCAGGGATGAATGATCAGGAATGTGCCAAAGGAATGAAGCACCCGGAGGAACTAATCGAGTGTGGACAAACTGTCGGTCAATTCCGTTTAGATTGTACTAAACCTTGGTTGGTCAATGTACTGACAGCAGCCTGAGACACCATCACACAGACTGCCTTCCAGACACTGCGTCAGACGAGTTAGTGACTGTCGTCCTCTCTTACCAGATCATTTCACATACAAATCACCAGCACACTTTCAGGAAGTTAAGATTATTCAACAGATGAAATCGAGTGTTAACTAAAATGACTAAACTGCCACAGTAAAATAAAATTGTTCCAATCTTTAAAAATCAGTTTTAGCTGCAAGTCTTTCAAATTTACAAACTTCATCTCGATGGATGGGTAAAACATCTTCTGAATAAATAATATAAATAACTTATGACCAAGTTCTAAATTTCCTCACAATCAAAAGCATTGTTATATCATAGCAACTACACAAATTAACACAACAAAAGGGTGTTTCTTTAATATATTAAAACATACTTAGGAATTTGGTCTTTCCTCACTTCTGCAAAAGCTGTAACTATCCGTAGTTGCAAAGTTAATGCACTGATTAAATACTGTGACATATGTAGTTTTTAGTTATGCTTTTAAAACAAATGTTGCGAGTGGCTCCACACGTCAGCTGAGGAAAAGTGTCCGCCTTTCGTACGTCATGTCCTCGCCCTGGGCTTGAGGCTGAGCTGCCTGCGGTCAGCAAGCAGGTGGCAGCCCTGGGGCTTCGGTTTCACAGAAACAACGGGGGTCTGCTCGCGGCCCAGTCCAACAGTGCTTGAACAGTCATACTTACTTTCAGCAACCCTTTTCCTTCCAATATGTGATGGGGCAAACATAGCTTCTCCTAAGGGAAGGTAGCACACAAAAAAACAGAAAGGTTAGCACGAACCATCCCAGGCACAGATGCGCAAGGAGAATTTAGTTCAGCTCAGAGTGGCGGGCGGCAGGAAGAGAAAGCTGACCTGGCCTCTGGCTTCTGAACTGCTGCTGTTCACATATCACCAACAGGATCAGTGCTAAGAGGTCAGCAGGTGACCCACCCGCCTCTTAGCTCACGCACACGCCAACCACACACACACACACTTATCACGGACCTCACCCTAAGTAATTGACAATGAGTGAAATCACACCAGCAATGGCAGGTGAATCAGGAGAATCTTAAACTTCAGTCAGTGTCCAAATATCTTTCCAGCAGTTCATGAATAGTCTCACAGATCAAACACTGAAGCATCAGAGGGAATCCGAGCTGGTTTTTTTCCAGAATCAGGTCTGTTCCATACCAGAACATCCGAGATGTCCTCATTCTTTAGGGAACGGGGGTTCCCCTCTCCTATCATAGATGAGGCACTCACTCGTGTCTCCTCGGTACCCTGCAGCTCCGCCCTTGCTCCCCTTCCCCCTAGTCGCAACAGAGAGTCCCCCTAGTCCTTACCTTACACTCCTTCTGCCGTTGCTTACAACACATAATTCTCCAAAATTCCCGCCACCTCCAACGGGATCCCACCACTAGCCACATTTTCCTATCACCACCCCTTTCAGCCTTCCGCAGAGACCGTTCCCTCCGCAACTCCCTGGTTAATCCATCCCTTCCCACCCAAACCACCTCCTCCCCAGGTACCTTCCCCTGCAACTGCAGAAAATGCAAAACCTGTCGCTATACCTCCTCCCTCGACTCTGTTCAGGGACCCCGACAGTCCTTTCAGGTTAGGCAGAGGTTCACTTGCACCTCCACCAACCTCATCTACTGTATCCGTTGTTCAATTTGTGGACTCGTACATCGGCGAGACCAAACGCAGACTGGGTAATCGTTTCGCAGAACACCTTTGCTCAGCCCGCGTGAACCAACCTGATCTCCCGGTTGCTGGACAATTTAATTCTCCTTCCCATTCCTAGACTTTTCTGTCCTCGGTCTCCTCCACTGTCAGAGTGAGGCTAAACGCAAATTGGAGGAACAGCATCTCATATTTTGCTTAGGCAGCTTGCAGCCCAGTGGTATGAATATTGAGCTCTGGCCTTCCCTCTCTCTCTCTCTATCCCTCCCCCACCCAAGTCGCACTAGCTTCTCATTTTCACCCTACAAACAGCTTACAATGGCCTCTTTCCTTTATCATCGTCACTTTTTTGCATATCTCTGCATATCATTGTTCTTTATCTCTCCACATCACCGTCTATATCTCGTTTCCCTTATCCCTAATCAGTCTGAAGGGTCTAGACCCGAAACGTCACCCATTCTTTCTCTCCAGAGATGCTGCCTGTCCCGCTGAGTTACTCCAGCTTTTTGTGTCTACCAATATTATTGATCCCAACCGAAAGTGCCCCACCACATTTACACATTGCCCGGGTTCACTGCCTGCTCAGAGAAAATATTCAGGTGTGCATCCCAAGTCTCACGTCATGGAAGGAAAGCTCTAGGAGAGAATTCTTCAAGATAGAATTTACTCCCATTTGGAAGAGAATGGATTAATTGGGGACAGTTAGCATGGGTTTGTTGTGACAGATCATGTCTTACTAACTCCAGATAGAGGGTTTTTTTAGGTGGCGATGGAGGTAGATGAGGGGAAGGCAGTTGTCTACATGGATTTTAATAATGCATTTGATAAAGTCCCCATGGCAGGCTGACCCAAAAGATTAAGATGCACAGAATTAACAGTGACCTGGTCGTATGGATTCAGAACTGGTTTACTGATATAAGAAAAGAGGTTGTGGCAGAAGGACAAAATTCAGGCTGGAGGTTTGTGACCAGTGGAGTCCCACATGAATCTGTGTGGGACCGCTGCTGTTTGTCAAATATATATATATATATATATATATATATCGAAATGAACCTAACTGTAGATGGATTGGTTACTAAGTTTGCAGAAGATATGAACCATGCTAGCCTCACGGATTGGGTGAAGGGCTGTCAAAGTTTACAATGGGATATAGACCAGCTACAGAAATTGGTGGAGAAATAGCAGATGGAGTTTAATCCGAGCAAGTGTGAGGTGTTGTACTTTGGGAGGTTGGATGTAAGGGGATAATATACAATTAATGGTAAAACCTTTAACACCATTCATGTACAGAGGGATTTGAGGGTCCAAGTCCATAACTCCCTGAAAGTGGCAACACAAGTAGACAGAGTTGTAAAGAATGCATATATGCTTGTCTTCATTGGTAGAGACATTGAGTATAAGAGGCAGGAAATCATGATACAGCTTTATAGAACTTTGGTTATGCCACATTTCGAATACTGCTTACAGTTTTGATCATCCCAATACAAGGAGGATGTGGGGGTTTGGAAATGGAGTAGAGTAAATTTACCAGAATGATACCTGGATTAGAGATTAACTACAAGGAGTGGTTGGACAAACTTGCACTGTTTTCTCTGGAGTGTCGGAGATTTGAAAGAAATATATAAAATTACGAGAGGCCTAGATAGGGTAGACAATCAGAACCTTTAACCCGGGATATTAATATCAAATACTAGAGGGCATAGTTTTAACGTGAGAAGAGCAAAATTTAAAGGCAATGTGTGAGGCAGGATTTTTCATGCATAAGGTGGTGGATGCCTGGAACCTGCTATCCAGGGCGGTAGAGGCAGATATAAAAGTGGCATTCAAATGGCTTTTGGATAGGCGTATGGATATACAGGGAATAGAGATATGGATTATGTGCAGGCAAGATAAGAGTTTGCCTTGGCATCATGTTCGGCACAGACATTGTGGGCCAAAGGACCTGTTCCTGTGGTGTACTGTTCATAGGCCTGCCAAGCCTACCCCAGGCTAGCTGAAGTGAATCCTTGAGTTGTATTCTGGGTTACTCTGCACCATGCATGGGTTTTACCAGCAATAATCTAGACTGCGCATTGCTCACACTCCCAGGCTTGGTACACACACAGCTTTAGTCTCCTTGTTTACTTAATGATCCAGGGTATTTTAGATCTTCCCTGCATTGCCTCGTGCCAACAAAAAGGAGGTAATCACCTCAGCATCACCAAAGCCTATTCCCAGGGTGGCCTTGGCAGAGACCAGGGTTGACCACAGGATGGCGCTAAAAGTCAATAATCCTGATGGACAGTTTCCAATTGCAGAGCAATTGATTCTCACGTGTTTATGTAAATATATTTCCAGGCAGAGGGTAGTGGCACGTAGTTGGGGTACAAATGACAATTACATCGTTAAGTTACTGGAACATGAGGATATAAATATCTTTCCTAACGAAACATGTTTCGCCAGAATTTCTTCACTGCTCCCCTTTGCTTTGCACTGGGACCACATGAACAAAGCCACAGACCCTGCTGTGATGCAGGAAGTTACAGGACATTGTGTGTTCCATGAAAAAAGTCACAGAGAACAGAACCAGGCCTTTCAGCCCATCATATTCATGCTGACCCATCTAATCCCATTTACCTGCACTGTAGAATTATTGTAACGGAAACAGACAGTGGGTATTAAAAAGAATAAATACCTGCAATTGGATTATAAATACGGTGCGAGGATATATGCACATGCAATGTTCTAAATCAGTACGCTCCAGTTGTAAGTAATATATAGCAGCACTAAAAAGAAAGCGTGGAATACACAAAAGCCAAACAGATCCCAAGTGAAAAAGGCTGGTGTTGGCTGTTGGACTTTCTCCCTGTGTGTCAGCAGTGCGGCAACAGTCCTTTGAATGGAGTGGACGTCCGACTGCAGGATGTCGTACGGAGAGCAGAGGTCAGCCTGTCCGAGGGGCAGCAGTCAGGGCAGAAGAACAATGCATGAAATTACAAATACAGAACTTAGCAAGAGACCGAATGAACAAGAACCAACAGGCCATATTAGTAGCATGCATGGGATAACCGTGCTATCTTGCAATGTCTACTGTCTAAGAAAGCAGCCAGAACTATGGGATGCACTTGCTAAGCAGGTTTAAGATTAAAACAAGATAGATGCTATTTTTAAGGTGTTAATGCGGCTGTGGGTCAGAGAGGATTTCTAAAGCTGCTGTGCCATCTCAATCTTTAGACACACGGAAGCTGGGAGAGAAGCAGGAGAGAAGCGTGTGACAAGCTCATGTGTCTAAAGATGGCTCATTTATCAGACATCCCAATTCTACGATTGTCCTGGTACTGATAAACCAAACCTCTTGATTCTCACAGGTGTGAAGCATTGAAGTGAAATCATCAACATGTCATCCGAACCCAGCAAGTCACAGGCAGGGATTTGGTTCAAAAATAAAGGAAGGCCGTGGTTTAGATGTAATTTTGTGCTCAAAATAAATTAAATGAATCTCTACATTTTTTTGCATTGGAAGTATTATTTTACCTTGTCCGCCCAGTTGTGTTTGCAGCACACTCTGGACCAGGAATTGTATCCAGTCAATTACCTGTGGGTCCTAAATCAAACAGACTGCTGCTGGGACAATTGCATACAGATGTATCTGTGAGATTGTGAAGCAAGCACTACACCAGTTAGTCTGCTGCTGGGTCTCCCTGCACCGTCACTGTTCCAATGACAGTGATTTCAAGTCATGCCCACAACTGCCACTATTTTGAGAGCAACACATCTGGAATGGGGAGGGGGGGGGGCAATGTGCAGGCTTTGACAGCTCCTGAGGGCTGGCAATGGCTGCAACTGGAACCAAAGCATGCTGTGAAAATGGACCAAATAATTGATAATTGCTAAAGTCCCCCACAGATGCTGTCTGACCCGCTGAGTTCCTTCAGCAGTTTGTTTTTTTACTGCAGCCTCTTGTATCTCCATGAGACTGACAGCCTGATGTGTTTATAGTGAATCAGGCTCGATCAGTCGCTAACAGTTCATGGGATCAAGGGTCACTTGATGCCGCATACTCTTCAAAATAAAGGTATCAAGCCAAAACCCATTCCATTTTGCAGCAACATCAATGTGTTGCGATCTGGTAGAGCTGATGTGTCCCATTTTGCAAACATGTGCTGAGAGGGCAGACTCTGGAGCTGAGCTCCCGGGCAGTGGTGCTCTCCACAAATCCAGATAGACCACTGAGCACAATGCGCTGGACACTGTTCTCAACACCACACGAGAAAACCCAAGAGGTCTGGAGGGAAGTAGTGCTTTGTTCTTTCTAGACTGTTACATAGATTTAAGAAGGATATGGAGCCAGAAAGATTGTGACTTACAGACGATCTGGCTGCCATTATCTTAAATCATCAGAGAAAGGACAACCAAGCAGCTAAGCAACTATGGATGAAGCAACTATGGATCTGCTATGGAAGCATCTAAGGGGAGCCAATGCAGAAACTGCTCATCTGATGGGCGATTCAGACAACATATTTTTGAGGCACTCCTTTCTTCATGCACATTAAATCCATTCAATCCCTGGGCTGTGCAAACATGGGCCTCAGTCTTTAAAACATTCATAGAATTACAAGTGGTTGGGAGTGAGTTTTAAGATGATAAATTAACCCTGTGTTAAGATAATTTGTACATTACACATATAAGGTCTTGCTGATTTGTGAGCCCAGTCTGAGGCAGAAATTAGATTCCAAAGAATTTATAGAATTATCCCTTACAATGTGAAGTTCAGGCCCAACGGGTGATTCAAGGTGTTTGGTAATAGAACAAATGATCATCTGCCCATGACCAGCTGACAACTTCCTTTGCCTGGGGTACAGTTGATCCCTGGGTTATCTCTTCCGTCATCACTTCTAAATATTCTCATCCTCCCAGCCTTAACTGCACCTTCAGCCTTTCCAGAATAATCCCACTAACTCTTATTCTCCCAGAGATAAAACTTGTCAACATGCAACCCTTTTATAGTTAAGATGCTATGAACTATTAGGTAGGTTGCTCAGTTTGCTTCTACTGAACAAACGTGTGGAAGACCAGGCTGTTTAGATAGAATTGCTAACCTTTTACGAGATGCACTGCAATTCATCTGAGGGAATGGGCTCATTTTAAAGTCATACTTTCACATCAGCCACACATAATGTACAAGTACCCCCCCCCCCCCCCACTGTATGGTCTACTTGTACCATCCTAGAGAAGGTCAGCCGTTCCACACCTGCTCTGGCTAAAGCTGGAAGTGCACCTGATTCAGTGACATCTTGATCTACTCCTATTCCACTATTGAAGAACAGAGAGAAATGAATGTGGGAAATGGATTAAAGCCCTTGTTCCCTTCAGTGTTGATTTGGAAAGAGAGAATAAAGGGTAAATACAGTCTCAAGTCTGTCAACATGTGCCCTTGGTTACAATCATTACACTTCATGTCATATGGTACAAGACAAAGTATTGAGCAAGTTCTCACCATTGGACAACTCTGTTCATTAGCTCATCAAAAAATATATATATTTAGTTAGCTCTAGCATTTGGTTTGTGTTATAAACAAATCCATGAATCATGAGGTAGACACAAAATGCTGGAGTAACTCAGCAGGACAGGCAGCATCCAAGTATATTTAGTTAACTTTTTTAATGGTTAAATACTTTAAATTTATTTAAATAGTTGACCTTAATTGTCATTATCTGTAAATGTCTCTGAATGTTAGACATTCATACACTGTTAAAGTGTGGTTACAGCTGGCAAAGACATGGGAGGACTCTGCCAGCTGTCATTGTTCCTGTAGTTTGGACATGGGGCTTCCGCATGGTGTTGTTGAGGGCTGCGGGAGTCTAGGATGTCATGAACTCTGCACCCAGACACGATCAGCCCAGGGGTGGGGGTACAATCACAGATTGTGGGTTCCACTAAAATTTCTTTCAATTATACCCTACAAACCCCATCCCCCCTAATGACATGAAAACATAGACTGAAGAAAGCAGGATGAGGCAGCTTTGCCAATCTCCGATCTAAACAATCTTTTCCACTCTGAGCAGGACTCTGAAGAATTGCCAAACTTTTTCTAAGAAGACAGTTATCCAAAGTTAATAACTTTTATCTGCTCAAAGAATAGGAAATGGAAACAATTCAATAGGTAAAGTAATGACTTGCTGACATGAAATTCAAAACGAATCCCACTGGAAATTGACACGGATGTATCCTCGCTTTCTTTGTGGAACAACTTCCATACAACGCAAGGCCTCAAAGGAGAAAAGTTCAATCATATAAATTTATGCTGTGGCTTTCTGGTAGGAAAAATATCCATGGTACTTTCCAGAGGACAGGGGGAAAACAGAATTGACACAGCAAGAGATGGTGGGCAGGAGAGGGTGCTTCAAGCCTCTACCATATTATGGAGACATTGTGGACTGGGAGGAATGTAAAAATGGTTATGAATTTTCCATTTATGATGGCAGGGCAAGGATGAAGTTTCAATATACCATGGGATTGGTATTTAATACTAAATGAACGTGGTATTTGTATCAGTTTCGTTATTGCCACATGCACTGTTATAGTGAAAAACTTTGTTTTGCGTGCTATCCAAAGGCAAATTAACCCACAGACGAGTGCAATCAAACCATACTTGAGTACCACAGGTGGTGAAAAAAGAGAAAGGAAACAGAGTATAGAATATAGTGTTACAGCTACAGAGAAAGAGCAGCTTAATTAAAGTGCAAGGGCTGCAACAAGGTAGATTGGGAGATCATGAATATATCTTTAACACATGAGGTCCAATCAAAAATCTGATAACAGCGAGGAAGAAGTTGTTCTTGAATCTGGTGCTATATGCTTTCAAGCTTTTGTGTCTACTGCCTGACAGGGAAGGGGAGAAAGGAAATGACTAGGGTTGTGTCAGAGGAGTACACACACCGAGTTGTGATGCATTCGAATAGGATGCTTTCTATAGTGCATCTCTATGGGAAGCTGCACTTTGTGCATTTGGAGTTTATGAAATAAAAAATGGGTGAATAGTATAGAACTCGAGGAGTGATAAAAGTGCAGGGGACTCAGTAGCTAGGGCACAGGATGATCAGTGGAAATATGTCTTGGAAATGAATCTGCACCTTAGCTCCAGATCATGAATGGCAAGGACTGGTTCAACTGAGCGAGGAGTAAGGAATCTTTGGAGAAAGAAAAAGCTACCATTATGTGCTTTAATCCCACCGCAACATGGCTGGCATTTGGTTGCCCTTTAGACTGGCCAAGCGTTTTGCTCATTTGTTGATAGTCTTCCAAGAAAATTCGAATGGCAGGAAACAAAGCAACTTCAGTGATAAACACATCACAACAATAGATGAGACTGCAGCCCTCATGGCTTCCATTTTAAAATCAGTGGCTCTGCTACAATTTCAATGCAAGGAATTATTATAAGGGAAACAGACTTCTACTATCCATCACCATAGGGATGGGGAGCATCCCATAAATATTATGCTTAACAGTTTGATTTGGCATTTGTAACTAAAGGATTGACAGGAAGTGCAACTTTGCATGGAATGAAGTTATGACATCTAGGGTGACTGTATTTTAATAGATATCCTTAAAAAAAATAAAGCTATTCAACACCATGAACAGCCACATATCATATGTAGATTTTACTTATTAACCTGTTCTAATTTGTACAGAAGCAACAGTGCACTCCAGATTTATAGTGAGTTTGTGTACTGTGGAAGTAGATCTCGAGTGTGGTCCTTTATTCAATTAATTCTAGCAAGGGTTGAAGTAGGATTTAAAGTATTTGAATCTGATGTAGAATCTCCCGCAGCTCAGTGATTTAAATGGTCTCAGCATCTTATTGCTACATGTTTGGCGAAAATAAATGTATTTGTGGAATATTAAGACCCAGGGGAGGGAGGGCAGCATTCTCCTTAACCTGCATCAGACTCCACTGTCTGTTGCAGATGTATTCTGCTAAATGTTCTGCTTGAAGGTTCCTCCTTCGTGGGCTTCACGCATTGAATGCATTGAAGCTATTTCAGGGGTCTTCAGCGAAACGGATAGGAAAGGCTTACGGAAATATGGGCCAAACATGGGCAGGTGGGAATAACGCAGATGGGGCATCTTGGTTGGCATTGGCAAGTTGAACAGAAACGCCTGTTTCAATGCTGTATGGCTCTGACACTTTTAGATATCCCACTTATCCTGCAATATGTTTTCATACGACTTCACTGTCACAAAAAAAAGCTGTCAAATTGCAGTTTGGCACTAGTTCCACTTCAGGGGATCAAGATTACGGTCCACCAGCTCCTTCTGAAGTACTGATCAGCATTACTGAAGGCACATACTTCCCAAAAATTAAAAAATAAATGTTTACACTAGGCGACCTACGAAATTACCAGTTCTTTGAAATCTTAATCATATTTGACTTGAAGTGATTTATTTTGATGACACTTTTAGACAAGAAAGCCATTGAATAAATTCTGTGGACCGTGCCTCCTTACAATGAAGCTGCAGCTAAATCTACGAAGAATATCCCATGGTTTCCAGTCAATGCCGACCATCCATCACCAGTTCACACTAGTTCGATGTCATCCCTCATTCGCATCCACTTCCTATAGACTAGCGTCAATTTACCGAGGCCAATTAACCTACAATCCGCATGTCTTTGGAATGGGGGAGGAAGCCTACGCACCCGGAGGAAACCGATGTGGTGACAAAGAGAACGTGCAAACTCCACACAGACAGCATCAGAGGTCAGGATTGAACCAAGTTTCTGGCAGTACGAGGCATGAAATCCAGGTGGCAGTTGGACAGATTAGGACTTTATTCCTTGGCGGTTAGGAGATTGAGGAGTGACATTATATAGGTGTGTAAAATCAAGAGGGGTATAGATAGGTGAATGCACACAGTCCTTTCTCCATAGTTGGGGAATCAAGAATTAGAGAGCATAGGTTTAAGGTGGGATGGGAAAGATTTAATGGGAAGTTGAAGAGCAACTTTTCACGCAGAAGATGGTACACGTATAGAATGAACTGCCTTACGAAGTAGTAGAGGTAGGTAAAATAACATTTAAAAGACATTTGGACATGTACATGGATAGGAAAGGTTTTGAGGAATACGAGTCAAACGCAGGCAAACTAATGTAGATGGTCACCTTGGTCGATATTATCAAGTTGGACTGAAGGGCCTATTTCCATGTTGTATGACTCTATGACCATTATTTTATTGATTTTCAACTGACAAGATAGGAACAGGAGTGGTTGGTCCCTTCAGTCTGTTCACCATTCCATGAGATAGGTAGTGATCTTTTACCTTAAATTGCGCCTTATCCCCAATTTCCTTTACAATATAATGAGATGAATAAAATGAAAATTTAGTTAAGAGATCACTTACAAAATTCGGTATCCCGTCTCAACTTAGTAACAGCTTCATCCAATCCTGATTGTAATGTGGAACATGTTTGCACAGCAATTTTCTTTCACCAAATCTCACAGATCAGTAGTTACCATTACAGTGACAGCAGTTTTATGACTTATGAAATGAAACCCCTGAAGAGTCAAAGGTCTCTTCAGAGTAGATACAGGAATAACTCAGAACTTGGAATGAAGAACAGGCACTTACTCCAGGTCACTTACAAGCCTTTGAAGCCCGTAATTAAATTGATTGTATTGTTATTTAACATGCTGACAATATGAAAAGGCCAAGAGGTAATTTGTTTCCACTTAAATTATTTTTTGGAAGCTGCCATTCTTTCAAGTTTATTTTCCCAAACTATTGAGCATGTGCCAATCATCATCCCAATCGGTCATCCTAGGAAGCGTGCTGATTTACAATTGAATATTGAAATTACCTCGGGTACACCCATTTTCCTGCAAGCTTCCAGGAAGTTTTCCACGTTTCTCCTGCATTTTGCCATGCTTAGCTTAGGCTGTAAGACAAATTCATGACCATTATAAAAAATCAATTTTCAAAAGGAATTGCTCAAATGGTACAATGTATTGTGGACGCCTTGGGTCACTGCTGCTTACCACAACAGTTCAATGATGATACAATATCGAGCCATAGATGCAGAGATGATCACAATCTCAGCAGATAAGCATCACGCAGATGCTGATCTGCTGAGATTGTGATCATCTCTGCATTTGGGTGGCTTGATATTGTATCATCATTGAATTGTTCTCTGCCCAGAAAATTCTCTCTGCCACATGGCACACAGTTAGTTGAAAGACTGCCAAGTCTTCCTGTCAATCCTCCAGTAGGAATTGAACATCTAATTTAGATTTTTTAGATTTAGCGATACAGTGCAGAAACAGGCCCTTCGGCCCACCGGGTCCACGCCGCCCAGCGATCCCCGCACACCCACTAGAGACAATTTTTTTTACATTTGCCCAGCCAATGAACCTACAAACCTGTACGTCTTTGGAGTGTGGGAGGAAACCGAAGATCTCGGAGAAAACCCACGCAGGTCACGGGGAGAACGTACAAACTCCGTACAGTACAGCACCCGTAGTCAGGATCGAACCCGAGTCTCCGGCGCTGCATTCGCTGTAAGGCAGCAACTCTACCGCTGCGCCACCGTGCCGCCCTAGGATGACACTATACTGCAGCACGAAAGGGGCCCAACACTATCTGAGATGCTGTCTTCTGAATGCACGATGAAATGAAGGCTCAGTCTCATTGATCAGATGAATGGGTGGTTTCTTGGAAGAATTCCCAGAGGCAGATATTCAATGACTCCCCTTAACCACCACCAGCTGGCCATATATCTGATCTACTGTTTGTACCATCTTTTATTGTGGAGATTAATAAGCTATCACTTTTAAAGTAACATATTAGCTGTGGAGAGTGTTGAGACTCAAACCACTATAATTGGATTTATTTCTTTCTCCAAAGTACATATGATACAGTTTACAGCTGTGAGGCAGACACATGAGCTGCTTGAACAAAGCTGGAGCTGACTAATGGCAAAGAACCAATCATAAGTCCAAGAGGAGGAAGAACCAAATTGGTCCACTTTTTCACTGCTTTTTTCAATCCTTGGAAAATAGTTGGTAAAAGATGCTCAAGCAGTGAGATGACTTGTGCATTTGGTAGCCTGTTGTAGACAGAGGCAGAGTGCTTTGCTTCGTCAGTAATTCCAATATTGCTGAATAGAGGTCGGTCAGGTTGACAGAAGATCAATTAGTTGGACCATGATCAAATTTGCCTTCTCGGAGTGCTATTAACTTTTAACAGAGAAAATGGTCAAAAACAATTTTTTGAAATAGTTTGGTATTCCCAAATTCCATGTTGTTTGATCCTTCACTAAGCAACAGGGGTTCATTAATAAGAAACAATATACCTGTCGCACACCATGATCTTACTGGATGCAAACAACAACTTTAATCCCAAAACAAGTGGCCGTTCCTCAAAAAAACAGAAGCCTTACCACTGCAGGTGATGGAACGTGTATACTGAGTACAGATCTCGGCCGAACGTGATTGACTAAGTGACACAGAACCACACCATCCATCAAGGCTGCTCCAATTTCTTGTGCTAGATCAATTTTCAGTCTGTTTTCAATATTCTGTTGAACAAGATTCAGTTAGAATTGTAGGCAATACCTGGCTCAACTTTAGTGTGATGAACTCATGTGGCCTATACTAATTTCCAACAAACTCGTTCCTGACATCATTTCACCATGGCCAAATGATATTTTACTTGTTTGGACACGCTGCCCAAAAGATTTTTCAAGAATCAGAATAAGGGATTACAAGAGCCAAGGCAGGACGACTGAAGAATCCGACTGCAGTCTTATGCTAAATTTCTGTTAACAGCAATCACAAATGGCTCAGCCCCACTAGATTATGAAAGGCTCATTTTGTTCGAGCGATCTCCAAAAATTCCAATTCCAGGTAGAACATTGAAGAATATAGGACAGGAACTGGATTAGCCCCAATCAAAGATCTTGCCCAGAGGACCATTACAGTAGATACTTATGTGGTATTTTCAGGACACAATGTTAATCTGGTCTCACCCAAGACCAGACCAAGGGCTCTCTGATTGAACACTCTGGCACATCAAGGTGATGATGTGGATGGATCATCCAAAATAATTAGGTGATTGGTAACCTTGAGTATAGCATTTCAAGCACATTATCTGAAACACATCTTTGATGGAAAAAACCTGCTGGGCTACATTTTATATTTCAAAATTGGGTCACATCACTGATGGGGAAAATGGATCAAAAATCTTTGTATGATTGCACTTCATGGCTTTATAGCTCGAAGCAAAGTAAGGAGAGATGCAGTAGCATCAACATCTCACCCCCCGGAGTTGTTCTATATGTTCCTTTTCCTCTCTCATCTGCTCCATTTTTCTACGGATGGTAAATTGAGGATCCATGGAGTCAATATGCCGCAATGACCGAAAGAAAGCTGTTGAAAACAGAAGAAGCAAATCTTCAGATTAGAATGACACTGTGTCACAATCCTCCCATCAGTGGAATGCCTCTCTAACCCAGTAAAATATTCTTCCTCATTGAAACTTTGGAACAGTTTAGTCACGGGTAAAACTTCCATTTATGAGTGAAGTTTGTGGATTCAAAGTTCAGTCCAGAAACTTAGCATGAAATCTAGGACAACACTCCTTTTACAGCACCTTAAAAAGAGTCATCTAGATGTCTTTTCAGCTCCTGAAAGTCATTAGGCAAAACGGAGGTCTAACGGAGGTTGATGTGTAAACCAAGGCTCCATTTAGTGGATGTAAAAGATTACTGGCACTATTCTGAACCAATATTTACTCTTCAACATCTCTGTAACAGATTGTTTGGTTACTATCCCTGTTTGTTGGACTATGTTCTATGCCGATTGTTTGCTACATTTCCATACAAACATACATCATTATCTGTGAAACATACTGTGGGATTCCAAACTTGTGAAAGGTGCTAAGTAAATGTATGACCTTTCCACTGATTCCACAATACATTGCTGAAACAATTACACAGAAGTTCCTGCTGCGGATAAATGATTCCATACTTTATGTGGTTAATGCTTGTCCCATGAAGACAGGCTCTCTACTTTCATAGAAGATTAAAGTGATTCATCATGTCACCAAGTACACTAATAATACTTCGACAGAAGAAAGTAAAAAACAAAGTATTGGAGTAAATCAGCAGCATCTGTGGAGGGAATGGATTGACGATGTTTTGGCTCACAACCCAAAACATTCCCAGCGTCATCAGAAAGATTTCAGCATCTGCAATCTCTTGTGTCTACAGAAGAAAGTATGCTGACTGTCTACATCGTGGCCTGGTATGATAACTCCAATGCACAGGAACTCAAGAGGCTGCAGAAACCAGTGGCAGTCCTCTCCATCACAGGTAGATCCTCCAAAACCATTGAAAGCATTTACATGAGGTGTTGCCTCAAGGAAGTGGCATCTGTCCTCAAGGATTCTCACCATCCAGGCCATGCTCTCATCTTGTTGCGACCGTCATGTAGGAGGTACAGAAGCCTGAAGTCACACCACTAGGTTTCGGAACACCTACTTTCTAACAACCATCAGGTTCTTGAACCTATCCTGTAGATCAACCCTAATCTTTCCTTAGCAAAAAGACACTAAAGACCACCCATTGCACTACCATGAACTAATTGTCTTTATTTCCACTAATGTTTTTCGTTCTGCACAGTCCATTTCTTTTTGCTGTTTTGGGTAATTTATGTATAATATGTTTTATTATCCGAGTCCACGCGGGTGTAATGCTGGTGCAAGCACGATTTTCCTTGTAGCTGTACCTCACAGTACTCGTGCACTATCCCATCATTCCCTGTTTGTTACATGCGGCAATAGTTCAAGCTCAGTGGCATTCATCACTCTCCCCTCCTCTCAGAACTCCCAGTAAAACCATCAGTTTTATAAACCATGGAGGTAGAAAGAGCAGGGTCCAGCAAGAATACAAATTTCTCACTGATTTGCCTTTCATTTTTGCCGAGGAAGTAGAGAAAGTGAGTGAGTTGAGAAAACACATTTGCTTATCTATATCCTTGAAGAACAATATTAGTGAGACCCAGTAAATGCTGAATCAGATAGCCAAAGAGATTCCTTCCATCCGTGCCTGCTCTAAGAGCATTATCCACTTATTCCCACTCCCGCTGCCTAATCATGAGGTTCTTTATGAATCTACATCCAGCTGCAGCTAAATTTATTTACTTCTTAGTCAGATCATACCCGCCTTTCCAAATCCAGACTCTGTATTTATTCAAAAAGACACAAAATGCTGGAGTAACTCAGTGGATCATACAGTATCTCTGGAGAACATGGATAGGCAATGTTTCGGGTCAGGACCCTTCTTCAGAGTAATTACAATGGGGGAAGTGGGGGGTGGGAGGAAGGAAGGAACAAAAAAGGATTATTTTTAGGTTAAGGTAGACACAAAATGCTGGAGTAACTCAGCTGGACAGGCAGCAGCTCTGGAGCGAAGGAATGGGTGGCGTTTTGGGTCGTTGTGACTGTGGGTGTGAAGGAACAGGTATAGGGATAGGTGTTATCTCTCAGTTGCAGAGAAAGTAAATGGAGAGGAGGTGGTTTGGATGGGACTGGATGAGTGAACCAAGGAGTTGCAGATGGAGCAGTCACTGTGGAAGGCGGAGGGGGATGGGGTGGGAGGATGTGACTGGTGGTGAGATCACTTTGGTGGAAATGCTGGAGAATGATATATTCGTTGCGGAGACTGGTAAGGTGAAAAGTAAGGACCAGAGGAACTTTATCCTTGTTTCGGCTGGGGGTAGGGAGAGCAAGAGCAGAACAACGGGACACAGGAGATGCGGGTGAGGGATGCATCCATGACAGCAGGGGGAATACCAGGTTTACAAATCTCTACATAGACAGCGGGCCGAACATCGAAAATGTGTCTAGATTTTAACTTTCGTGACCCATCTCTGGTATTTACTTAATTAAGCTAATTAGAAAAAGTGAAGAAGCAAAAGTTGACATTACAGATGTAACGATCTGTCTCGGTGGACGCCAGCCAGTCCAAAGGGGTTTAGCGGGGTAGTCTACTGTGGAAATAATGCCTTCTGTTAATGAGTTGATTTACCCTGCCCCTTTCTTTTCTGCTGCCAGATATTGCAGCTCCCAGATGCAAAACTATTTTTTTATCCCAATGCCTTGCAGGAATACATGTCACTACTCTGGCAACGGCCATGATAGCTGACCATCTCGAACTGCTGTCTTATTCTGCGCGGCGTCGTGATGCGGAGCTCATGACTGCAGTAATTGGGGAGGGCAATGGATTCGCTAGAAAGGACAAGCAAGCAGGGTGGAGTGGGGAGGGGAAAGTGGTACTTTCTCGTTTTATAAACATGTATTACAACTTCTATTGCGAAAGGAAGCTCCGTGCGAAGTGATATTACCGTAACTAGAACGCAGAGACATAAGAGAGAAAAACAATGACTAATACCTCTTCAGACCAAAATGAGTCACATCAACAAATTTGGACAAACCGAGCAACTTTTCCAGACTAATAGAATAGAAGATTGTGTAGGAAGGAATTACAGATACTGGTTTAAACCGCAGTAACAGGGTACTAATTGTGGATGATCACAGTGAATGGCGGCGCTGGCTCGAAGGGCCGAATGGCCTACTCCTGCACCTATTGAAGGGATTAAAAGTACCATTAGCAAATTTGCAGATGATACAAAGCTGGGTGGCAGTGTGAACTGTGAGGAAGATGCTATGAGGTTGCAGGGTGACTTGGACAGGTTGAGTGAGTGGGTGGATGCATGGCAGATGCAGTTTAATGTGGATAAATGTGAGGTTATCCACTTTGGTGGTAAGAATAGGAAGGCAGATTATTATCTGAATGGTGTCAAGTTAGGAAAAGGGGATGTACAACGAGATCTGGGTGTCCTAGTGCATCAGTCACTGAAAGGAAGCATGCAGGTACAGCAGGCAGTGAAGAAAGCCAATGGAATGTTGGCCTTCAAAACAAGAGGAGTTGAGTATAGGAGCAAAAAGGTCCTTCTGCAGTTGTACAGGGCCCTAGTGAGACTGCACCTGGAGTGCTGTGTGCAGTTTTGGTCTCCAAATTTGAGGAAGGATATTCTTGCTATTGAGGGTGCAGCGTAGGTTCACTAGGTTAATTCCTGGAATGGCGGGACTGTCGTATGTTGAAAGACTGGAGCGACTAGGCTTGTATACATTGGAATTTAGAAGGATGAGAGGGGATCTTATTGAAACATATAAGATTATTAAGGGGTTGGACATGTTAGAGGCAGGAAACATGTTCCCAATGTTGGGGGAGTCCAGAACCAGGGGCCACAGTTTAAGAATAAGGGGTAGACCATTTAGAACGGAGACGAGGAAAAACTTTTTCAGTCAGAGAGTTGTAAATCTGTGGAATGCTCTACCTCAGAAGGCAGTGGAGGCCAATTCTCTGAATGCATTCAAGGGAGAGCTAGATAGAGCTCTTAAGGATAGTGGAGTCAGGGGGTATGGGGAGAAGGCAGGAGCGTGGTACTGATTGAGAATGATCAGCCATGATCACATTGAATGGTGGTGCTGGCTCGAAGGGCCGAATGGCCTTCTCCTGCACCTATTGTCTATTGTCTATTAAGATAGACACAAAAAGCTGGAGTAACTCAGCGGGACAGGCAGCATCTCTGGGGAGAAGGAACGGGTGTCGTTTCGGATCAAGGCCCTTCTTCAGCCTAGAAGCTTACATGCTTGTCGCAGTAACAACGAATGCATGCAAAGGCACCCCTATAGACTGAACAGAATGCACCAGCTGTGCTCTGACATTTCTACAAAATGGATAATGTTCTTATTTTCCTTACATCAGTGGAACAGGCAATTTAGCCCATCGAATCTATACCAGTATTCAGGACAAATGCTGGCAGCACAGTGGCGCAGCGGTAGAGTCGTTGCCTTATTGTGCCAGGGACCCGGGTTCGGTCATGACTACGGGTGCTGTCTGTGCGGAGTTTGTATGTTCTCCCCTTGACCACAAGGGTTTTATCCAGGTGCTCCTGTTTCCTCCTACATTCTAA
This sequence comes from Rhinoraja longicauda, assembly GCF_053455715.1. NCBI lineage: Eukaryota > Metazoa > Chordata > Chondrichthyes > Rajiformes > Arhynchobatidae > Rhinoraja > Rhinoraja longicauda. Next base: position 28,918,347 of record NC_135964.1, on the reverse strand, counting down.
AGGTGTGCAGGCCTGCAGATTAGTTAGCTTCGGTAACTTGCCCCTAGTGTGTAGGAAAGAACCAGTGTACATGTGATCGTGATCGTGATCAGCGTGAACTCGTTGGGCCGAAGGGCCAGTTTCCACGTGTATCTCTAAACTAAACAAATGCATTCCTTCCACTTGTTTCCCTGCAATATATTTTCTTTCACATGCCCATTAACTCCCCCAATTCTCCTGCCACCCATCTATACACCAGGAGCAATTCACGGCGGTCAATTAATCTACCAATCCTGCGCATCTTTGGGATGTGGAGGAAAATTGGAGCCCGCAGGGGAAATCATACTGTCCCAGGGGGAATGTACAAACTCCACACTGAGATCAGAGGTCAGGATTGAACCTGGCCTACTGGAACCATGAGACAACATCACCACATCTGCTGCATGGTTGTCTGAAGCAGGGTCTGGGACCAAGTGAACTGATAAACGGAACATTTTCTACCACAGAAATCTGTGTAGAAATGCCTTGGTCACACTTGCAACTTATACAATTTTTACTCATACATTTACGTATAATTTTTGACATTCTAATATTACTCAGCAAACAAGTGGAAATACAGTGTGCAGTAAAGGACATAGGAACACAATATATTCAAACTGTTGACTGCCAACTGGATGATCTTCAGACTCATCCATCAAAACTCAGATACAGCCAAGCCTTTAATCACACATCCACATACAATTGCACAGGCAAGCCAAAATCTCTGCAACATATTAAAGCAACTAACTACTCACTGGGAAAACCCTCAATTACTCCAAAGAAAAAGGCAACATTCAACATTTTCAGATACACTAGAGGTTTTAGTGTAGAAACAAGGAACCATAGATGCTGGTTTACACAAAAGGATACAAAATGCTGCAGTAACTCAGCAAGTCAGACAGTGTCTCTGGAAAACATGGCCAGGTGACGTTTCAGGCAGAGACCCTATTTAAGACTGACGAAGGATCCTGACCTGAAATGTCACCCATCCATGTTCTCCAGAGATGTTGCCTGACCCACTGAGCTATTCCAGTGCTTTGTGTCCTTTTTTTATACAAAGATTTCTTCTCGTTATTGGTTTAATAATTAGAGCGGCTGTGGTTTATTGAATAATAATCCCACCCTTATGTTAGGCCTATGTTTATCTCTAGCTCAACAACAGATCTAATTTAGTCCCTTTCCTATAATCCCATAGTAATTGAACTAGATGCAATCAGAATGCTAAAATTTCATTTCATCTATCCAAGGTGAGGAAAACTCCTGCTACTTGTTTTCAATGTTATGCTCCAAGACAAATTCCAAGTTGTATCCTAAAATGTAGGTATAGTGTGCAATTAATAATGTTTTTTTAATAGCATCTTCCCTAAAACATTGACAATTCAACATTATTAGATGCATTCTGCAAAGGGACATTAATTCGACGCTGATTATTTTCTACCTCCCAACTAATTAACTTCACTTAAAAAAATGCACACTGCCGATAACACTTATACTCCTTGTTTGTGGACATCCTGTGGTTTTAAACCTAATCTAAGAATATGTCTGCACTGGAATTCAGTTGCCTACATTTGTTAATTGTACACAGAATCCAAGTGGTAAAGTTGATCAAAAATTGGGTGAGTTGTAGAAAATGATTGAGAGCTGCTTTTGTGACAGTTAGGTTGTTATCCATAGGGCTTCACAGTGATCAGTTTTCTTTTTTTTCCAATGAATAAATGACTTAGATCTAAACGTAGAGGCATTGGAATGGAAGAAAATGCAAAAACCAGTCCGGCTTAAAAACAAGCTTGGTTAAGCAACTTGGTTGGCATGGACGAGTTGTGTCAAAGGGCCTGTTTCTGTGCTACGACTACGGCCATGTGGGTGATAGAGAAGAGATCTGGTCAGTATGGCGCAAAATGACAATGGAATTGAACTCATGGGTAATGCATTTGTGAAGGTGTTACAAGGCAAGGGAATATATACAATATATAGAAGGAAACTAAGTATCGTGGAGTGATAGTGTGATTCTAGAAGGCAGCGTGATAGGTCAATAAGCTTGCTAGGAGGTATGCAGGTTTCTTTCTTTTTTTAAACCAAGACACTGAATAGGAAATCTGGCGATAATGCTACATTGCTTACAACACTAGTTAGGTCACAGTTTTAGTACTGTGTACAGTTCTATTCACATCCCCAGCTAAGTGCGACTATATTTACCAGGAGGTGACCTTAACAGAAAGGTTGTAACTATGAGGGTGGAGGGTGATGGAGGAGACTGACAGAAGACTTACTTAAGAAATAATCAGGGGTCTAAACAGAACAAATAGGAAGGGTTTATTTTTGTTGGCAGAGGAAGCAGAAATCTGGAGCACAGAGTTAAAGTAATTAATAGAAAGATTACTGGGTAGATGAGGAATGTATTTCCCATCCAGAGAGTATTGGGGATCTGGATTCATTGTCTGAAGGGAGGGGGGCACAGAAACAGTCATCATATGTAAAATGTACTTAAATGTGCATTGGAAGAGCTGTGATCTGCAGGGATATTGATGGGTACTGAATGCTGGGATTAAGCTTTAAAGTTTTCTTTTAATTGATACAGATGCAAATGGGTCAAATGGCCTCCTTTTGCTGTACATTTTGTATGACTTCTGCATTCAATTCCAGAGAGTTTCTCAGAGAAAAAGTATTAATACATAAACGTAGGCATTGACTACAACACACATACCATGACTTCTGTCTTCTTCCTGTGGGGTACTGGCGGTGGGGAGCTCCTCTATATGGGTCTGTGTCAAATTTCTGAAGAAGGGAGGAGGGGAGGCCAAAGAAGAGTTTGCTAGGACTGAAAGTGGCAAAGACATAAAGTAGGCACAAAGCAAGTCGAAGGAGCATTGGGCAAATGATAAGCAGACCAGCAAAGTCAAAGATCAGAATTTAAGCATCAGTAGCAGTCATTACAAGTTTAATGTGAGTCGATACAAGATCGTACCAGAAAAATTCAGATTAAAAGAACAAAAAAAGTAGAGAAACAAACAACACAAAACAGATGGAGACAAAAAAAACTATTAGCTGTTGAAAAATACAAATCAAATCATGCAGTTAATTTTCTGCCTTTACTCATCCCTGCAACGTCACTCAATGTAAACACAACAATCCACCCCAAGGCTGCTGACTGAAGATGTGTTAAATGACACCTCTATAAATACAGAATACAAAAGATATGCAAGATAATTGATTATAAAGGGCAGGACTGTCCAATAAAACCATTAACATTTACAGCTATGTATTTTTACCAATAATCAGCTTGATTCATGCAACTTCATCCTTTGCTTCATAGTCCTTCCAAATTAGTCTTCAAACATTCAAGGGACTCTGCCTCATTCACTTCCGAAAGTTAGTATTTAAATGCAATTATTTTATTTAAGTCGATGTGGTGTCATTGGGGATTAGGTTCACTGGTATAGGTATTTAATAAATCTTGACTGCAGTTAATCAAGTATGAAAAGCATTAAGTGACAACAATATGGAAAATGCAAGATGTATAAATAATGTAAGACAATCTTCATGCATTCATAGTAAGTTCAAGCTGATTGGATTTATACAGTGAAAGCTTCAACCACTCTGAGTCAGATGCTCTTATTTGCCCACCATAGATTATGTCACAAAGTGAAACCATCCAACCATCAGAACCCTACCATCAGCCCCACTCCCCTTTGATAACCACATCTGGGGCATTCAGTGAAATTGGCACAAGGATGGGATCTGTTTTACCTGAGCAAATTCCTGACCATTCTGTTGAGACTACATGTGGCTCCAGAATGAACCCCCCTAATGTACTGAACTTGATCAGATTTGATTCATTAAACAGTAAAACAGAATTGTCTTTGCCATATATTTGTCAGTTCAAAATTTATTTTCCAAATTGTTATATTAGTTTTTAGTTTTAAGCTTTAGAGGTACAGCGTAGAAACAGGCCCTTCAGCCCACCGAGTTCGTGCCGACCAATGATCGGCCATACACTCATTCTTTGTTAACCCAATTTCGCATCCCACACACTAAGGGAAATTTACAGAAGTCAATTAACCTAAAAACCTGCACGTCTTTGGAATGTGGGAGGAAACCGGGGCAATCGGAGAAAACCTACTTGGTCATCGTACAAAGTCCGTACACACAGCACCCTTTAGTCAGGATCAAACCTGGGGCTCTGATGCCGTAAGCAACAACTCTACCATTGAGCCACTGTGCCCCACAGTGTGTGGGGTGGTAAAAAAATCACATATTCTGCTATCAAGTCAAAGTACTTCCATGGATAGAATGAGAGAAGACAGAGAGAGGGGAAGAGAGAGAAAATAGAGAGTAGAAGTAGATGGATTTTGTTTCAAGGGTAAGTAGTTCACTTTGCAAACTATTCTGCTCACATATAAATCATCCTATTGTTATGGTTCTCGTGTGTGGTTTTTTTCTGCATCCTGATACAGATTTCTAGTGTATCCAATAGTCTACCCTTTACCGAGAGGCAAGTAAGTGCAAAGAAACAAACTGGCTCAGTGTAATGTCTTTACACTAGCTTTTCTCAGAGGCAGTGCTGAGATTTGTAATTTCTTCTTAATTTATTTATTGGGATGAAAGTGTTACCGGCAAAAACAGCAGTTGTTGATCATCACCAATAGTCTTTCAAAAGGTAGTGGGGAATCACTTTTTTGATCAGTTGCAGTCCTTCAATCTGTTCTCAGGCAGTGTTTACAATACCACTCAGTGCTGAGTCATGGCAAAAGTGGATTAAAAAAATTGTCCACAGTGCTGCAAGTCTTGAATTACACATTGGTTTATTATTGTCGGTGTACCGAGATAGTGAAAAACTTTGTTCGCATGCTATCCAGTCAATCATACCATACACGAGTACAATCTAGCCATTCACAAATACAACAGGTAGTGCAAAGAGAAAAATTACCAGAGTGCAGAATATAATGTTTGTGTTACAGAGAAAAAGCAGATACAAAAATGCAAGGGCAGCAATGAGATAGAATGGAAGATCGGGAATACATCCTTAGCATATATAAAATGCCTCACCAAATAAGAACATGAGAGGAACATGAGATGATTTTACAGTCGGCATTCCAGATTATTAATATCAAACTAAATTCCATAGTTGCCATGTTAGGATTTGAACTCACATTTCTGGATTGCTAATCAGGTATATTGGGTTACAGCCATCTCTGCCATACTTTCAATACCTGGACAAATTCAATTGGTCCATGTGGTCTCTTGACTCTACTCAATAGACAATAGACTATAGACTCTGTTTGATCAGGGATGATAGAGTGACAGCTTAACCTCAACTCCAGTCAACAGGCTCTCTTCCACAATAATTAGCTCACTATAGCCCAAAACCCTGCCTATCTTGACCTTAATATAGTCATTGATGAGTCTTTGGTATAACATAAAATACCTGAGTCGTCACCCATAGAGACTTAGGTTTAGGTTTATTATTGTCATGTGTACTGAGGGATGGTGAAAAGCTTTGTTTTGCATGTTATCCAATTAATGCCAACATGCCATTAGCTTTCTTCACTGCCTATTGTACCTGTATGCTTACTTTCAGTGACTGATGCACTAGGCCACCCATGTCTCGTTGTACTTCACTTTTTCCTTACCTGATAATCTGCCTTCCCGTTCTTGCCTCCAAAGTCATTTATCCACATTATATACTGCATCTGTCATGCATCTGCCCACTCACCTAACCTGTCCAAGTCAGTCTGCATCCTCATAGCATCCTCTTCACAGTTCACACTGCCACCCAGCTTTGTGTCATCTGCAAATTTGCTAATGTCACTTTTAATTCCTTCATCTAAATCACTGGAAAATGATCACTAATGTGTCCACGATTTCTAGAGCCACCTCCTTGAGTACCCTGGGATGCAGACCATCAGCCCTGGGGATTTATCAGCATTCAGTCCCATCAGTCTACCCAACACCATTTCCTGCCCAATGTGAATTTCCTTCAGTTCCTCCATCACCCTAGGTCCTCTGTCCACTAGTACATCTGGGAGTGTGTCTTCCTTAGTGAAAACAGAACCCAAGTACCTTTTCAACTCGTCTGGCATTTCCTTGTTCCCCATAATAAATTCACCTGTTTCTGTCTTCAAGGGACCCACATTTGTCTTAACTATTTTTTTCTCTTCACATACCCAAATAAGCTTTTACTATTCTTCTTTATATTCTTGGCTGGCTTACCTTCATACTTCATCTTTTCTCCCTGTATTGCCTTTTTAGCTACCTTCTGTTGATCTTTAAAAGTTTCCCAATCCTCTGGCTTCCCACTCATCTTTGCTATGTTACACATCTTCTCTTTTATTTTTATACTGTCCTTGACTTCCCTTGTCAACCACGGTCGCCGAAAAACCTGTTTCAACACTGTATGACCCAAGACATCTCAGTCAAATCCTACTTGGAGTCTTATGTTCTATGAAATTATCCCTTTTTTTCTAAACTCCAATGAGTTTAGAGCCAACTTATTCAATTATTCCTTATCAGAAAACCTCGTCACACCAGAATTCAAACAAATGAAATGTCTCTGAACTGCGACTGAAGCAAGTTTATAGCTCTTTAAATAAGGAGACCAAAATTGAATGCAAATGTCAACTGCCATTGTATGTTGTTTCTTTTTTTTTTTTTTCCTAATCAGATGTACAGCACTTTGGTCAACGTGGGTTGTTTTTAAATGTGCTATACAAATAAAATTGACTTGACTTGACTTGACCTTTTTCAAATGAAAACATACACGACATCTTCTGGTTCCCCTTTATACATCTTGCTTGATTGATCCTCAATTAAGGTAACACATTTTTCAAACACAAGTTAAAACTTTGCTCACTGATTTAGATTTTCCAATAATTTTTAACATGTCCTGCCACTACTTCTTGGTTTACAAATTTCTGCCTTGACTCCTTCCTTACACGAGTTACAGTTTGGGTTTTCCAGAATCCAGAAAAAGTAGGGAGATTACATTCAACCTGTGCAGCAACATCCCACAGGATGAAGTTCATCAGGTACATGATTCTGCATGGATTAAATTATCAAATCCCACTGTGGCAGCCAGTCAATTTAAATTCAGTTATTGATCTGGAATTATAATATGAAACTAGTTATTCTTAGTAAAACTACAAAATTGATCATAAATCATAAAACTACAAAATTGTGGTTCAGTAATAACCTTCAGGAGAGGAAAACTGGCTTCGTAGTCTGGTCCAAACATGATTCCAGGCATAAAAATGTGCTAAAAAGAACCCAAAGTCAAAGATGCTGCCTGGAATAAGGTGCGAGATAGACTGATTGAAGAGTTGCAAATAATGAAGCACGATGAAGGATTGAAGGAGGGGGAGAGGAGGGGAGAAATAGGTATGAGGGAGTGCAGGTGGGGTGCAGGGAAGGTTTGGGCAGGAGAAGAGAAAGGGGGAGAGTGGGGGAGAAAGGGGTGTTACAGGTTACCTAAAATTAAATATTCATACCTTTGGGTTGTAAGAATATGAGGTGCTGTTCCTCTAGTTTGCGCGTGACCATACTCTGGCAATGGAGGAGGCCCAGAACAGAAAGATTAGTATGAGAATGGGAAGAGGAGTAAAAATGGTTAGCAACTGGGAAATCCAGTAGGCCTTGGCGAACCGAGCACGTGTTCTGCGAAATGATCACACTTGATCTTGCCGACATACAGGAGGCCACATAGGGAACACCATTTGCAGTAGATGGGGTTATAGGAGATGCATGTAAACCTCTGTCTCATCTGGAAGGACTTCTGGGATCCCTGGATGGTGGTGAAGGAGGAGCTACGGGGACAGGTGTTACATCGGCTGCAGTAGCAGAGGAAAGTACCTGGGAAGGGGGGTGGTTCGATACGAGGAGATGAGTGAACCAAGTACTCTAGCACTTGACGTTAACACTAGTGTTCTTTTGTGTGAACCAGCATCTGCAGTTCCTTGTTTCTACATGCAAATATGCTTCATTATAAAATGTCCTCTGAAATGGTCTGACAAACTATTCAGTTTATGATTGGCTATAAACACTGGCCTTGCAAATCCCCAGATCCCCATAAAATCAATAAAAAACATGTTTGTTTGCCTCATATGTTTTCTTCTGTGCAAGTAATTGTTTAAAGTTCCTTTGTCGATTCTGCTCTGATTTTCTTCTATTATTGAGATTCTTTCGGTGTCCTCTTTAGTGTTACTCCCTTCAACCTGCAGTAACCCTGGTGTGAGCTTCGTAAGATTCAAAACAGAAAAATGTAACTATGAGCAAACTTCTACACTGTGACCCGCTCGAATTAACATGTGTATTTCCTTCATGAAGCACTACGTTTTTAGACTGCAAGCTGTACAACAACAATGTTCATTCATGTGGCAGATGTATTCTGTTGCTCAATGTGACATTTGTGAGCCACTCTAAAGCTCACAAATCTACATTTAAAGTAGATCTACTAGTGAAAATGAGTTGTATTTTATATTTAAAAATTAAACAATATGATAAGACAATAAAACTTTTGATGAAGGGAACATGATAATCTGTTTTACCTTTCCACACTGCCTGAAGAAGGACAATAATGACAAATACTTCTCGAAAGGTAATTTATGCTTTAGTTTGAGAGATACAGTGCGGAAACAGGTCCTGCAGCCCACCGATTCTGTGCTGATCAGCGATCACTTCGTACGCTAACACTATCCTACACAATAGGGACAATTTACGATTTTACCAAAGCCAATTAACCTACAAACCTATGTCTTTAGAGTGTTAGAAGAAACCAGAGCACCCAGAGAATACCGACGCGGTCGCAAGTAGAACGTACAAACTATGTACGGACACTACTTGCAGTCACGATTAAACCCAGGTCTCTGGCGCTGTAAGGCAGCAGCTCTACCACTACACCACTGTGCCGTCCAGTAATTGCACGATTAATAAAGCCAAAATAAGTGGTCATATTCTCCTGGCAGGAAACTTTCGGCTCAGATGCTTCCAACTAAGCACCAAGCTGGTAAATGCAATTAACATGCCTAACAGCTATAAAATGAAACATAGGGTACAACTTTGATGGTAACTGTAAAAATGAAATGAAAAAAATGTGCAAACTGTCCAATAGGCAAATCAGTGAATTAGTTTAATCTATGCCATATAGACTGTGAGCTGTGTCACAGCTTACTGTGAAACGGAAAAATATACAAAGCAATTTATTTGCAGATCCAAGCATACAAGCTTCTTTGTATTTAATCAGGCACCTTCTGAAACAACAAATTTTGGCTGATCTTAATAAGAAAATTATTACAGACTAGACCAAGTGGACCCGTTGGGCCCAAACCTCTCCTGCATTGGTGCAGCACCCTCTCCTACCCTCCTACCCCCCTCCCTCCCCTCCCCTCCCTCCTCCCCTCCCCACTTCCCCCTCTCCATCCCCCTCAACCCCCCTTATCTACCTTCCTCCTCCCTCCCTCCCTCCCTCCACCTTCCTCCCCCTCCCTCTCTCCCTTCCTCCCTAGGAGATAGATTTAAACTTTAAAATGTGAATAACTTTAAAAATATAACACCGATTTCAATAAAACTACTTGCTTTACCATTAAAGCGATGACGGTGAGTAAGGTGGGTCTAAAATTGTCAAACTATCGTGTACCGTTTTGGCTGTAGTTCGATCACAAATAAACAAACGAGAGTTTTAGTATATAGATGATTTCATACCAAGGATACTCTATGTGGCTGTTCTCAATCAGAAGATATAAACTAACATGATAGCTGGGTTTTAAATTATTTATTCAGTGTTCTTTATTTAAAAAAACTTCCAATGGTAATGGCCCATTGTAACATGATCAAAGTCAAAACAAATAACTGCAAGAAATTCTGGACTAACATGACAGTAAATTCTTGAAAATAACCCTATTTAATGCTGCAGTACAGAGAACAGGAACCGAGCTTGTGACCATGTCATTAGATTATGCAGATGGCTTCAACTCACTGCATGGATTGCAATGGGAAGTGAACTTTCTACTTCACTCCTGGAAAAATTCCAAAACAGCATCAATTTTTCTCACTGACTTCTTTCACAATTCCCACCATGAACCAAAAGAGTTTGCTTCAACGGTTTGTTTAAAGAATAGATTTCATTCTTTAAGGAATGCTTATAATGCCACGATGCATTGCTATGGAGAAGGAGGGTTGTGGTCTCTTAACGAGACCCAAATTAAAAGATTTACTTACCAGATCTTGGCTTCAGTCCAAAGGGAGCTGTGGGTGATGCAACAGGGGACAATGTGGGTGTGACAGTGGGAGTCATCTCTTCATCCTGTAAGATTTTAAATGACATTTTAAAAGAAACTCAGTTCAATTATTAACATGTCAGCCAATGTTTTGATTCCCTCTACAACTTATATTTTTATGTATAATTCAGATTGTTTATAAAATACTGTGTTCAATCAGAACAGTTTCTTACTGAAGATGTGTTCAATGACTCAGCTCTGTCTAACACAAGCAGTGACGTCTCCACCATCGAAAGCATCTATGAGACGCTGCTTCAAGATGATGGATCCCCACCATCCAGCCCTGCTCTCTTCTCATTGCTGCCATTGGGTGGGTACAGAAACCTGAAGTCCCAAGCCACCAGGTTCAGGAACAACTGGATTCCTACTACCATCAGGTTCTTGAACCAATCTGCACAATCCTCATCCTATCCTGGCACAGAAATACTACAAACCACCTCTTGCACTACTATGGACCTGTTTTCTAATTATGTTTTTGCACTGGTGCCTGGTTTTGTTGTACAGCCTTTTTCTTTTCACTGTCTTGTAGAATCTATGTTTAACTTAAGTATAATTTATGTTTTTGTGTGTTGTCTGATGTGCCTGTGATGCTGTGGCAAACAAAATTCTCATTATACCTGTACCTCACTGTACTTGTCATATGACAAAAACTGAACTTGACTTGACTCCCCAATATTTTTGTATCAAATAAACAAATGAGTCTTCTTTATAAACATTTTGTGAAGAATTATCCTTCACACGGATGCTCTTGCTGAAAATCCTTTTTTTTTCTGGGATACAGCATTGATTAATTCTATTTGTGGCAGGATTAATTTTGAATTCTCAACTTAAGTTATTTTTTAAACAAATAAATTTTAAACAAACTGTCAAAAATAAATTGCCACTTTAAATCAGGACTCTCACCTCATTTTGTGATTCATTCTTCGCCCCACTCTCATTAGTAGTCTATGTAGATTTCAGAGCATGTGAAAATAAAAATACTTATGTTACATTGTACAACTAGTAAATTGCTCATTTATCATATATTGAGAAACTTGACGATCATATTGCTCATAATGGGTCACAGATTATTCTGCTGGGAAATTGCAAGGGCAATAGTTACAGAGGAACACCATCAAGTTCTACTCCAAGTTGTACTCCCATTGGAGAACACCATCCAACAGGACTGAGGAAGCTATTTCACTGCATTGAGGCTTGGCACTGACTTCTCAAGCAGTAACCTGAAATAGACAATAGACAATAGGTGCAGGAGTAGGCCATTCAGCCCTTCGAGCCAGCACCGCCATTCAATGCGATCATGGCTGATCACTCTCAATCAGTACCCCGTTCCTGCCTTCTCCCCATACCCCCTCACTCTGCTATCCTTAAGAGCTCTATCCAGCTCTCTCTTGAAAGCATCCAACAAACTGGCCTCCACTGCCTTCTGAGGCAGAGAACTCCACACCTTCACCACTCTCTGACTGAAAAAGTTCTTCCTCATCTCCGTTCTAAATGGCCTACCCCTTATTCTTAAACTGTGGCCCCTTGTTCTGGACTCTCCCAACATTGGGAACATGTTTCCTGCCTCTAATGTGTCCAATCCCCTAATTATCTTATACGTTTCAATAAGATCCCCCCTCATCCTTCTAAATTCCAGTGTATACAAGCCTAATTGCTCCAGCCTTTCAACATACGACAGTCCCGCCATTCCGGGAATCAACCTAGTGAACCTACGCTGCACGCCCTCAATAGCAAGAATATCCTTCCTCAAATTTGGAGACCAAAACTGCACACAGTACTCCAGGTGCGGTCTCACCAGGGCCCGGTACAACTGTAGAAGGACCTCTTTGCTCCTATACTCAACTCCTCTTGTTACGAAGGCCAACATTCCATTGGCTTTCTTCACTGCCTGCTGGGCCATATATTTGGTAGTAATGTCTTTACCCCCACGATCAATGCTTAAAAACTACACAGTTCAGTACAGTAACAATCAAATAACATACAAATCTACACAAGGAACTGCTGGTTTACAAAAAAAAATGCAAAGCGCTGGAGTAATTCAGTAGGTCAGAATAGAAGAGGCACGGATTGTGAAGAGGGAATATAGAGGGAAGGGGAATGTAGAGAAGGGAAAAGAGAGAAATAGGTGCACATTCACGTGGGACACAGGGACAAGAGGGGAGTAAAGGGGGTGGGGTGGTTTGTAGGTTAGTTATCAAAAAATTGAGAATTCAAAGTTCATGAGATTAGGTTGTCAGCTACACAGGTGGAATATGAGGTACTGTTCCTTACACTGACAATGGAGGAGGCCAAGGGCATAAAGGTCAGTAAAGGAATGGGAAGGGGAGTTAAAATGGTTAGCAACTTGGAGATCCAGCAGGCCTTGGCAGACCGACGACAAGTGTTCAGCTATAGTTGTTCTCACCAATGTAAAGGAGGCCATATCAGGAATACCAATTGAAGTAGATGATGGTAGAAGAGGTGCATATGAATCTGGAATATCATCTGGAAGGACTGCTGGGGTCCCTAGATAGATGTGAAGGAGGACGTATAAGGACACGTGATACATCTCCTGCAGTTGCAGGGGAAAGTACCTGGAGAGCTGTGGTTTGAATGGGAAGAGACGAGTGAACCAAGTTGTAGAGAGGGCAGTCTTTGTAGAAGGCAGAAAGGGGTGGGGACAGTAAGATATTACTAGTGGTGAGATCGTGTTGAAGGTGGTGGAAATGTTGGACAGTTATATGTTGGATGGGGAGGCTGCTGGGGTGAAAGTTAAGGACCAGTGGAACTCTGTGCTTGATCCATCTGGGAGGACGGGTAACGGGACACAGAGAAGACGTGGTTGAGGGATCCATGTATGACAGTGGGTGAGGGGGCAACCATGTTTACTAAAGAAAGAGGACATGTCCTAGAATGGGAAGTCTCATCTTGGGAGCAGATGCGATGGAGATGAGAAATTGAGAGAATTGATCTTTGTAAGGGGCAGGGTGGGAAGAGGTGTAGGCCAGATAACTGTGGAAGTCGGTGGGTTAGTGGTAGACGTCAACTGATAATGTATCCCCTCTGATAGAGACAGAAAGATCAAGAAACAAAAGTCAGAGATAATCCAAGTGGATTTGAGTTGAAGTATGTGGTAAAATTAATGGATTTTGGATTTCTCAATGGATTAAAGATGGAACAAGTTTTACTGAGATGTTAGAGGAACTGTGGCATCAGTTCTAGAGTAGATTACTCCAGCTTGGAATGGTGCTTTCTGTTTTTGATCAAGCTAAACCCAGCCTTTTGGTGCTTCACTTTAAAATATAAACATAAAAATAAGTATTTCTAAAAGTCGAACTGTACCAGTAGAGAGAAAAACCGAGTCAAAAATCATTGCTGGATCACTGATAGTTTGCCAATTAAAAAAAAACTTATGAGTAGACACTGACCCTCCTGACACGTCCCATAGCCCTGCTATTAACAATACATTACAGACAAAGAAGCATAATCACCCTCTAACTGCCACATTTGACTTGGTCTCACCCCATCAGATATTCCCTTGCTCCTATCCATCTTTCTCGCTATTTTATCTCTACTGAAAATTGCCTTTTTTAACTTCTCTTTCCTGGTTCCCACATAGGACTCATGACTCGATATGTTGATTCTATTTCTCTTTCCACAGATGCTGCCAAACTGGAACATTTTATTTCAGATTTCCAGCATGTGCAGGTGTTCTGATTTTCATTTACTGGAAGTAAGTTTCATTTATGGGCTAAAGTTCACGAGCTCTACCACAAAACTTCTGATCATCTCCAAGTAGCAAATCACATCAGCACCTGCTTGGACTTCTGCCATTCCAGCCGTTGGGATGCAACCTGAGCTTCGTGCCTTGCTTTCTCCAGCATGATCTCACGTTTCGCCTGAAACTCCAGCTCGACCATGGAACTTTCTTTCTGCAATAAAAGAGAACACTGATCATTAAAATAACTTTAAACACTAAAAGAATATTGTTCAATTTCATCTGGTCAAATTATATGGAAGATTAATAAGTCAATTTTTCAACCAGCCCCAACAATGCGACAAAAAGGCTAATATCCTGTGGGCTGCATTGGGATTGGGTTTGTTCCTCGGTTGGGCTTGTTCAGGCAACCAAACTACATTTCTCTGTCAGTTCCAGAATAAATTTAGGTTGCACGAGGAGAACAGAATTCATGCTGGATTAGAGATTTAGAGGAAGGTTGAACCTTTTGTCTGTTTAACTCATGAAGTATTAAATGGAAAACTCTTCTTCACAGCTGCCACTGTTAATCATGACAGACAAAAAATCACAAGTTTAATTTGAATATGGAAAATTACAGCACGGGAACGGACCCTTCCACCCAATCTTGTCTGTGCTGACCATGGTGGCAATCTAAACTACACATTTGGTTACACATGATCCACATAACCATTCCCTGCCTGGTCATGTGTCCATTTAAATGTTTCTTAAATAATGCTATTAGATCTGTTTCCACCACTTTCTCTGGTAGGATGCTCCAGGCACCTACCACTCACTGTGTAAAAAAGGAGCCTCATCAATCTATAACTTTCTACCTTCATCTTTGAAACTATGCCCTCTAGCATTTGATACTTCCATGCTGGAAACAAAGATCGATTATCGACCCGATCTATGCCTCTCATAATTTTAAACAGAATCATAGAGCTGTACATCATGGAAAGAGGCCTTTCAGCCCAACTTGTCCGTGTTGGCATGTGGGCTAGTTTGCCTCATTTCTCCCATATCCCTCTCATCCCTTCTTATCCATAATATCTTTTGAAAGTTGTAATTTGACCACCGATAGGTTCCGCCGATAGCTCTGTCAGGTCACCCCTCACCCCAGCTTCTGACACTCCAGAGAAAACAATCCAACTTTGCACACCTCTCCTTATCACTAATAGTCTTGAATCTAGGCAAAATCTGGTAAACCTCTCCTGAATCCACTCCAAACCCTCCACAAAATTCCTGTAATGCAACAACCAGAATTGCAATAACACTCCAAATGTGGCCTATCCAATGTTTAAAACAGCTACAATATGAATTTCCGACTTTTATACCAAAAGCCCTGACCAATTAAGACAAGTATGCCATATTCCTTCTTTATCACCTTAATTAATCGTGTTAAGCAATTGTGTTGCTAATGATTAAAGAAATCCTCTTCCTAAGTACTGTTAAAGTGTTATAGTGATCAGAAACACAGCAAACTCAAAATCTAAACCAACAGAACTTACTCACTAACATAATCAATTCCTCATTAAATAAACATGAACATTTGGAGTATAATATTTTTCAATACAGCTTGTTTCTGACAGAGATTCATGAGTGAGCATCGTCTCCAGGTAAAGTGAAGTAAGTAACTGGTAAAGGAAATCGGCCGATCCTTGATTAAGTCATTCCAATCCAATTTTAATGAACCATACTTCGTCTTTATTCTTATTCCAGTGTTAAGTTCCACAATGCATATTTCAAATATAAATCGTGGATGTAAACTTGTTGTACTGACCTGACCTGACTGTAGGCAGGATATTGACAAGGTTGGTATAATACATAATTTAAAAATATTATGGACTGGTGGCAGTGCCAGTCCTTTTTCTTTCAGAACCAGGATTCTATTGTTTCACAGCTTTCAACCAAGTGCTTTGAACCAAACACAATAATTTGCTGACAAATCAGTTCATTGCTGTGCCATGTTTTCACAGCGGCGAACCCACTCCTGTACTTAAGTGCTCCCATTTAAAACATTTTGTGGTAACAGACTATAGTTTATATTTTACAGAGCCATAAAATGATTTGCCCATGAATGATTTTTGTTTTATAAAATATAAATGCCCCAAAGATTTGTTTGCCATTTAAAACGGAGTCAAATATATTGAATGCTAAGGCATTCCCAATTCAATGTCAACCCGTGATGCCTGAAGGGCTTTTAGGTTCAGAATCATAATAGTATTACTGCGCAGAAATGGGTCATGAAGCTGTTGTGTGTGTGATGGTAGCTTTATCAACACAAACATTAACCTCATTCCACTGTTCACTCCCCTTTGCACAACACTATTTTTCAAAAGAGCCTTTTCCCTAAAGATCAATTATAGACTCTTAAACTATGCTTGCTGGTAGAAAACTTAACCCTGTTCTTTACCAAAAATTTGTGTCTCCAATTGTCTTAAAGAAACGGTAAACATCATGCTATCTTTTTCATTTGCATGCAAATGGTTCCTTTAATGCTGTATATATAGCCATTGAATTTGTAATCTCATTAAACTGTGTTGAACGCAGTTTTCATCAGTGATCAAATATTACAGCTCCCAATTGTTTTACTTAGTAGACTATTGACTTGCAAGTGATACAATTCAGAAAAAAGATTTTCACACAACTAACTACTTCCAAATATTTTCCTTCAGTAAGAGTCAATGATATAGACAAGCAGATGGATACATGGTTGTGTTAGAGGTTATTTAAGATGAAATAGAATGAATGACCTCAGATGGAGAATCCTCATCTACACAAAACGAGGCAAGATCCTAAAAATGAGAACAGAAGAAAGTTGCTTAAGCTTGAGAAATAAACGAGAATTACATTGTTTTTACTGACACTGGAGATAAATCCATCATCACATTACATAGCCGACAGTATTTAGATTAAAAAAGTTAGTCAAAATTAGTTGAACACATTGTTACTTCCACCATGTGCTGCATCTTTACTAAACCAGCTATCAAATTAAAACTCCCGAGGTAGATCACCCCAACACCTTCTATTCCCAAGAATCTGTGCAAGCTATCGTCAGAATTTAATCCTCTAAGCCACTTTAAAACCAGTGATCCAAATGACTTGAAAGCAGAGAACAACAGACTATTCAATTGAATAATTGAAAGATACAGCATAGAAACAGGCCCTGAGGCTCACTGATTCCACAAGCGACATTTTGCAGAGGTCAATTAACATACAAACCCACACATCTTTGAGATGTGGGAGAAAACCCACACGGCCACAGGGAGAACATGCAAACACTGCAGACAGCACCCAAAGTGATGATTAAACCTGGGTCTGTGGCCACCCTAAATAGAGTTAATTTTTCAATTGATGACTGTAATTTTTCTAAAGGTACAGCATGGAAACAGGACATTTGGCTCCCTGAGTCTACGCTGACCATCAATCCCCCATTCACACTAATTCATAATCATAATCATCATAATCATAATCATACTTTATTATATGATTATATATTATATATTATGATAGCCAAGTATGTTTTGCAACATATGACAAATTTCATTTGCCATACAGTCATACCAATAAAAAGCAACAGAACACACAAAATACATTTTAATATAAACATCCACCACAGTGACTCCTCCACATTCCTCACTGTGATGGAAGGCAAAAAAAATGTTCAGTCTCTTCCCTTCTTTGTTCTCCCGCAGTCGGAGGCCTCAGCCTTCCGTTGACAAGACGATCTTACTCCTGTAGCCGGCGGTGTTTGGGCCCTTGCATCGGGGTGATCAAGCTCCTACATCGGGGGGGAATCTCAACTCCCCCGCGCCGAGCGATCGGAACCGGGTCAGGGCTGATGGAAAACCTGCGATTTGGAGCTCTTGACCTCGGTCTCTACCCGAGACTGAGGGCTCCTCAATGTTAAAATCCGCAGGCCGCAGTTGGAGTGTCGATCCCAGGCAAAGGATTGCACGCTCCGATGGTAAGTCCACGCCCCGCAGTGGGGCTCAGTCAGTCCCGAGCAAGGCCTCCAGCTCCATGATGTTAGGCCGCAGAGCGACCGGAGATACGATCCGGAAAACAATCGCATCGCCGGCAAGATAAGAGATTGAAAAACAGTTTCCCCCGATCCCCTTCCCCACCCACGACATAAAACAAACCAGAGAACATTAACACAAACTTTTAAAACATACTAAAAATAACAAAAATGACGAAAAAACAGACAGACTGCAAGGCGAGGCTGCCATCGCTGACGGCGCCTACCGGTGGAATGGACATTTGGCTCATTGAGCCTACGCCAACCATCAATCCCCCATCCACACTAATTCTATATTATTTAACTTTCTCTTCCATTCACAACATAATTGGGGCAATGCACAGAGGGCAATTATCCTGTACTTCTTTGGGATATGGGAGGAAAATGGAGCAGCAGGAGGAAACCCACATAGTCACAGGAAGAACATGCAAATTTCACAGACGGCATCCGAGGTCAGGATTGAACTCAGGTCTTCGGTGCTGAGAGGTAGCAACTCTACCAGCTGCGCCACAATGCTGCCTGTGTGAGGATTTCAACTACACCACATTTATTTTTATCTAGGTGCAATGCTTGACAGTAATTAGTAGCACATACTCTGGGTAAATTTTATTCTTTAACCTGGGTCAACTAATGGAAACAGTTGTTGCACTCCAATCACTGTACAGGTACATACATATACAGGTAAGTTTATGACTGGCAAAAGAACATGCACACTGATTTTGAGTATCCATTAATTCCCAGATTTTTTAATGCAGTAATGGTCCAAATGCTCATTCATTTTGAATTTTATTCCACCAATCACATTCTTCTTGCTCACCTGGTAACTGGAGAACTTTGCTGAAGGGTTAATTTTTGGTGTCTCACCACTGGAATAAACAAATAAGCATATTTTAGACAGGTGTGGCTTTTAAAACCTGGGCCCTCAAAACATAAAATACAGTGGAACAAAAAACAGACACTACTCTGGAAGAACAAATGATTAAAAACCAGTTGAAAGCCGTGGCTTTTAATCACAAAATACACTGACATTAATAAACGCATTTATACAACAAATAAAAACTCTTTCCCTTCCAGAGTAAATTAATTTAAATTGGGGGAGAACGTACGTTGAATGTAAAGAGTAAGAGACTGGGAATGGATCTGTGGACGATTTTTTCCACCCAGTTGCAACTTGAATGTACTGCCTGAGAACATGGTAGTGGCAGGTATTCTCTCAGTATTTAACATGTGCTTGAATCACTCAGGCATAGTTGGCTGTGGACTAAATACTGATAAATAGGATTAACACAGATTGGTACTTGTTGGGCTGGAGAGTCTGACTCTGTTTTGTATGAAAATATGAGTCTTTTACCCTGCAATGGAGGGTGTGAGATATGAAGCTAACAGGCTGAATGGTTATGTCCAAGCCTAAATAATTTATTACACAAGGCACAGGGGTTACTTGCACTATTTGACCGAGGCAGGGTCATTCTACAATTGTTATGTCAAAGCCTAACTTACTAATTAAATCACAGTTGGAGTGCTTTGTACTTGGGTGGCACAGCAGTCAAATGACTGAACTAGTACTCCAAAGGTACAGACTAATAACACAGAGACCCAAATTCAAATCCTTCCTCCAGATCAGCTGAGGAATTTAATGACCTGCAACTTCTTAAATGCCACGGGTGATACACAGTGGGCCACCCAGATCAATAGTGATGAGAACTTAAAAACAAATCTGATCACTGCACGACAGGAGGTATGTGACTGTTGTAGAGGGTGCAGTGATGAAGGAAGATGTTTCTAGAGCTTTGGAAGGGAGGAGCCAAGATCTCTCAAATTATGAGAGCTCAAACTATGGTAAACAGTAACTACAGAGGGAGATTGAAATTAAGCAGCGGAATGATTGGGGGAGGATGCAAAAAGCCATTTCACCCAATGAGCAAGGGGAAGTTGGAACTCACTACCCAAGGATGAGTATCCAGAGCTGTGACCCGGTATCAACACCCTAGCTGCCTCTTGACTCAAGAGTCACAGATCATGGAAAAGGGCCCTTCGGCCCAACTCATTCATGCCGACCAAGACGCCCACCTATGCTACTCTAATTTGCCAAAGTTTGACCCGTATTCCTCTAAATGTATTTGTCAAAATGTGTTTTACAATGTTGTTACTGTACTGCCACAATCACTTCACCTGGTGTCTTGTTCCATGTACCCACCACCTTCGGTGTGAAAATGTTGCCCTCAGGTTCCTATTAAATCTTTTCCCTCTCACCTTAAGCAGATGCCCTCTAGTTCTCCATTCTCCAACCCCAGGATAAAAATTGTAAATTTCTGACCATCGCAATCACCTGGGTGACTTTCCCTCATTCAGATGACCAGAGAGGAATTTTCCAACTCTTTGAAAAACTTCCCTGGATGTTATTTTGTCTTCTTCTTCACCTTGCTCAGAACATTCCACTGCTCCAGGCAGGCAGGCTATGCTTGGTGATGCCTAAAGTATCACAACTACATGGGCTAGGCTGGAGAGACCAAGATGCGCACTGTCCTTCCCATTTGACGAGTTTCTGTTCACATTTGCAGCAGACAATGAGACTTCTTATACATTGCCATGGGGCTCCATTTCAACTTTACTTTGGATTCTGGATTATGTACCACCGAGTGACAGGTCTCTCACACACCAGGAAGGTTACAACTTACATTCCAGCATTTACTGAACCGGGCTGAATTTAGCTGATAATTAACCTGCGGTATGTGTGGACAAACCATGTTGCTTTCCCCAAACAGAAATCCTCCCTGCACTGCAGACACTGATCTAGATATGGCAGGATCAGTTTCTGCCTCTACTCAGCTCAGCGCCTTCCAACTTTGAAAGAAACCCTTTGGTAAAATATGAAGGACAGGAGCGATAGAGAAGCTGATTGTGCAGGATTTTCTCTTCATAACACAGATAAAAATATAACTAAGAAACATGTAGAACATTTTATACACAAAAACTTTTTTCCCTTACTGGTGCAATAAAAATAGAATTAAATAAAAGAAACCATACTTTATTGGTGACGTCTGGAATTCCAAAAAGGCCGTTTTATCCATTTGCAAAGGATAAAGATCCACTCCACTAATAGCCTGAAGATTCAGATTCAACCTGGAGCAAGAAGAGAGAAATTTAAGAAATTACAAATAAATGAAAAGTAACAATAAACCATCTGGACATCTAGCATTCAAACAGCAAATTTCACTGCCTTCTAATGATCTACTGCACTCTCCAACCAATAAAGTGCATTGCAAAATGTAGTCAGTTTAGTAAAGTAGCAAATGCAGCAGTCAGTTTGCCACAGAAAGCTCCCACAGTCTTCAATGAGGGAACAACAGAATAATTTGTTTGATGATAGTGTCACAGAGTTATAGTCATACAACATGGAAACAGTTCCTTCGGCCCAACTTGCCCACGCCGACCAATTGCCCCATCTACACTAGTCCCACCTGCCTGCCTTTGGCCCAAATTCCTTCAAACCTATCCTATCCAGATAACTGTTCAAATGTTTCTTAATCGTTGTGATAGTACCTGCCTCAACTACCTCCTCTATACCTCCTCTGTCACCATTCCATATAGTTACCACCCTTTATGTAAAAAAGTTGTTCCTTGGGTTCCTATTAAATCTTTCTCCCCTCACCTTAAACTTTTGTCCTCTGGTTCTTGATTAATACACAAATAAAGCACTTGGTAAAGATCAAACATAATCTTATTGAATGGTGGAGCAGGTACAAAGGGCCACATGGCCTTCCACGATTTCTCATGTCTGAATACTTTGTTCATGCTGAAAAAACAATTTGACTGCTAAAGCATGTGAAAAAATTGCATTTTGCTTTTTTGAAATGTTGGCACGCTGTGGAGTTCAGACAGTGCACACATCTATTATTATGGGCTCAATTTTTGTCTTCTGTCAAAGATAAGACTAATTTGCTGTCAAATAAATGTAGAACTGCCAGTGATGACAACTAGATAATTACAGCATGCAGCTCATTCTGAGTTTACCCTCAGTTTGTTTTCAAAACATTGTTGGAATGGTCTTGACAAACCATGTATCTGTAGCACATTCTAAAATGTTTTCAGTGCCTTGAAATATGCTGTTGAGACACTGCTCAAAGACCCAAACCAAAGAGTGGGAGAAGGTGAATTGGAATGTCCATCGCAAGTCTGTGAAAAGAGGCAGGAATAACGACTGGTTGTCAACCTTTTAACAGACAGCTCTCGAATCAGAAAGCTTATGACTGGGAATTGTTCTCTAGCCTCTAGTGTCAAATCAATCACTTCATAATTAACAACCATGTTAGTTTATTCTGTAATTGTGTTAAGTCAAGAACCATATTCAGGCATCAGCCACTTTGAAAGATACTTGGGAAACATTTATTGATTTGATGTATTGTAACAGAAGTAAAATGTGTGCATTTTGTAGTTAATTCACCCTGATTCTCCTGCTTTACTGTGCAATTTTTAGTCAAAATATATAGTCTTGTACCTCCTCAAGATGACGAGAATTACTCAAGACATTTCAGTAAATAACTGCATACGGGTAAGGGATGATCCCAAGACTTGATTGCATTTAAGTACTGTATATCTAATCTGTTTGGATAGAATATAGAACAAAGCTTTTCACTGAACCTCAGTACACGTGATAATAATAAATCTAAACCTAAACTTTAAACAAGGAAGATCATGTTTCGCAATTCTGATTGAGGATTTTGAGGAGATACCTACAAAAAAATGATGTGCACAGAGCAGCAGACGTGGTTTACATGGACTTCTGTAAAGCTTTTGACAAGGTCTCAAATGGTAGACTGGTCCAGAATAGGTAACGGGTAAGAGTGGACAAGTGTTTTTGACTGGAAATATGCAACAGTGATGTTTGTTTCCGGAGATAGTTAGTTGGTTATAATATTTATATACACAGATACCGACACATATATAAATAAATATAAAGTACTTGAATGAAAATGTAAATGGTCTGAGCAGAAAGTTTGCAGGCAACACAAAAATTGGTGATCTTGACAGCAAGGAAAGTTATCTAAAAATACAGCAGGACATAAATCAGCAGGAAAGCTGGGCAGATGAAATTTAATCCAGACAGGTGTAAGGTAATGAACTTTGGTAAATCAAAGTCTGAGAGGAGATAGAGTAACTGACGGAACTTGATGTAGAGGGCCTTAGCATGCAAGTCCAAAGCTCCCCGAGAGCAGTGGCACATGTGGATAGGATAGTGATAAAGTTATTTGGTATGCTTGCCTTCGTAGGCCAAGGCATTGAACACAAGAGTTGGGATGTCATGTTACAGTTATCCAAAACAATAGTTAGACCACACTTAGCGCATTGTTTATGGGTCTCAAAGCCATACTGCAGGAAAGTTGTGATAGCAATAAAGCAAGCAGAAGAAATTCATCAGGATGTTGTTTGGAATGGAGGGCTGTAGTTATAAAGATAGACCGAGTTTATTATCATTGCAATATCGGGGGCAAAGTAGTGACCTCATAAAGGTTACAATGCGTATAGGTAGGATAGGTTGTTAGAATCTTTGTCCCCAGGGAAGGGAAACTAGAGCAAGAGGGAACATATTTAAGGTGAGAGGACAGAATTAAAAAAAGATTTGAGAGGCAGCTTTTTCACACAGAAGATGGGTATCTGGAACGAGTAGCTAGAGGAGGTAGTAGGGGTAAATACAATCACAAAGTTTAAAAAGCATTTTGACAAGTACTTGGAAAGGAAATGTGTAGAGGGATACAGACCTAATGAGTAAAATGCAATTTGCGTAGACAGACATCATGACTGGCATGTGATGGGTCCAAAAGGGTTTGTATCTGTGCCATTATCAATGAATTCAACAAGATTTGAACAAAGTTTTTCAAAGGCATATGTAAAGTTATAGAAGTTGCCACAACTCGATTGCTGCCAATAATTTGTAGGCACAAAAACCTCAGAATGAAAAATGAAAATCAAAACACAAAACACTGGAGTTACAGGAATCCTGACATTATAAAAATACTGGAAATGTGTCGCAGATTAAAAACTTCACAGATGCTGGCTCATCAATTCAATATTTTAAGCATTTTGTGCAGTATAAAACTGCTCTTTCTGATAAATAAGCTGCTTGCAAGTAAACTTGTTACTGCTGGGCTTTATTTAAACAGCAGGATCAAATAAAAAGTTAACTAAATTCTATGAAGTTATTTGAATGAATAAATGGAGGCAGAAGAGACTCCAAATAAACAGAAACATGAAGGTATGGAGAGGAAAGGATTATCAGAGCAGAAATTAAATAAAGGTGAAAAGCTTCAACATTTCTGAAGAAGTACCTCTGCTGTTTCTGGACAATGCCTTCTGGAGAACTCGTATGTTCTGCTATCTCTGCTTCTGAGTCCAGATGATGATCTGTGTTTGGTCTGCAACAGAAACATATTATTCAGTGGGAAATTGACTTTCTAATTAATGGCATTAAAGATTTTAAAAACTGCTACTCTTCACAAATGTATTTTGCTTTTATTCTATTCAAATGAAGACCAACTCCTAATTTATTTTCTTAAGTCACGGCAGAGATTACAATAGGAAACATTTCCTCTCAAATTAGTAGTTAAAGCCCATACTGTAGCAGTCACAGGACAAGTTAGCATCATTCCTTTCTGTGAATAACTCTGCTGACTAAGTCAACAGTGAACTTCAGTGAACTTCAAGCACCTATTTTCACTCCTCAGTCTACTCTCCCCACATTCCCATTAACTCCCCACAGATTCTATCACTCATTCAAAAACTCAGGCAAATTTACAGCGGCCAATTAGCCTGCATGTTTTTGAGGTATGGGAGGAAACCCATGTGATCACGGGGAAAACGCCAGACAGCACCTGAAGTCAAAATTGTCCCAACTCTTCCAGCCCTGTGAGCTAGTGGCTCTATTAGTGCACCACTGTGCTTCCCTAAGAATCCCAGTGGCTGGCACTATAAAACTGGAGGCAAGAAACAGTGACCAAGTCTCTGCATACAGGACTATAAGCCAGTGAGCAAGCTAGTCCCATTCCACGGCATTATCTAATAAGGCAGCAGGATTATGGCCTTGCAGAGTAGCTTATTCCTTGATAATGTTCCTGACCTATGCAGAGTAGCACTGAGTTGCAACCTCCGATGTGAAATAGCTCACCAGCTGTTTGCACAGATGAAGATCGACTAGGGTGAGTTTTGGATGGAAGGTGATGCACATGGCATTAACTTCTAGTATTATTTTACAGTAAGGGCAGAAATATTAATTGAACATTTCTGAACAAGAATTATTATATAAAAATCACAAACATTTGTTCTATTGTCCAACTTGAATCCTCTTCAATTCTCAGTGGTTCCTCAGGCTCCCGTCCCTGTGTAAAAGCAACAAGAGTTAGTCCTTGCCCTAAGGGCATGATTACAATGACTGATAATCGTATGCAGTTACATGTACTCATTTAAATTGCATGTAATTCCCTTTTAAACTTGGGTATGTTCATTAAAATATCTGATTATTGGAAGTAAAATCTCCTCCAAATTAATTCCAAGCAGCAATTTTTGGAGCAGGTTTAGGTGGAATAAATTATTATCCAAACCATTTACATGCAAATATATAAACGAGTGATTGTTTCTTTCAGTTCAATCTGTGAAATTATTTGCCACAGAAGGCTGTGGAGGCAAAGTCAATGGATATATTTAAGGCAGAGATAGATAGATTCTTGATTAGTACAGGTGTCAGAGGTTATGGGGAGAAGGCAGGAGAATGGGGTTAGGAAGGAAAGATAGATCAGCCATGATTGAATGGTGGAGTGGACTTGATGGGCCAAATTACCTAATTCTACTCCTATCACTTATGATACAAATATCATTAACTGCAAAGCATCGACTTTAGGATTAGCATCACCAGCGATGCTACAAATGCAATATTACAAATATAATCATGCAATGTACAATATTCAAAAGGTCATTCCATTTATTCAATCATAAACCTATTCAGTTTAATAAAGGTATTTTCAGAAAAACACCATAATTATATACAAAATTAAAGGAATATGGTGCTGATTTTGATGAAGATTATTTCCTCTTGGTACTTCAACTGATAATTCTGTGGAGGATATAGAAAGTGTTTACATAAAATTGAATAAAACAAGAGCACAACGTTCTCAAGGAGGAGGGTGAGAAGCCAGATGTCATTGTGCATGTTGGCACAAGTGACATGGGTAGGAAAAGGGAAGAGGTCCTGCGAAATGAAAAAAGGGATGATCACCATGTTGGGAGTGTACTATAGGTGTCCAAATAGTCAATGGGAAGTAGAAGAACAAATAAGTCAGGAGAATGCAGACGATTGCAATAGTAATAGGGTTGTCATAGTAGGGGATTTTAACTTTCCCAATACAGACTGGAAAATTGCCATAGTATCAGGGGCTTAGCCGGGGTGGAATTTGTCAAATATGTTCAGGAACGTTTTCTCAGACAATATGTAGAGGACCCTACAAGGGAGAGGGCAAAGCTTGATCTACTCATAGGAAACTGGGAATGGCAAGTGACTGAAGTGTCCATGGGTGAGCCTTTTGGGATCAGCAACCATAATTCTATTAGCTTCAAAATAGTTATGGATAAAGACAGGTCGGGCCTACTGGTAAAAATTCGGAATTGGGGCAAGGACAACTTTGATGGTAAACTTGCTAAAGTTTGTTTGTGAGAAAAGAAATGTCCGGGTAAGTGGGATGCTTTTAAAGTGCAATGATAAGAGTTCAAGACATGCATGTTCCTGCTTGGGCAAGGCAGGTGGGAGTAAGGAAGCCTAAAAAAAAGAGAGAATTTGAGGATCTGGTCAGGAAAAAAGATGATAGACACAAAAAGCTAGAGTACCTCAGCGGGACAGGCAGTATCTCTAGAGAAGGAATCGGTGATGTTTTGGGTCAAGACCCTTCTTCAGACTGGTTAGGGATAAGGGAAACAAGAGAAAAAAAGATGCATGGGACAGGTATCAAGTGTATCCCTGGAGAAATTTCTGGAACGGTTGAGCATACTTAAGAAGGATATCAGAAGGCAAGTGATAGATCTGGCAGATAATATTCAGGAGAATCCAAAGAGATTTTATAAGTACATTAAGGGAATGAGGGAGACTAGAGAGAGAATAGGGCCTCTCAGAAACCAAAGCTGTTGTCTCTGTGTGGAGCTGCAGGAGATGTACAAGGTCTTTAATGAGTATTTCTCCTGTTTTACCATGGAGAAAGACATAAAGGTGGGAACTTGGGACAGTTAATAGAGAGGTCGAGGTTAGTCCGTATTAGTTGAGGAGGTGCTGGACGTTCTAAGGCATATGAAGGTGAACCTTCGTAACTATTACATGAATAAATGGACCCTTAATCATCAGTTGGTGTAGCATGTGTCAGTGATGCAACTACACAATTCAATGAAATTCAAATGTGAAAAGAATTCTTAGTCGAGCAATATAAACTAGGGTCCTCTACAAAGACAAGTTCTCAGTTACTCAGCCATAGTTACAATCTCCAATTTTCCCAGAAAACAGAGCATTGATGCACCCTGCTTTCTTTTGGCAGAATAAATATGCACCGTGAAGAAATGAAACTACACCCATTGAAGGAAATGGGTATTGGCAAATGCTGCTGCCAACACAAGCAGGTTTGTATACATAACCCTCATGAAGCATCGAGCTTGGCACTTGCCTTCATGTATGTCCTAAACTCAGAACTCAAGCCATCACCCTGGTTGGCCAACCTCGCCTCCACCTCGACATTATGCCGCAGCACATCCTTCGACTCCTGATCAGATTGCACTAAAAGGAAAAAAATGTTTTTAAAAAAGAGGTGAAAATATATATTTAAAATGTTGCTGTTTTATAAAGCCATAGGGAATGAAAATCCACTATTGTTAGCCAGTTTTTGTTGTTAATTTTGATAATATGAGGTAACCATCACGTGCTAAAATAAGTAACTAAAGGTGGAGCAGTCAGCCTCCAATTAATCACTCACTTCAAGGAAATAGACCAACCAACAAACTATCCAAGGTACTGGTCATTGAGAGTTTGAACTGGAACAAGAAAAGATGATGACAAAATAATTACTGTTTCACATTACAATTTTAATATATCAAATGTATTGAATACTTTCTAGGGGTTGAGTGGGGAGTGTGAAGGTGGTCACTTTAGCTCACATAGATGCTAGGTTCTTGTTTGTTCTGTAATAAAAGTGGTCACACATTGGGCGGTCCGCAGATCAGGAAAATAGGTCACTGGAAAAGTCGGAAAGTTGCGATTACATCTTAAGTGAGAACAAGGTCTATGAGTGAGACTGGAGCTCGTGTGAGCATTCAAATGGAACAGGGAATGTTTTATTTCGCAAGCCTGACGCCGCTATTTCCAATCAACTGGACAAGGTCGCCACCTGCACTAATGTGACTGATGGAGATTGGAAACCCCGAAAGCCAACGCACGGGGAAAGTGGGTACGTACAGCATTCAGCTTTATTGGAGAAGCTATATATGATAGGCTGTTTTGGAAAACAGCTACTATAATGTAGAATTGAGAATTGAGAGGTGACCTTGAGAATCACAATGATATCAGTTGTTTGAAATATTAGTGCCGTCTCTCCCTCTCCTTCAACCTGTATACCTTCCTCTGGCTCTTTACACCTCTTCTATCCTCATCTCACATCATTTGTCTTTTTATCTCTTGTCTTTGTCCAACCATCTGCCTATCCAAAATCTTCCTTACCTGTATTCACGTATCACTCAACAGAACAACAGTGAAACTACCACGATGACTAGGGTGGGGGAGGGATGGAGAGAGAGAGGTTGTAAGGGTTATTTGAAGTTAGAGGAAACATTATTCATACTGCTGAGTCCACACCTGGAACAGCGGATACGGTAGATGAGGTTGGAGGAGGTGCAAGTGACCCTCTGCCTAACCTGAAAGGACTATCGGGGTTCCTGGACAGAGTCAAGTAGGGGCAGGTGATGCATCTCCTGCAGTTGCAGGGGAAGTTTCCTGGGAAGGGGGTGGTTTGGGTGGGGATGAGTTATCCAGGGATTTATGGAGGGAAGGGTCTCTGTGGAAAGCGGAAAGGGGTGGAGATGGGAAGATGTGACTAGTAATGGGATCCCGTTGGAGGTGTCAAAAATGTCAGAGGATTGTGTGTTGTATGCGACGGTCGATGGGGTGAAAGATGACAACTAGGGAAACTTCATGTTTCGCTTGGGCAGCATACAACTCAGCAATACGAATTTTGATTAATTTCAAGTAATCCTTGCATCCCCTCTCTCTCTGTCTCTCCCTTTGTCGTCGTATTAGTTTCACTGTTTGTATAACTTGTTAACAACTTGCCCACAGCCAACAATGGACCATTGTGGGTTCTAACTTTATTTGATCATCGTTACTTTTTGCATATTTTTCATTCATTGTTCTATATATCTCTCTATATCTGTCTATATCTCTAGTTTCCCTTTCCCCTGACTCTCAGACTGAAGAAGGTTCTCGACCCAAAGTGTCACCTATTCCTTTTCCCCAGAGATGCTGCCTGACCCAGAGTTACTCCAGTTTTTGTGTCCATCTTTGGTTTAAACCAGCATCTGCAGTTCCTTCCTGCACAAATAGCATGGCAATCTATTTTCCAATAACCATTGGTATCCTGGATAAAAAAATATATGTTACAGGACCACAGAGATTTTGTAATCATGAGCATCTTCATAAAGAGACCAGTCCGATAGTGGAAACTTCAGGGAAAGTAATTGGCAGCATTGATCCCTCCCTCCTGAAACTTCTGACTACCTACAGCAGGGACTTCAAAGCTCCAAATAGACATTACAATGTTGTCTTCACAGCATATCGCAGGACATCAAAACCAACGTTAGCCTCCACTCGCAAACCAAATCCTCAGCATTCAATTCTCATTGCTTTCACTAGGCTGTGCTGGGCATGCCACGTCGTCTGCATGCCTGATGCCAGGCATCTGAAACAGACACACTGTTGCGATCTCTGTTCATGGTGAGAGGTAACCAGGCAGACAGTGGCAAAGATTCAAGGACATCCTCAAACGGTCCATCAACTTTGAGAACTTCAGGTCCAGTCATTGGGGTCACACAGAAGCTCAGTGTGAATGGGGAGAATAAATCTACTTCTCCAAACTACCCACTCATCATCCCATCAGACAACCTCTGCTCCAGACTTGGCAGACTTTGCCAGTCCCACTCTGGCCTCATGGCCCACAAAATGAGAGTGGCAGCAAGTTATCTTCAATCCTGAAGGACTCTCCAAGAATAAATCTATTTGTATCCAAAATAATTGCATGGGAAATCATAAACTTGTGTCGGCTTCTTCGAGATTCATTGTTCTTGGAGATCACATGACACCTATTCATTTCTCAACCATTTACATAATTTGGAAAACTTTCAATTTTCTCTTAATTATTCTGCTCCCGAGAATACCTTTATAATTTTCAAGTCCTTTTTCATAATGTGATTCATCATTTTATTAATATCTCAATGGAACACAATGAAACTTGTTTGTACAGATGCTGGCGCAGGTACAGATGCTCCCCGCCTTACGATGCTTCGACTTACGCTATTTCGACTTTGCAATGGTGCAAACGGCAGCGACCTGTGGCGAGCTGCAGCACGCTTCCGGCCACGTGATCACTTGTATTCAATGCATTTTGACTTACGATATTTTCGGTTTCCGATGGGTTTCTCGGAACGTAACCCCATCGTAAGTTGAGGAGCACCTGTACTTCAATTTCCTTTTTCAAAAATGGCTGTTGGATAATGTTTTGGCCATAGAATTACCATCATCATTTCCCTTTTCAATATGGGTAGTAAAATACCATTGCCTTGCAAAATTAAAATACCATTCTTCAGTTAGTTTCTAAACAACTGTATTCCAGTCTCCTCGTTCCCACGCTACTAAAATGTTATTACTAAGGGTAAATTTACAATTCTAGTTATCTCTCCCAAAATGTGCTATTTAACATTTACTTTTGATGAATTAATTGCTTAGAAATAATTAGATTTACAGATCTGAGACCTGCTCAGTATGCAGGTATGTCACCCGTCGTAAACAGTTTACCTTTCATTGTTCCAACATTCAAATATTCCTCCTGTTTATTCAAGTGATCTTCCTCCGAGATATGCGCCATTTGAAAGGTCAGACTAGCTGTATCTTCATCTGATGGCTGAAGGTGGAAATTTCACATAAAGTCCAATGAACAAATGCAAACATATCATTTTGAGGCAGTACAATTAGAGATAAAAAGGTAAACAAGCAATGGTGCTTGTTTAAAGGTACAGCAAAACACCGAGTGGAGCTGCTGCCTCACAATTCCAACTACTAGATGCCATTTTAACTTCCGATGCTGTTGGTGTGAAGTTTGCACTTCATGGATGGATTTCTTAAGAGTGCTGCTATTTTGTCCTACATTCCAAAGATGTGTAGGATGGTGGATTAATTGGATGCTGTAAATTCCCTCGAGTAGAAACTCAGGGGGGTTGGTGGGAATGTGGGAAAAATAAAACAAGATGAATGTATGATAAGTGTAAATGGGTGGCTGCTGGTTGGTATGGAAGGTGCGCCAAAAGGCCTGTTTTTTTGTGCTACATGATTCTACAAATTGGTAGATTGTATACAACATTTATTTGGGCATAAAAATCCAACAGGAAAAGTGCTCTAACCATGTTTTACAAAGGTAGTATTGGATCAAAGGCTTCTAATGTCACTAAAAAAGGCAATAAGACTTGAGGATTGGAAAAATTCCAGAAGTTAACAAAGTTCTGACTCATTGAAGGAGAACTAGTTAATATAAGGTGCAACTGGAAGGAAACATATGGTGTTCGTATGTACCTATGGCGTACGTCCTTCTTGGTTGAAGGTCACAAGTGAATGCTGCTGCTGAAGAAACCCTGGCTTCCTGCAGCACATCTTGCAGATAATGCACACTGCACCTAATGTGGGTCACTGATAGAGGGAGTACCCAAGGTGGCGGATAGGATAACTATCAAACAGGCTATTTTATCCTGGATGGTATTGTGCTTTGAATGCTGTAACAGCAGCATCCATCCAGGCAAATGGAAAGTATTCTAGCATATTCCTGACCTGAAGGCTTTGGGTAATCACTGATTCAAAAGATACCCTCTTTCTAATCTGTTTTTGTTCCCACTGTATTTACATGGCTGATCCACTTAGGTTTCTAGGTTTGTGGTGATCTTGATCCCATTAAATATCAAAGAGCCACCTTAAACTGAAGCTCTCTGTTGTTGGAGATGGTCAATGCCTGGGAATTGAGTGGCACAAATGTTTTTTGCCACTTACTGAACCAAGCCTGCACGTTATGCTGCATTCAGGTATTGACTATTTCATTAATGGAGAAATTATAAAGAATGAGGTAAGAGAATGGCAAATTTAATGACCTCCCAACATCACCTTGTACGTTCTTTTGAGACATTCTCTTGATCTGATTACACATGCATGCAGGAGCTATCATTACTTGAAGGATATATATTTGAATTAAGTTTTTTAAAGATTTTACATTTATTTCTCATGATTTATGAAACTGTAGGAAATCACACTATTTATTTTCATCCTTTTCTTCTTTACAACAAATCTTCATGAGTCATGGTGGGAATGCCGATGAGAGCATGTTTAAGGTGAGAGGGAGGAGATTTAGAGATTTGAGGGGCAAATTTCTCTACACAGAGTGGTTGAAATCTAGAGTGTACTGCCTGAGGTGGTGATTCAGGCAAATACTCTCACATCATTTCAGAAGAACTTAGACATACTTGAATTGCTAAAGGATAGAAGGCTACAGGCCTAATCGGGATCAATGGGATCAGTCTAGATGAGTGCTTTGGTTGTCTAGGCCAAAGAGTCTGTACTGTATTGTGCAACTCTGTGAACTCATTTCAGGCTAAAAATAGTTAGGTTTTGGGATGAAATATTTCAGACAAGTCTCTTTTGTTGCTGCTGCGCACAGCTTATTTAATTGGCGCATTAATAAAGGACATTCCAAGTAGACTGATAAAGGGTAGCAACAGTTGCATGCTCAATTAGATTTGTGTTGATTTCCTGTGATGCCTCAGCTGGTGTATTCCAAATACAAACATGTGATCACAGAAGATAAAACAGCAACTAATGGCTCAGAAAATGTTTTCCTGGAAATAATCACTGGCTTGAACAAGGTTGTAAAAGAATCCCTGAGTCTTCATCATTCAAGAGAAGCAGAGATGTTCCGGAGACTACCGTCAAGAATATCTACTGTACTGCAATTAATTTTAATCAACCACTCAGTCAGTTACTAGTACCTTGATCACCTCTCAAATCCAGGTGCATATTTTCAGTTTATCTTCAAGCAGTTGATCTAATGCTCCTGGCATATATTTATGGGAATCGACCTAAAACCTAATTAATGAAAGGTGTGGCAAGCCAGCCAAATATTCCATCTTTCATTTGCTTATCAAACATCAGAGGCATCTCAAGAGCAGAACTGCTGAGTGTCACAGGAATCCATAAAGGAAAGAATGACAGTGGCATTAATCTGTTAGAATTAACTCTGTTGCTCACTGAATGTAACACATAGAAAAGTACTGCACAGGAACAGACCCTTCAGCCCGCAATGTTTATGTCAAACATGATGCCATGATAAACTCATCTCCTCTGTCTGCACATGATCCATTTCTCCATTCCCTGCATACCCACTTGTCTATCTAAAAGCCTTGTAAACATCACTGTCATATCTACTGCCACTCTTGGCAATGTGTTCCAGGCACCCACACCCTCTGGGTAAAAAAAAACTTGCCCTGCGCATCTCCTTTAAACATTCAACTTTTCCTCTCTCACCGTAATGCTATGCCCTCTAGTCTCTGACATTTTAACCCTGGAAAAAGATTCCGACTGTCTACTCCATTTATACCCCTCCATATATCCATATATATATTTCTGTCAGGTTTCCCCTCAACCTTCGGTGTTCCAGAGAAAAATATCCAAGTTTGTCCAACCTCTTGTTGCTGATACACTCTAATCCAAACAGAATTCTGATATAACTCTTCTGCAATCTCTCCAAGGTTTCTTCATCTTTCTTGTAAAGGGGAGCAACCAGAACATGCAATACTTCATATGCAGCCTAATCTATGTCCTATAAAGCTGCAACATGACTTCCTGATTCTTATACTCAATGCTCCAAGCAGTGAAGGCAAGCATACTATATGCCTTCTATACCACTATATCTACTTGTGTTGCCACTTTCAGGGAACTATGTACTTGAACCCCAAGATCCCAATGCCGTTAAGCAACTTACCATTAACTTTCCCCTTACATTCAACCTCCCATGCAACCTCACATTTGCTTGGATTATCTCTACTTCCCTTCTTAAACATAGGAACAATGGATAGTCTCCTGTTCTCGTCTGTGGCTAGAGAAAATACAAAGACCTTTGTCAAGGCCCCTGAATCGCCACGCTTGCCTCTCTCAGTAACCTGGGATAGATCCCATCAGGCCCTGGAGATCTAGCCACCTAACACTCTTCAAGAGTCCCAACCCCACCGCCTTCTTAACCTTAAACTGCCCTCGCATATTCGTATTCTCCATACTGATCTCACTATCCTCCACATCCGTCTCCATTGTGAATACAGATGAAAGTACTCCTTCAGCACCACTCCTACAGGCTTGTTTCACAGAAAGACAGCACAAATTGGCTACTGAAAGATTTAACGATGTTTCAGAATCAAGATTGCTATTCTCTCTTTCAGTCCAGCTGGAAGTGAAAAGATATTCTGCTACAAAGAATTTAAAAAACGACAGTGGCTTCAAACATTTGCATTTCATAGTGAAATGCAGCTCACAGCATATAGCACAAGAGCATTTTTTCCCGTTAGATAAGAGATCCACTGTCTGCTGTTGTCCACTCATTTAAGCCACCGATCATACTGCCAAGAATTTTCCTTAATTTAGAAGGTTTGTCTGCAGATAGAAATGTTGGTATATTGAAAATACTCACTTCAGTTGCAGAGAGGCGTTTATCTCCATTATCACTTCCAATCCCAGAGTCAAAATCTTGTTTTTTGTCTGGATAAATGTCTTCAATGCTTTAAAAAGGGAAAGAAAATCTAAAATGTAAAAATCAAAGGTGCTGCTAACATCACATTCTACTGTCGACACGAATACTCTTGCAGAAAATGAATAAATCCTTTCTATCTGAAGACCATTGGTATAATGCGTGCACAAAGTTAGCAATTCCCCATGAACATCATTACCCTAAAATAGTCTTTGTGACACAGATTCACAACCCATCACGCATTTCACTAATACACAGAGGGAATAGCAGATGATCAATTTACCATTTAAGAAACTGTTCTGCTTGTGCCTCCATCACCTAATTATTTTTATCTGATCATGCAAATTCTGGGTCAAGGTGAAGAGTAACGCCATACAATTTGGATCCAGTTCAAGATGGCAACAATGGAAGGTGAAGGGGAAAGTTGTCAGCTGTGAACCAAGCTCACCTCACATAAGCTATCTGGGCATGTTGATGCCTTGCAGATTGAATTCTACAACTTATGATAACCCATGCTAATTGTCTGTATCATATTGGCCCTTTCTATGTAGGCCATCCATCCAATGGTTGAGTTTTTTTCCTCTTTAGTATAGCCTGATGTCATACAGCACTGCATTTTGCACCATTTCACGTTTCATTGCCTTAATTCTCACTCATTAATTGCCCTTAAATCAGAGCTTTTGTTCCACTTGTGCTCTCTCAAACTGCTTCATTAACTGAGACGAAGTGTGGACTCGACAACCATTTCGCTAAATACTTAAGCTCAGTCCGCTAAGGCCTACTGGTTCTCCTGGTGGCTAACCACTTTAACTCCCGTTCCTATTCCCATGTTGACCTTTCTGTCCTTGGCTTCCTCCATTGCCAGAGCAAGGCTTCATGCAAATTGGAGGAACAGCACCTCGTATACCGTTTAAGGGGCTTACAACCCCACAGTTATGAACATTGAATTCTCCAATTTTAGGAAGCTTTTACAAGCACTCCCCTCCCCCAGCCCCACCTCCAACCCCCCTCATTTCCTCCACTAAAAGTCCATTAACCAGTTCTCTAGCCAAGAGTCAAGGAACCATCTTGCCCGAGATCACCTGTTATCGCCCCAATTTGTCCTTTTTTTTTCTTGCTTCCAGTTCCCCCCACCAATCAGTTTTAAGGAGGGTCCTGACTTGAAACATCACCTATCCTATTATCTAGAGATGTTGCATTCCTTGTCTATTTTTGCTCCATTAACCAGATATAATCCCTTTGTTTTATCCATCCTTCCCACTCTTTGCTGTAACTAAAAACTAACTTGACTCTCTTTTCCAGTTCAAAGAGACTGACATAAAATGTAGAACCAAGGAACTGCAGATGCTGGTTTAAAAAAAAGACACAAAGTAAATTCAGCAGGTCAGACACGTTGACTCCATTCTGTTTCCAAAGCTGCTGTCTGACTTGCTCAGTGGTTCTAGCCAATTTTATATTCATTTCAGATTTCCAGCATATTAAGTTTTTTATTTTCATTTACAAACGAGTAACAGTCCTGGCAAGTAGTCAATTCTATTTTAGATTCCATATTATCGCAGAGCTTACATATGGCTGCAGGTAGGAAGAAATTTGTCTGTACTATGGTCACCCAGTTTATGTGCATCCTGGCAGGGCACCTCACAACTAACAGCCATTCTGTTCAGATCTGAGAATGGATTCTCAAGTTCCAGTGCGATAAGCCCATTGCATGTGGGGAGAATTGAGATCCTTATCAAACTACTTGGAACAAAACGGAGTCCAGTGTCATAGAAGTTAGTATAAGTAAAAAAGAGGTCTTCTCTGTTCACACCAGCTACACAAACAGAGGACCCAGAGTCAAAGCTGCTGCCTGATCCAATTACACTTTCCAACAACATGCTTATCTTAAGAATACAGAACATTAGAGAAAGGCACCAAACACCTGCTCCTGCATTCCCAAAGATTACGGTTGATCTTTTAACAACCCCCACGAATCCCTTAATTTCCTTAACTTCCAACAATCTGGAGATCTGTCTTGAATGTCCCCAATACCTGAGCCTAGGATCTAAGAATTCATCACCCCAAGTGAAGAAACTTCATCTCACTTTGCTCCCTAAGCCGACCCCTTATTTAGGGACAGTGACTCCTGGTTCTAGATACCCCAGCCACGAGAATCATGTTCCTTACATCTAACCTATGAAGATTCTTAGAATGTTTAATATTATAATACAATTGTCTCTTGTTTTTCTAAACTCAAGAGAGCACAGACCCAATCAGCTTTTTCTCTCTTCATAAGGCAAATCCTTTGTGCTCCCATCTCACCCTATCATACTAGGATGAATCTTGTAATATCATCCAGCAGCTCTGAATAATTCAACAATGTGGAGCATTGTATTAGGTGGTGGAATCTAATTGGGGTACTAGGTTAATTGGCTGGGTAAAATGTAAAAAAATTGTCCCTAGTGGGTGTAGGATAGTGTTAATGTACGGGGATCGCAGGGCGGCACGGACTTGGTGGGCCGAAAAGGCCTGTTTCCGGCTGTATATATATGATATGATATGATGATAATTGGAAGTACCCCAATTTCACATTAAAATTTCAGGGGAATCCATGAAGGAGTGTGTAAATGGTCATTTCCACCTGGCTCTGAAGTTAGAGACAGAATCTGGGAGAACACAGCGAGAGATTAACCCCTCCAATTGCACATGTTGTACTTCCACTGCTTCTGTTGTACAACTTAGATTTTTTTTTTTTAAATGCTGCACTTTCCATGCCCTACGCTTATTTTAAGTAATAAATTTCTCTCATGGATTTTACAAAACATATGTGACTCTGATTTATAAAAGGTAGTGGACCAAATCAAGAGAATATTATCAAATTGCTAAGATAATTTTGCTACCCCATACTATACATACATAGTCAAGACAAGGGAACCGTAGAAATTCCTACAAGGAACAAAACAGGCATCAAATAATAATCAAAATGGCTACTGTTTGTGCTACTTTCAAACAAGGTATAAACAACCATGCATTGCCACCTCAATGTCAGCATAAAATAACATGAAAATAACAAATGAGGCAGAAAGATGTTCTTTCCAAGGCCTCTGATCTGCATGAAGAATCAGAGGTTTTTTTATAGAGAATTTGTGAACTCTCTGGTGTTTGAGAAACAGAAGCCTCTGTATGTATGTTAAGAACAGAACACCACATAAGGTTCTCTCTTATTCTAACTTC